>NC_090449.1:519571105-519874136 GCF_031143425.1 Pleurodeles waltl
ATGGGCTGGGTTGATGGTGGAGGAATGTCCAGGATAGAGTCAAGTCTATTGGTATCACAGATGCATTGTCCAAGGGGGCATAGGGAGTGGGGCAATGGCAGTTCAAGGTGGACAGGGTGACTGAGTGGGACACAAGGGTGACATTCAGGGGAGTCTTATTTCCTGGCGGGGGTCTTGGCAATGTTCTCTGGCTTCTGCCTGGATCGCAGCGACCTTTTGCAGGGTGGTTCTCCTTCTGCAGGGGGAGGTGTGCTGGTGGCCTGTTGTTCCAGTGACTGGGCCTCCTGTACACTAGCGGCAGCGGAGGTGGAGGGCTGTTCATCGGTGTGGCTATTGTCAGGGGCCCGTTGGTGTGCCACTGCCTCCCTCATGGTGTTGGCCAAGGTGTTGGCCATGTCTACTAGCACCCCTGCAATGGTGACCAGGGCAGTGTGGATGTCCCTCAGGTCCTACCTGATCCCCAGGTACTGCCCCTCCTGCAGCCGCTGGGTCTCCTGCAACTTGTCCAGTATATGGCCCATGGTTTCCTGGGAATGGTGGTATGCTCCCAGGATGTTGGTGAGTGTCTTGTGGAGAATCGGTTCCCTTGGCCTGTCCTCCCCCTGTCGCACAGCATTCCTCCCAGCTTCCCTGTTGTCCTGTGCCACTGACCCCAGGTTCCTGATCGTCCTGTGTTTGTGGGGTTGCCTGGGGTCTCTGTAGCGGTGGACACACTGCTGATTGACGTGTCCTGGGGACAGAAGGATGAACCTGCTGGGTGGGTGTTGTGGTGGTGTTTCCTGAAGAGGGAGGCTCTGTGGTGGTTTGGGATTGTGGCTGGGTCACCGACTGTCCAGAGGTCCCTGATGGGCCAGGTTGGCCATCCCGATCCAGGCATGCAGAGCTGTTGTCATCACTGTGGGCCTCTGCCTGGGGGGGGAGCTGGATGTTGCTGGCACCTCCTTCCTGTGACGTTGTGTGGGGGTCCAGTGGGGATGTAAATGCATTGTTATTGTTTCTGCGTGTGACATCTTGTGCATGAGTATGTTTCCCTCTATGGTTGTTATTACCAAGGCAGCTTTGGCTTGTGTGAGTTGTGATTTGGTTGGCTAAGTGATTGTCACTAGTGTGCATGCTGTGGTGATGGGTGTCCATGCAGGTCTGTGATGGGGGTCCATGCATTGGTGTTGCATGCAGAGATTGGTAATGGGATGGGTGGATTGTGATGGTGGGGTATATGTGAGGTGGTGGAGTGATGGGGGTAGGAGTTTGTGATGACATGTATGTAGGTGGGGTGAAAGTAGTAAAGATTTGACTTACCAAAGTCCATTCCTCTGCTACTCCTGCCAGGCCATCAGGATGCATGATCACCAAGAATTGCTCCTCCTATGTTGTTAGTTGTGGGGGAGGAGGTGGGGTCCACCGCCAGTCCTCTGTACAGCTATCTGATGTCTTGCAACCACGGAATGCACCTTCCCCGTAGGTCGTTCCACCTCTTCCTGATGTCATCTCTTGTTCTGGGGTGCTGTCCCACAGCGTTAACCCTGTCCACGACTCTCCACCATAGCTCACTCTTCCTAGCTATAGACGTCTGCTGCACCTGTGATCCGAATAGCTGTGGCTCTACCCAGATGGTTTCCTCCACCATGATCCTCAGCTCCTCCTCTTTGTGGTTCCATGGGTGTAGTGTGAGTGGTGTGTGTTAGGGTGTATGGGGTGATGTGTTGGGTGTGTGCTGTAAGGTGCGTGGATGGTGTATGGGTGATGGTGTTCTGTGGCTCTGATTCAGTGGGTGCTCCTGGCGGATCTCTCTCTCTGTTGTAAATTGTTCGTAGTGGTAAAGGGTAGTGGGTATCGTGGGTGGGTGTTTTATAGTGTTGTGCGTGTGTGTATGTGTGTCAGGTGTGTGTATTTTGAATTGCCCAATGTGGTGTTGTTTTGTATATGTGTGTGTATTTTGAGCACAGAGGTATGTACTGCCAATGGTTTACCGCGGTTGATTGTCCGCTGCGATGATTCGTTGGTCATAATGCTGTGGGTGTATTTCTGTTAGTGTAGCGGTGTAGGTTTTGGTACCGCCATTTTATCACTGACCTTTGGTGTGGCGGACTGGTGTGTGTAGCTGTATAGTGGTGGATTTCTATGTGTGGGTCATAATACGCGTAGTGGTATAACGCTGCGGTATGTTGGCGGCAGTCAGCATGGCGGTAAGCAGCACTTACCGCCAATGTCATAACGAGGGCCATAGTGCTGGAACAGTTTCACACAACATACTTGTTGAAGAACAACGTGTTTGGGGAGGACTGCAGTCTCGTTTGTGGTTTAACAGTGGTGAAGAAACAGGTCTGTTGTCCAGGACTATTTCATCCTCAGAGTGGACAGTGGTACCTCTTGCCTCCTTTCTTGCTTTGTGTCGAGTATATTTTTAAGGTTAATTTGCTGTTGAACACTCTATTTCGTTATAATGTGCCAGGTTTCTAGTGTATTCAGTAGTTAATTTGTGCATAGTTGCAGGAAGTGATCACCAGTACTCATGTTTTTGGGCATTGGGACTTATTTTCCATCTTCAGTCTGTGACCTATAGCAGTCTATGACCTACTGTATAGCAAAAGAGAGAAAGGCAAAAAAGGGAAAGGATGGTAAATAGAAAGAAAGGAAAACAGAGAGAAAGGGAGAAAACATAGAGGAGAAAGACATTGGAGAATGAAATTAAGTAAGGTTGGGATGGTGAGAGAAAGAGACATGATGTGAAATCATGAATAGGCAGCCTTGGGATTTGGTAACCTCAGGGTTTTGTTGCAACAGTGGTGGTTCCTAAGGAAGAAAAACTTTGAACTGCTTTGAACTTTCACTGCTTCTTTGTAGGTGACAACAAGATTGTTTTCAAAAGTTATGGTGTCCTGCTGATAATGTTAGTGTAGGGTGTGTCATATTTAAGAAAAGTAAATATTCCTTCCTTTCTTCCTCTGATCTCCCTTCTCCCTCCAATTGCTCCATCCACTCTCTGACCCTTCCTCTCTCACTCCTTCTTAAATTCCTTTGTTTCATCCATCACTGCAGACCATGACTTATTAAGCCACCTGAACAAATATTAGCGCCAATGATGTTGCCTAGAGGTAGTTTTCTTATTTTCTCAAGGGCTGTTGCCAAGAATTTCCATTAAATGGGCCCCTTTCTTCTCTCTTGCATGTTTGTTACAGCATTCTGCAAGGGACAGTCTTTGCTTCCTCACTTTTTAATTCATTTTTCACAATGGATGTCCTTAGCATTGAGTTCCAACAATACACATTGACTGCCACTCCAAAATTAAATCATGCTTGAAAAAATCCAGTTATCGATAGCACAACACTTCCCCAGTCTCAGTCCTCGGAAGACCTATCTCATTCTCATTGTCTCAAAATTCAACAGTACAAAACGTCATTTACCACTCTGGGAATCTCACATAAATTGTAAGGTGTGCCCAATCTCTCTGCTTCACCCAAACTAGTAAATTAAGATTTGAGCTTTGCATCCATGGCAAGGCCAAGATTTAATACCATTTTAGGCTCATTGAACCCTGCAGATCCTAATGTGGTCTCTTGTCTTCTTCTGACTTTAATAAGGAAATCCTTTCAATTGGCATGAAAAAATAAGCAAGACACCCATGAAAATCTATACTTCATGCAGTGGCATGCGAGGTTACTTGCTCATTTCAATTGAACTCTCAGTCAGCTCCTGACAGCTCTCGATAGGCTCAAGTTTGAAGCCAGATGTACCCTCAAACAGGGTTGACTGGCTTCCATTTAACTAAATAAGAACAATACAATGTTTAAAACCAGAAGACTCTGCCTCAGGCTTTCTCTTGAAGAGACCAGTGGTTCTGAAACCGACTCCCTTCGGTCTCAGATTCTCTCTAAACCTTTCACGAGGGAAATAAAAACATTTTATTACAATTCAATTTCGGTTAGTTTCAATTTAGTAATCTCTCCTGGACTTCACCTAGGCAGTATAAAACAACAATTTCTTGCCTAACTTTTCTTATTTATCTCCTTCCTTTATTATTTAACCCCCTCCCCAAAAATCCACCTTTCTCTTTTCTTACTCCTATACCATAGTTCATTTCACTCTATTTCTCTATGCCAAGAATCTGTCTACTGTCCTCTTCTATCTACTGTTTCCTTTATTTCAGGTCAATTCCTCTCACTGCAAGGCAAAGAGAGGAAACTATATCCATAAAACCCTCTAAAACATTATCAGATTCTTTATGGGTTTTTTTCTGTATCCTAATAGTTAACCGTTTCATTTGTGTTTCTTTTAAATATAACTAATTCATTTAAAATGTGATATGGTTCTCAGCTGTTAGGTTTCTGAACATACCGACCACATATGTAGCAGTGAAAATAAATGTAGCACAATGAACCACGTTATTTCGAGCAAGTGCAGTAATATATACAGATTTAGACAACTATTACTATAGTACACTTGTGAAACACATTATGTTTCATATAGTAGATGTTGTAAATGGCCCTTTTTGTAGGGTCATCCCTAAACGTTTTGACTCCTTCCTCCTAATCTTTCTGACCTGTTTTTGTTGGCTTTAGGACTCTAGGCACCTTACCACTGCCAACAAGTGCTAAAGTGCATCTGCTCTCCGTGTAAATTGTATTGTTGATTAGTTTATCCATGATTGGCATATTTTATTTACTAGTAAGTCCCTAGTAAAGTGCACTAGAGGTACCCTGGGCCTGTAAATCAAATGCTACTAACGGGCCTGCAGCACTGGTTGTGCCACCCACATGAGTAGCCCTGTAAACATATCTCAGACCTGCCACTACATTGTCCGTGTGTGCGGTCTTGCACTGCCAATTCGACCTGGCAAGTGTAGCCACTTGCCAGGCCTAAACCTTCCCTTTTTATACATGTAAGGCACCCCTAAGGTAGGCCCTAGGGAGGAGTGGTCACTTACACCTGAATGGGCTGTTCCTGCCCTCACCCAATGCAGTCTACAAACCCCTGGTGTGTGTCTGGGGCCAGGCCTGGGAAAGGCAGGATCTTGTGAACAACAGAGACTTAATTAGGTATAAGTAGTGGACCCAAAACCGCAGACTTTAGATTTTTTCAAGATCACTTCTGGAATCAAGAGGAACCTCGGCCAAGGAGAAGAGCTGAGAGCTGAGGAGAAATGCTGCCCCTGACTGTGACTGTGCTTTGTTGGGCTATCCTGCAGTTGCTGTTTCTGCCTGTGAAAGGTGACGAAGACTGGACTTTGTGGTATATTCCTGCTTGTGAAAAATCTCCAAGGGCTTGAACTGAGCTTGCCTCCTGTTTTGAAGTTTCAGGACCATCAGCACCTGGACTCTCTGCAGAGATTCCTGCCATGCCAAGTGGTGCTCTGTCCAGTCCCTGGGACCTTGAAAGGTGAAGTTGGCAGAACAAGAGCTAAAAAGCCACACCCAGAACACCATGCAGGAAATTGTTCGACGCACGTTATGCAACGTGGCTGATAAACGATGTGCAGCCGGTTTCGCTGCTAAAACGGACGCTCCACCTGCATCACGGCTGGGAGATCGATGCATCGTGACTGGAGAAGCAACGGGCAACACCTGCTTGCGGCTGCTGATAATGACGCCAACCCCACACACAGCAGTTTTCTAACACCGTGCGACTGGATTTTCCACGCATCGTCCCTGGACGTCAAAGTCATCCTGACTCTGCGTGGATCCAAGGTGCCCCATCCTGAAATTGAAACATCGCTCTCTTGCAAGGGAGAAAAATGGCGCATCGCCGATCCGACCGGAAAAGAAACAACAAAGGGCCTCCCTTCCAAGGAAGGAATTGACGTTTCGCTGCCTTTTCCTGCGCACACTCGCCCGTGCAGCTTTTTTTTTAAAGCTAACCAGGTACCTTCTGCAAGATCCACGTTTCCATTGTTTTCTCTGGAGTAAGACTCTTATTCTTTTGAAAATTCACATTTTAACTTGTGTATGTTAGATTTTTGTCATTTTGGTCTTGTTTTATTTAGATAAATATTGCCGATTTTTCCAAACTGATGTGGTGTCCATTTTGTATTGTTTTCACTGTTTTACTATGCATGCTGGTACAAATACTTTACACATTGCTTCTGAGTTAAGCCTCCCTACTCATGCCAAGCTACCAAGGGGGTGAGCGGGGGTTAACCAGGTGTGTTTCTCCTTTGCCCCAACTAGAGTGAGGGTCCTTGCTTGGACAGGGGGTAACTTGACTGCTAACCAAAGACCCCAATTATAACAGTAGAGCTGCAAGTTCTGTTGGCTCTGTGTAGGATCATCTTCTATAACTTCATTGCTTAACAAGATGGGCCTATTCAATTAATTGTGCTGTGAGTCTGCTTAAAAAACTATGGGTCTGATGTACAAAAGCTTGATATCGCAATTTGAAAATAGCAATTTTTAGCAAACTGCTATTTCTCAATAACAAAATAGTATGTACTAAGGCTTATCATCACCAAATAATGATTCTTAAATGTCCGCTATTATTTAATACCAATTTCTAATGTGTGATTTGGTAAGCATCAGTGTTGGACTTGACCCTCCTTGCAGAGTCACCTCAAACTTTTTGCTGTCACCCCTCCTGTCCTCTGAACCTGTTTTCTTGGCTTTTAGGACTATGTGCATGTCATCACTGCTAACCAGTAGATAAGAGCTTGTGTCCACTTCTTTAAACATAGTAAAACTGGCTTAGACCCATTCACATATTTAATTTACTTGTAATTCCCCAGTAAAATGATACAACATGTACCCAGAGCCTGTAAATCAAATGCTATTAGAGGGCTTACAGCACTTATTGTGCCACCTACTTAAGTAGTCTTTTAAACAGGTCTCAGGCCTGCCATTGCATCCTGTATATAGTTTTAAACTGTCATTTTAACTTGGCTAAAGAATCCTTTTGCCAGGGCTCAATCTTCCTTTTTAATATGTTACCCCTAGGGTGAGCCTTAAAGAGACCTTAGGGCTATGTGCAGTGTATTAAAAAAGTTGGACATTTACTTTAAAATGTTGCTTTTTCTAATAGGGAAAGATTCTTCAATTTGTTTTTCACCACTGCAAGGCCTACCTCATCCATAGGATAAGATACATTTAATGAGTAATAACAAGTTTAGGAACAGGTAAAATGTTCATGTTTGATGTCTAAATAACTCAATTTAAAATCCTCTTTAATGGTAAAATTAAATTTTAAGTCACAGTTCTGAAAATGCCACTTTTAGAAATTTAACATACAAAGGGGCAACCCAGTAGTCCCATAGGAATTGTGTACAGACAATGTCCCACTAATAAATGTTCCTAGACGAATTGTTTAGATATAATTTCTGTACATATGTTCCAGTCTTCAATTAATGAATAAGATATCTCTGTAATGTTTAGATTCAGTATGTTATTAAACCATAGGATTCAGGAACTTTAATAAAAATGTACAACAGACACAACAAATGTGCACCCCATACAGAGACTCTGGTCAAATAATGGCATCTTCTAAAACAGTCAGGTGCAGATGTACAGCAACTATGCAAGACGAGATGGTTTATTACAGAGACAATGTAATCAGAAGCCTTGCACAAATAGCAAATACATTTTAGGAAATGTTGATACAACAGTCAAAAGATCTACTGCAGCACCAGTGGAGAGTAAAGAGACTTCAAGTGTATTTGTAGTAGTGTATCCATAACATCTGAGACATCAATTACAATGAGTAGAAGAAAACAGTGTAAAGGGAGAGAGTAATTGAATTCACCTTCCTGTAAAAATGAGCAAGTTTTAGTAAGCAACGGCATACATATAATCTTGTATGAATATTCATTTTGCTGATAAAACGTTTTTTTGACACTTAGGAAAAATATTTTCAGAGAAATCTGAAAACATTGCTGATTACAAAATTTGTCTGAAACTCTTTTCCTTAATATATCATACATATGAAATTTGACATTGATTTGAACTGCAAAATAAAGTTTATATCTAAATGTGTGTTCCTGCATCTTTAGCCTTGTGTTACTTCAGTGCAGCATATTGGTCCTTCTGCCATTCTTGCCGCATCCTGTTCTGTCCTGTCCTGGGGTGGAAGTTGAGGGCACAGTCCTATCATTCCTAGACTCACTATTAAAGATGATGTTATATGTATAAATGCACATGTGGCTGTGATTGTGTAACCAGTAGCAGAATCATATGCTAGTGAACCCCCACCCTTGTGCATACAACAAAATCTGCCTTTCAGCAAGCCAAATGTCTGTTCTAAAGTCAAGTTGGATTACTTGTGAGCTGCATTATACCTCCTTTCTCTAGTCTGTGGAATTAAGTATGGTTCCATTACCCATGGGCATTGGGCATAGGCCATGTCACTTGAAATGGGAAGGCACATATATATTTAGAAATAACAAACAACACCTCAATATCTTCACTAAACAATGTAACTTCCTGTATCTTTATGAAACCAACCGCCTTTCTCTAAACTCGCCTCTCATTAGTGATAAAGGATACAGAGGTCATGTGTGCTTCCCAGATACTGTGCAGCAACAAGACCAGTGATTAGGCATGTGACTTTACATACTACTTGTATATTCAGGCAGTGGTGGTTCTTAAGCTTTATGTGGGGAAACCTATTCCCGGAGGGGGCATAGGAGGACTTGGGTTCTGTCCACACATCCAATGCCATGTGGACATTGTGCAATAACATAACATTGCATATTAGTAGCCTGAAATTCAGTAGCAGTATTTGGAAAATGTATGTTTGAATTTTTTTTTCACATAACAAAGAGTGATACCATGGTGAAAGATTTTTTAGCATTTTGGATGACCTTTTAGATTTTGTAACCTATTACCACCTACTTTTACTTGATGCTAAATTACCAATGCAATTTACCGTTTTTATGAGTATGTGCAATTTGTGAATTTGTTTGTTGTGTAACTTGTGAGCCAGTAATTGGAAATTGCAATCTATGAATTGCTAATTTTATTAGCAAAATAAGGAAACCTTAAACATTCACAAGTTTTTGCAATTTTTGTGAACCTTGGTATTAGATCTTTAACACATCACAGATGGTTTGCTACTCACAACTTGGTACAAATGGCCCACTGTTTATAAATAATGCACATGAAAGACCCGCATTTCATAAATCATACAGGCAATTCCATGGAGTGTAAAATGCTATTTATACCTTGGTTGAGAGATGAGAGTGCCCCTCTCCCTTTGCTTCTTGTGAATTATGACCCTTCCTCACCATCAGGGATTAAGGGATGGTAATAGATAGTATATGATTAAATATATATATATATATCTATCTATATATATCTATATATATCTATATCTATGTATCTATCTATCTATCTATATATATATATATATATATATATATATATATATATATATATATATATATATATATGTATTTATTTTTTTCCACTAAAAAAACAAAGGTTACAAGAGTGTTATAGTTAGGGTTAGATTTTACATGCACAAAACCATATAAATGCAGCAGTTATAGTTACCTGAGCAAACTATAACTTATGCCCCCGCAATGCACTGCTTATGACCTCACATATTACATCACTCATGATAAGGTCAGTGACATCACTGATAACATCTCAAATGACATCACTGATGGCATCATCCAGTCAGCGCGTTTAAAAAACATTTATGAGAGTTAAAGATAAATACTAAGATACAGCATAACTTAAATGTATTTTCTTTTGGTACTATTGATTAGTGATACTATTTCTAGATATGTCATCTAAGTGGATGTGTGAGTGTCTGAATTTGTGTGTGAGTGGCTATACATGTGGGTGTGTTGCTGTGACAGTAGATGTTCTGGTGAGTGAGTGGGTTTCTGTGTTGCTGAATGAGTGAAGAAGTGGATGCTTGAGTAGCTCTACGTGAGAGTTGGTGAGTGGTTGTGTGAGTAGCTGTCATGGTGAGTGGGGGAAATTGTGAGTGCTTGTGTGATTAAGTGAGTGGGTGTTTGAGTATTTGTGTGGGTGAGTTGGTGGTTGGTGGTTGTGTTATTGATTATGTGTGTGAGTGTATGGGTATGTATGTAGGTGCAACGGTGAGTGACTCAGTGTCTGACTGATTGTATGTCTGTATGACCTGGTGTTTGAGTGGCTGTATTGATAAGTAAGTGTGTGTATGAGTGGGTGTATAGGTGTGTGAGTGGCTGTGGCAGTGACTGTTTTTGGAGAGTACATGAGGGTAATAATAGCTGCATGGGTGAGCGTGTGGCTGTGTGAATGGCTCTATGGGTGTATAAGTGTGTGAGTAATAATATGGGTGTGTGAGTGCTTGTAAAAATGAGTGAGTAGGCGTGTGGATACTTGTATGGGTCTGGGAATGAGTATGTGAGTGGCTGTTTGGGTGTATGAGTGGGTGTATGAGAGGTTGTATCAGGGTGTGCATGGAACTGTAAGTTGTTAGGTGGATGATCACAGCTATGAAAGTGTTGGTAATTACTTTATTTAACTTTACCGTTTTAGTAGATGCCGTAGACGTGGCTTCCCTGTGCCTTGTCTTTTGGAAATCCAGGTAGAGTTTAAATATTATCAAATGATACTACATACAATGTAGGGACTGGGAGATTTTATCGGTCCAGTGCACAATCTCCCAACAGTCAAATACAAAACAAATAGGTACACTGTTCAGAGATAAGGAAGCTCAATAGTGCTCTGGTAATGGCCACAGGTCAACTAGGCACTTCTATAAATAGAAGCAAAGTCCCTCACACACCCCCAATGGGTGTCATGCTTCATCATTGAGCCTGCTCCTCGATGGTTCAGCACTGCAATGACCGATGGGCCCCTCAATGGGGCTCTTTGTCAGAGATCTTTTGATAGGTGCCATTGTCTGCCGTAGGAGTAGACTCAAACCTACATGTGAAGAGAGTGAAGGACTGGAGATTGTGTGTTAAAAAGTGACTCTAGGACCTAAAATGAATGAGTTTATTGTCCCTTTATGGTCTAGGTCAATTTTAAAAAGGAAGGGAGTGACCAAGGAAATTATATTCCCTCACTCAACAAGGAAATAGAAGAGGGGAAGAGGAAATTAGTCTTTTAGCCCTCAGTGATGGTTGACATGTTTCACGCCTATGTTATCACATAATGATCAGTTGGCATTTCTTCAGGGCCTGAAACAAACAAAAAATCCCAGACTTCACTTAAAAAACCTTGTGTAACTGTAGTGTGTACAAATATTGAAAGAAGGACTTAAATAAGAGTCCAGAAGCCCTAATTTAAGGTTGGCATGAGAAAATAAAAAGAAAACACGATGACATTTTATAAGACATCAATATCTGATATAACCATAAAGTGCCCAAGCACTCAGTGATCACATGCACAGGCGATGTGAACAGTTGTCACGTTTCTGTCAGTCGAGTCTCCCGCAAAAACTATGTGCGAAGGTCAATAGCAATGCACCCATGAAGAACACATATAAATATATAGAAAGACATTGTTGCTTACCGCAAAACTATGATAGACAAAAATTCAAGCAGCAACCAACCAACAAATACATATGCTGATATTATGGTGGTGAATTTCCATTTCGCCTCGTAATGAATTTACCATTCATCAATACCATGTAATTGATTTATACTTTATCCACTCTATCAGAGGCTAATTGTGACACAGGGCCTTTGCTTAGTACTTTCATATGATTTACAATGTCACTCAAAGTCTGTATTTTCAGCACAGATTGCTGCTGATTATGCTCATTGTGTTGTGGTTCACAGTATTCATAGACATTTTTAGGTCGAGCGTTAGCGTTTGGCCTGCTGTATACTAAAGTATACAATAGAGTGAGTTCCAGCATTCTGATTTGTTAGTTGCAGTGTCCTTCAAAAATCCTTGCTTGCTAGTGGTCAGTTCTGCCTCTTTGTCCTGTCTTTTTTCACTTTGGGAGCAGCACAAAGTACTGTGTAATTACACTATGCCCTATTTATCTCTTCTGTAAGGGACTTTTTTTTGGCATTTGCCTGTTTCACCTCAGCAGTGTGGGTGCTTGGTCAGTCCCTCCTCCCCACCAGCTCCCTCTAGAAACATAATAAAAACAGAGGGGGTCTTTTTCAGGGCCAGCTCACTCTCTTCCATTTCTTATTTTCAGTTTGTCTGGCAATAAAAGTCCAGTCAGTAATTTACAACGCTAAGAGCTCTAACGCAAGCAAACACGACACCATTGCATTCCAAATGCTTGTTATTTTGTGCCCTCACAGCCGAACAGTTTTTCCAACAGGACCTGTAAACACTGCTCCTCCTTCCCGCCCCCCCACGCACCACGTTCCCACTACCAACCTTGCCCCTGCCCCTGTGCCTTAACCATTTTCCTACTAAGCACTCATATTTCTGAGCTGGTCTCGCATTTGCTCGAGCTAGAGCTATTAGATCTGTAAACTCCTAACCGGACTTTTCTTGTTCTGATTTGGCGTCTTCTGTCTTCTGGTGAACACTTCCCTGTCCATGTGCATCAGTAGTGATGGTATATAGGCCTCCTAGCAGTGTCAAAACGCAAAATGATGCATCCCTGCGCAATCTACCATATTTTTCACATGTTATTTATCCTAGGATTGAAAAGGGGCCAGCAGAAGGCTTGGAGGCCCCTGCTTCCTCGCCCTGTCGGATCCACTTCAGCACAGTTTTTCATCCGTTTTCATTGATCACCACATCCATACAGACACAGCTATTCTATTTTTCAATGTGGTTCTTTTCCTATAAACTAGCATTTGCATTATTTTTTTACTAGTCTAGACTTTTTGTAATCTTTATATACCGGACTCTAATGTTTCATTGTATTCCAATGAAACCATAACTCTCCATGTACACTTTCGAATGATAACCACACCAGAGCAATCGGCCCTGAGGGAACTTTGTAATAACATCTAAAAGGCGAGGCTAATCCACAAGAATTTACCAGTGGTCCTATACAGTAAGCTATTAAATGAACAGCCACTGTCTTATCTACTAATACTGTGATGTAATTGGAATTTGCCACATCAAGCAATCTTAAATACATCAACGAGAGACACTCAGCCCATCGGGCTGCTGCAGCTATAAACGGAAGTCCCAAGTCAGCATTGTGATGCTTAATAAAGCAAATCAAGAACGCCTGACATTTATGAAGACCAGTTTTTTAGAGTCTATGCTGCTTTTTAGTAGATGCTGCTTATTGCCCAGTTTACGAAAACGTTTAGAACTGAGGAGATATGCATTTCGTATTGTGAACTTGGAAGAAAATCCCCATTCACAAAAGCAAGTTATGCTTTGTCTGAACCAATGACCCTATACAAAAGGGTAGAAGTATGACTACGCAAACAAAAACCTCCATTCCCATGCACCCCCAAAATGCTTGAAGGTGTTTCATTTCCAGTCAGACTTTAAAAAACAACTCTTACTCCTGCATAACTGTCCACATTAGTTTAAGGCATTACATGTGGCATTACAAGTTCGGTCTCAGATAGAAAAAACGTCCCAGCAACAAAATGTAACCCAACCACCGCCTAGAGAGTAAGATAGCTAAAAAAAAGTGCCCCACATTTGCAAATTGGGGCCATTTTGAATGCTGTATAAATGTTTTTTTTTGTTTTAAAGATGTTTTTTATTGAGTCAAATACAAGAACATTAACTTAACATTGCCAGGACAGAGATACGCAGTTGGGAAGATATATGCATAAAGAATATTGTACTTATAAATGCATCTTAAACATGTAAATGAATTAGGCATATACAGCAATATAGTATCAAAGACTCCACATTTGAATAAAGAAAGAAGAAAGATATAGGGAGAGGAAGAAGAGCTATAGGGATAGAAAAGGGAGTCAAGTGATAGCCATGTGGAGAGAGAGGTAATAGACATTAGTTACAGCGAATATAAGATGAAATAAGCATATATAAGAAGAAAAACAGGAAATATATTGACATTTTTAAAAAGGAGGAGAAAAATAAATTTCCTTCGCAGTGTGTGAGAGATAGTTACTTAATGGCAACCATAGATGATGACGTTTGAAGAAAGTCCCTGTTGAATCAAGCTTGTAGCTGTCAAGTCTATGATGAAAACATACAGAATTCCACCACTGTCTGAGAGTAATTTTCTCCGGAGATTTCCAGTTAGAAGTAATAATGGGGATTGCAATAGAAAACAAAAGGTCCACCCATTTTCTAAGAGGCCAGAATGAACTCCAGATATCGTGTATGCCCCCCAGAAACAGTAATTCATATGACATTGGTAAGGAGATTTGAGCTGTTGCTGAAATGAGAGACCATATTGAGGACCAAAAAGTAGATAGGGATGGACAAGAAAAAAACACGTGAAAGTCAGTACCCTGCTGAGTGTGGCATCGCCAACAATTGTCATTTTGTGCAAGTTTGGAAAGGCGTACAGGAGTGTAGAAAAGTCTATTTTAAAAATAATATAGGGTCTGCGTGAGGCTTGCAGTGCGTGCAGTGGAATGTATCTTATTCCATATTCTATCCCATAAAAAAGTTGGCCAAACAACACCAAGATCTGATTCCCACAATGTCTCAATAGGTGATTTGAGTCTAGGTGAAACAGACGTTCTTCAAAGTTGATGCATTCCAGCTGTCCTAGGATAATTAGAAGTTACGATCGGGTATGGAGATGATGCAAGAGAAGAATCATTATGATGTATACGTTTATTGAAGGCCTCTTGGACCAGAGTACAAAGAATGATAAATTGGGATTTCATGTGAATAGGGAGATTATAGATTGCTGAGAGAGTAGTAAAAGAGATGAGAGAGTCTTTATGATATAATTGGGAAATGAGAAGAATACCTTTAGTCATCCAAGCCTTCCAACACAAGGTTTTACCTTGTTTCCTAAGAGAACTATTGTGCCAAATAGGACTGTTAAAGAATTGATGAATGGGGGTAAGATACGAAATAAAAAAAGGTTTCAGTAAGTTGACTGAATGGGAGATAGTGCTGGGCAACCAGAATTTTGGTGAATAGACATAAATATAATGTGTTTATGGGAAAAGGGAGAAATAAATGTTTCTTCCAAAGAGAACCATAGCTTTTGAGGGGCATCATTGAGTGAAGATAAATAGGGATGTATTTGCTTAATGCCAAAAGATTTGTGATAAGTTAAAAAGTCAGGAAAATGAACTCCACCTTGTAGTTTAGGAAGTTTACATTTCGAGAGAGAGAGTCTGGATTGTTTACCGTTCCACAGGAACTTGGATAGAATTTTATCAATTGAACTAAAAAATAGCTTAGGTATTTTAATAGGAAGCATCATAAGGAAGAAGTTAATGATAGGGCGAAGCATCATCTTAATGGTGTCCAAGCGGCCCCACCACGTGAGATATAACAGAGACCATTTCTGTGTGAGATCTACAAGCTTTGCAGATAAGATTTCTAAATTAGTCTTTAATGTATCCTTGAGAGTAGTGCAGTACCATACCCGCAGGCATTTAATCTCAGAAGAATTCCAAAATAATCCTGCATCAAGGAATACAGAGCCAGTGCAATGAGCATTAAGTGGTAAGACCACTGTTTTGTCTATTTTAAGTTTATAGCCAGATACATGAGAATATAAGTTGAGCTCATGCAGGAATGCAGGAAGAGAAGTGTCAGGGTTAGACATGAACAAAAGAACATAATCAGCATATGCCATAAATTTGATGTGTGCATTATTAATTTGAAACCCCGTAAATTGTTCAGATGTTTTTCATTGGTATAGAAAAGGTTCGAGAGCCAAAATAAATAGTAAAGGAGATAATGGGCATCCCTGACGAGTAACCCTTTTAAGAGGGAAATGGAGATCAGATACCATTTGTTATAACCAAGGAACATGGTGAGGAATAAAGAATGGATATAAAATGTCAGAATTTAGTACCTAGTCCATGCCATTCCAATGCCCTCGACAAGAAACCCCAGTAGACCCTATTGAAGTCCTTTTCCGCATCCAGTGATGAAGCTGCCAGAGGAATCTTAAGTTTAGATGCCTTGTTAATAATATTCTAAAAAGTAGGGGAATTATCTGCTACATTTCTATTAGGGATAAACCCAGATTGATGAGAATCAATAAGGTCAGGTATATATGGGAGTAAACGGAGAACCAAAACTTTGGCATACAGTTTACAATCAGTATTAATTAAAGATATGGGTCTATAATTTTTACAGTTAGTCACATCCCGATCTTTTTTGGGAATAAGACAAATCGTGGCCTCCGTAAATGAGCCAGATGCAGAACCTGACATTATAAAGTGATGAAGTAATTGAAAGAGTTTGGGGAAGAGAGACTTAGCAAACTGAATAAATAATTCTACTGTGAAGCCATCTGGGCCTGGAGCCTTAACCTTGGGGAGAGATTGTAAAGCTGCATATTGGGCCTCATTCTGACCCTGGCGGTTTGAAACCGCCAGGTCAGAGGGCCGCGGAAGCACCGCCAACAGGCTGGCGGTGCTTCATGGGCAATTCTGACCGCGGCGGTAAAGCCGCGGCCAGAAAAGGGCAACCGGCGGTTTCCCGCCGGTTTACCCCTGCCCAAGGGAATCCTCCATCAGCGCCGCCATGGGGATTCCGACCCCCTTCCCGCCAGCCTGTTTCTGGCGGTTTTCACCGCCAGAACCAGGCTGGCGGGAACGGGTGTCGTAGGGCCCCTGGGGGCCCGATTAAGATTTTCAGTGTCTGCTCCATTCGGAGCCGGCTTCATCTTTGCTGGGGCTTTCCCGCTGGGCCGGCGGGCGATCTGCTTGAGATCGCCCGCCGGCCCAGCGGGAAAGTTGTGATCACCACCGCGGTCATTTGACCGCAGTGCGGTGTTTGGGCGGTTTCCGCCCGGCGGGCGGTGCCCGCCGCCCGCCGGGGTCGGAATGACCCCCATAGTCTGGTAAGTTGTAGGGGTTGGTCTAAAGATGAGAGGTCAATCTGCAATGGGTCTCTTGGTTTGAGATCAGAGAAATATTGGTTGAGAGATTCAACTGTTTGTGTGGGTTCTGGAGTGTACAGGTCCTTATAGTAAGAAGCGAAACACAATGCTATATCCTTATCTCTAAAATGTTTAAAACCATTGTTAGCTGTGATAGATATGATAGTTGTTTTTTCTTTGTTTCAAATATCGAGCTAGAAGAGAACTAGCTTTATTGTTACCACCATAATATCTGGCATTTATTTTCAGGAAGGTGCCACATGCTTGTTCAGTGGTATATTGGTTAAACTCCATTTTAGCTGAAACTAGTGCTTCAAGATGTGATTTACTAGTTTTGAGAGTCTAGTATTCATGTTCTAGGGACTTTATATTTTCAAGGATGGGAGTCGATTTTTGTTGAGCAGACTTTTTTTTGAGTGAGCGTAACTTATGATGAAACCCCTAGGGCTGCTTTGAATGCATCCCACACAAAATGAAATGATAGTTGATCATTATCGTTGATGTGGAAGTATTCTTCTATAAACTTACTGTAGGAAGCGATAAAAGTAGCATCTGAAAGTAGAGAGTTATTAAACCTCCATGAAGATGTTTTAGAACCATTAAGAAAAAGGTTAAGGTCAGTAATCACAGGTGGGTGATCTGGGATCAAAATAGCACCGATTTCAGAGTTGACCATATGTTGCATTAACCTTTACTCAGAAAGATATAATCAAGCCTAGAATGGGAATGGTGGGTAGGAGAATGTAAAGAGTATTCCAAGAGGTCGGGATTGCATATTCTCCTGGAATCAGAGAGAGAATGCTGTAAAATAAAGTTTTTAAAAGCTTTGTGGGAGGCATGTGGAACAAAATGTGACGGGGAACGTCTATCCAAAAATGGATTGAGAATTTGGTTGCAGTCACCACCTATTAGTAAATTGTTTGAGGAATGTTCAGAGACAATATGTGAAAGATTCTTCCAAAAATTTGGATCTGGATGTGTGGGGCCGTATATATTTAGGATAGTAAGAGAAATATTGTCAATAAATGTAACCAGTACCCAGCGACCTTCAGTATCTTGATGCTGTGAAATTATGGTAGGTTTGAGAGATTTATGACAGAGTATAATTACCCCATTTTTGTTTGTGGTGGAAGGGGAGTAGAAAATGTCCCCCACCCATTGTTTTTTAAGTTTATTTGCCTCAGAGTCGTTGAGGTGAGTCTCTTGCAACAAAGCAATGTGGCATTTCAAACTTGCTAGGTGAGATAAGACATGCTGATGTTTAATGGGATGTTTAAGCCCCTTAACATTCCAAGTAACAGTTCTAAGTTGCATACCAAGAAGTATTAATAAACAACTGCTGTAACAAGGAAAAAACTAGGCATATCAATTTTGCAAAAGCAAAGAAATGGAAAGAAACATGATAGTAAAGAAAAAGAAAAGGAGGAAGATGACCTCCAGAAGTTGTATATATACGGATGTGGCAATACAGGGACTAAAGTCCACGAAAGCTAAAGAAGACAAACTAGAAAGTGAATATCCCGAAAGGTAGAGGGACAGCGGAGAACTTGAAAAGACAGGCAAGAGTGGCTTCAGCACAAGAAAAGCGATATTAGGTAGTAAAACAAATGAAGGCGAGTTTCATGGAATTAAAAAAAAAACATACAAATGAAAAATGTACCATTCAGGAGACCAAATAACGTAATAACTACAGTAAAGGAGTGTGACATGAAGAACAATAAAAATCAAACCTTACCAGTGAAACGTGTAGGAGAACAATTTGGATGGTGACAAAGGGATATGGTTGGGAAAGGAACATAAGGATTGCACAAAGAACACTATCTAAAAAAAAAAAAGAAGAAAATAAGAAGATGCTGAGAAGGAAAACCATGGATATAAATACTAAACATAACCATTACTATTAAACTGTTCAGAAAAAAAAAGAAAGGACATTAAAGACAAATTAAATTATATCTTCAAGTAAATGCAGATGCTCCTAGTTCCGTTGCTTCTGTTTTGTTTTGGGTAATAAAAGTTTGAAGTGCAGAAGGTTCCTCGAACAAGTAAGATTTGTCCTTGAATGTAATTTTGAAAAGGCATGGGTGAAGAAGACCATATCGAATATTCAAGGATTTGAGTTGTGGACGTAAGTCCAAAAACTGTTTGCGACGTGCAGCTGTAGCAGGAGAGAAGTCGTTAAAAACACTTTGGGGGTCATTACGACCCTGGCGGTCGGAGACCGCCAGGGGTGATGTAGCGTCCGTACCGCCAACAGGCTGGCAGTACAGAGGCCCTTATGGTCGTACCGTTGGGGCCGGCGGTTTCCCGCCGTTTTAGCCCCGGCGGTGATAATCCGTCAAGGCAGCGCTGCAAGCAGCGCTGCCCTGGGGATTATGACACCCCTACCGCCAGCCTGTTTCTGGCGGTTTGCACCGCCAGGAAGAGGCTGGCGGTAAGGGGTGTCCTGGGGCCCCTGGGGGCCCCTGCACTGCCCATGCCACTGGCATGGGCAGTGCAGGGGCCCCCTACCAAGGCCCCGGCCAGCTTTTCACTGTCTGCATAGCAGACAGTGAAAAGCGCGACAGGTTCTACTGCACCCGTCGCACGGCCGCAACACCGCCGGCTCCATTAGGAGCCGGCTCCTATGTTGCGGCCTCATCCTCGCTGTGCCGGCGGGCACAAACTTGGTTTGCGCCCGCTGGCCCAGTGGGAATGTCGTAATGGGGGCCGTGGGAGTGCGGCCGCATTGGCGGCCGCACGGAGGTTCAATGTCGTAATAACCCCCTTTATGACCTGACCATAGCAAAAAGCCATCTTTTTGGCTTCCAAGAGTATTTGCATCAAGTCAGTAAATTGGAGAAAGAGAATAATAATGCCTCTAGGATGTGCACGAGGGCCAGCTGAAGTCTGTGGACCTAAACAATGTGCCCGTTGGATAGAGAGGGGAGAGGTAGAAGGCAAGCGAAGAATTGAAGGTATTGCTGTTTAAGGAATGCAATCATGTTAGAGCCTTCCGAACCTTCAGGAATCCCAAAAAGGCGAAGATTATTTCTCCTATTTCTATTTTCTAAGTTTTCAGTAAGCCTTTTAAGTTGAGCTATGTCCTCGGAGATCGGAGGATTGACAGTGTTACAATCTTCAAGGTTACTGACTCTCTGTTCCAGAGTACAAATTAATTGTTCGTGTTGAGACCATTGCTCCTCAATACACTGCAAAGAGGCATTAGTGTCCATCATAAAGGGCTTTAATGCACGCAATTCCTCCATGACATCATCTATAGTAAGATGTGTAGGTGATTTTGAGGGAGAATCAAGGTCTTTTTTTGGGCGCTTGACGGAGGAGGTGTTAGATGTTTTTTTTGCAATTGCGCCTGCAGCATGAGATGAAGAGGCGCTATCCGTTGAAAAGTCTGTAGCACTATGCATTGTTAAAGCTGATGGTAGAGAAGATTTAGTTATATGTGTGCACACCACTCGAAGAGGATTGTTAGACTTGGAGGAAGAGGATGACTGGCTACTTTGAGAATTATGTGGTCTACCCATAAAAGCCAGCAGCAATTTGGTAATAGGAAGCCAGCAATGTGAGGTGATGATGAAATTATATGACGATGAGAAGGTTCTGCGAGAAGTTTCCAACAACAGAGCAAAATATAACAAAAAATATATAAATACAAAATCCTAAATTATTCTCTCAAAACAGGCATGACAGAAAACCACAAGAGCATAGCACTTACTGCACATAGTCAAACAATTGGTGACTAGTTTTAAGGGAAACTTCTGAAAAGGAAAAATCCCCTCCTCCAAGGAAAGCATTTACTATGTTATGAAGAGCAATTTGAAAGAGCTCCTTGACAACAAGACCTGCCAGTGAATACTGAAAGTTGAAAACCTCAGCTAAATGTGTTTGAAGAGAGAGGTCAAAAGTTCAGCTGGCTGTCAGAAATATTCTATTGCAGGGGAAATTAGATTTGTAGAATGACATCCAGGCAAGCAGTTAAAAGTCAAATAGGAACATCTCTGTGAAAGTTTAGGTTTGTGCAGAGGCTTATGGAGTGAAAAAGGCCCTCACATGAAGTCTCTGAAATGACTTCAAAACTCGATGTCTCTGTAAGATAAAGGCATATTTATGCAGTGGCATAGCTCCAGTGCTAAAAAATGCTGAAGAAATTAAACATTTTGATGTGAAAACATCTCCTTCCTTCCAGGAAGTGCTGAAGCCTCACGGAGTTCTAAAGAGCTGCGGCCATCTTGCGTGACCTCCAGCCACACCCCTGCTGTATAAATGTTTTGCAAGGTATGGAAGTCTGATTGGATTTGAGCTTGCTGCAGTGTTTGAATTATTGTCAGGGGAATCAACAGCAAAAACCTTCCCAGAAGACTATACAGCTGCACCGAAAAACCGGCCCACATGTAGAACGGTCAGACCAGGGCATTGGTCACTGCCTAATTGTCCAATAGGTCAGTCCGACCACGCAATTTGGTGAATGCCTTGTTTGTGTAAATTTAGCCATGTTCAACCGTAATGATATGTTTATGTCTGAAAACGCCCGAAAGCCCCTCTTTAAATCGTCGCATAATACCTTTTACTTTCACTGTGTTTTCATTTGTCAAAGCGTTGCTTTCATGTTACTATATTTTGTCAGTAGTAAAATAAAAGACGTCTAGTGAAAGACAGAAAAATTATTTACGGTTACTGTGAGTACAGCCTCACTTTAAAGTACCCTTTATCACTGGACTCCAAAATTAGAAGTAATTAATCATTGATGCCTGAAGTTGCATTAATTGCTATTCTATCACATTTCTTTCAATACCAAAATTTGAAATTATAAATTAAGGTCGAAGGAGTGCATTTCATTAAAATATAATTTGTTTAAAGATTGAATATTTCACAGTTTTATTTTAAGCATGATGATGAGAGCCTTGAACATTTAATGCGTCAAGCACTTTAGTCCCTTGTCTCAAGAATTTCACAATAATTGCTTTGTTTGTAGATTCACTAAATATGTTCCTAATTAGATGTACTTCTTTGTATATACAACTCGCATTAGTGATTTCTCCTTTGTGAAATAACTTTAAGAGGCACGTTGTATAGGGAAGCACATACTATGCCTTTTTGTCAATTTTTAGGATCGAGCGCACAAGCACCCTGTCCCTGTTGCAATCTCTCTCTGGGCTTTTAAGCATGCCCACGTCACGTCTGTCACTTTCATTGGTTCGCAGGGTTGCCTTTTGAAATCTGCTTGATTTCATTAGTGAAAGGCATGCATACATCATGCCTTTTCCGGTGTTTAGCACTCCTTGAGCGCACCGGCCAACTACTGAAAACATACGAGTCTTCATGTTTTCAGCCTGGTTTCCGGACTACTTTATTTTTTTATTTTCCAAGCAGCGTGATTACGCTGGGTTTTACATAGCGCGATCGCGCTTGTTTTTTTCTTTTAATTTGTGTGGCAAGAAAAGTACGGTTAGGAGTGTGCAATGCTAATAGCGCTAACTCGAGCAAATGAGAGACCCGATGCATTGCAAATGCTTGTTATTTTTGCAGAACAGCGACTTAATGAATTCAGTGATACCCTCCATAAGCAATTTGTTGGTCTCACTTAGTTTGGTAATGGAAGTTTGTCTGCTTGGAACGTGTTTGGCAGTAATTATCCAAATGCTGCTTTGGCTATGATAATCATGAGCATACATGTAACTGTCAGATACTTTTAATACACACACTGAAAACTTCTTCAGCACAGCTTTGAATAGTTCACAGTGATCTGAGAAGTTAACACTTTGTAGCGGTTTAGTGTGTTTAATTTCTCGACTTAAAGCAGTAGATTGCTGTAGTTTTGCCTACTGGCTCACATTATTGATTAAGTTTCTTACCACGGTTGTCACTTTCAAAATAGTTAAGTTATAGAAGTTCATGGCCTGATTAGTTTTGAAGCATGCTAATACTGCAATTAGTATAAACATTGGCATATACAGGGCCACTTCGGAATAGTTAACTTCATTGACATGGATACAGTTTCATTCACCTTGGGGAGAACTCCTCCGTGGACGAGATCCTCTGATTCTGTCCTCCAGCACTCGACCCGCTGTGAAGTATCCATTTCTTACTGTTGTAATGCTGGACGCTGCTGTAGTAAATCTCTCCTTACAATGTGGTCGAAAGAGCAGCACGTTGAACAGCTAGCACCAGCGTGTAGGTTCTGAAGGGTGCCCCAAATTTTCAATTGTAAAACAAACATAGCTGCACTCTAGGAACCGATCCCTGTTACATAAATTGGTGGCTGCAACTTTCCAGTCAGATTGTGGCCAGCCAATCACAGTATTGCTAGTGGCGTGCGGATCCCACCCAGTGGTTCGCGCTGTAGGCCTGTCTAAAGACCCTAAAGGAATTACCAAGGAAAATGCACTTTTGTTGTTCCCCTTTTTCTCGCCCCCTGCGGATCACCTTGAAAGTTTCCATGCACAAGACCCTGGAGGGCACCCTTTTAAAATTATTTTTCGACAAACAGTGCCAATGATATAGGCAAGTCAAAAAATGCCTCGTCTACGGAAACTAGATCCTAACTATAACTACCTACTGGAGACATATATACATATGATATACATATGTATATAGGTAAAAAAAGAAATTATATATATGTGTGTGTATATATATATATATATAAATATATATTCACTGAAAAAAAACAGAAAGCTAAAGTAACATTATAATTAAGTGAATATGTTAGGAATATGTTAGTGACAACATTAATATTCTGAACTAAAAAAACACAAAAATTCACCAGTTATAGTTAGCAGCAGTAAATATTACTTGTGCCACTGCCATACACTGCTTATGGCCTCACAAATTACATCACTCATGACGTGCTCTATAGCATCATTGATGGCATGACTAATGACATCTCAAATTATAACATTGATGACATCACTGATGATATCATCCAAGCTGTTTTAGTACATATTACCCTATAAGGAAGTATGGTATTAGAGGTTTGATGTAGGGACCAACTGGCTCAGAATAACATAAAGAGTCAATAATGCAGTCACACATACAAACCTTTTAGGTGAAGCAAGCTTGTGTTATATATAACATTGACTCTATATATCACACACTTCCTGGGTAGCTGAGTTTAAATTAACAATCAGCCACATGTAGGTGGGTAACCCCTACTGCACACGGTGTTCAATCTGTATACAACTGTTCAGAGAAAACCAAATTCCTCCAGATGCTCAACTTCTGTCACACAACTAATGCCCTACTACAGAAAGTCTTTACCTGTATCAAACCCTTCACAGTCTCCAAACTGACAGTGAGAAATTAAATGGATATGAGTAGTAAAGTGAGTACTGTAAACAGTGTTTGCTGTATAGAGTTTACTCTGTATCACACTATTTGCTGACAGTGAAACTCTCATGAAGAATACACCACAGAATATTAAAATGTATGTACTAAGAACAGTGTTCACTCTATGCAAAAGTTGTGCAAAGAGAGACTATTTAACATACCCAAGGTCTGAAGGTGCTATATGTCATGGTACATGCTGCCATCATACTGTAGTGAAAACTTTACAGATAGCCTATCATTTAAAGCTAAACAATTGCATGTACATAGCTTAGTACCTAGTGTGCACAATCTTCTACGTTATATAGAAATTGTCATGCTGATATGATTCTGTTGGATAACTCAAGGCTGCTTGCAACACTGTGTAGAATCTTTGCCTCATTGGAAACTTTTTGTGCAGAACTAAAAAACTTTTGTGGAACATACTGGACACAAGTCATCAGCTGTCATCTGCACACAGAATTACTTTTCAGTACAAAGATTTATAGCAGCACATACGTTTTGTAAACTCTTACACCCATTAGCTAGACATAGGGGGTGATTCTGACCGCGGCGGACGGCGGTCGCCGCCCGCCAAGCGGTTCCCGCCGAAAGACCGCTCCGCGGTCAAAAGACCGCGGCCGTCATTCTGGCTTTCCCACTGGGCCGGCGGGCGACCGCCGAAAGTCCGCCCGCCAGCCCAGCGGGAAACACCCTTCCCATGAGGACGCCGGCTCAGAATGGAGCCGGCGGAGTGGGAAGGTGCGACGGGTGCAGTTGCACCCGTCGCGAATTTCAGTGCCTGCAAAGCAGACACTGAAATTCTTCGTGGGGCCCTCTTACGGGGGCCCCTGCAGTGCCCATGCCATGGGCACTGCAGGGGCCCCCAGGGGCCCCGCGTCACCCCCTACCGCCATCCTGTTCCTGGCGGGAGAACCGCCAGGAACCGGATGGCGGTAGGGGGTGTCAGAATCCCCATGGCGGCGGAGCGCGCTCCGCCGCCATGGAGGATTCTCAAGGGCAGCAGGAAGTCGGCGGTACACCGCCGACTTTCCGTTTCTGGCCGCGGCTGAACCGCCGCGGTCAGAATGCCCAGCGGTGCACCGCCAGCCTGTTGGCGGTGCTACCGCCGACCTCCGCCATGGCGGTAATTACCGCCAGGGTCAGAATGACCCCCATAGTCTGTAAAGAATTAGGTAGAGAATTAATGTGGTAGTTACCCGTCACTATGTAAACTATAAAACAAAGTAACATACTGATTAGATGATGAGCCGCTATTGGTCCCGGGGACCCTATCTCAGTGGGAAAAAAACATAATATCAGGGTAGGTGAATGCGTGGTCCCCTTCCCCGAGCCATAAGAGACTCCGGGAACACCATCCTGAGGACAAAATACATTAACATTAGGGAAGAGGGGTGTTTAGCCCATCTACCAAACCCAAACTGAGCCTGGGATCCCAGCTCCAGGGTCATTCTTTATTTATAGGAGAAAGAGCACATGCCCCCCTCCCTGAGCCCTCAGAAGCTCTGGGGGACATCATCCCCTGGAGCCAAATACTTTTGGGCATGAGGACCCCAGCCCTTGCGGCCATATTTTAATTGTAGAGGAGGAGAGTGTTGTCCTCTCCTATAGGTAAAATCCAATTCCCAGGGCAATATTTTAACCCCTTCGCTGCCAGGCCTTTTACCCCTCCTGTGCCAGGCCTTTTTTTGCCTATTTGGGGCAGTTTGCGCTTAGGCCCTCATAACTTTTTTCCACATAAGCTAGCCAAGCCAAATTTGCGTTCTTTTTTTTCCAACGTCCTAGGGATTCTAGAGGTACCCAGACTTTGTGGGTTCCCCTGAAGGAGGCCAAGAAATTAGCCAAAATACAGTGAAAAGTTCGTTTTTTTCAAAAAAATGGGAAAAAGTGGCTGCAGAAGAAGGCTTGTGGTTTTTTTCTCCCTGAAAATGGCATCAACAAAGGGTTTGCGGTGCTAAAATCACCAGCTTCCCAGCTTTCAGGAACAGGCAGACTTGAATCAGAAAACCCAATTTTTCAACACAAATTTGGCATTTTACTGGGACATACCTCATTTTAAAAAAATTTTGTGCTTTCAGCCTCCTTCCAGTCAATTACAGAAATGGGTGTGAAACCAATGTTCGATCCCAGAAACCTAAACATTTCTGAAAAGTAGACAAAATTCTGAATTCTGCAAGGGTTCATTTGTGTAGATCCTACAAGGGTTTCCTACTGAAAATAACAACTGAAAAAGACAAATATTGAAATTGAGGTGAGAAAAACAGCAATTTTTCTCTACGTTTTACTCTGTAACTTTTTCCTGCAATGTCAGATTTTCGAAAGCAATATACCGTTACGTCTGCTGGACTCCTCTGGTTGCGGGGATATATAGGGCTTGTAGGTTCATCAAGAACCCTAGGTACCCAGAGCCAATAAATGAGCTGCACCCTGCAGTGTGTTTTCATTCTATACCGGGTATACGGCAATTCATTTGCTGAAATATAAAGAGGGAAAAATAGCTATCAAGAAAACCTTTGTATTTCCAAAATGGGCACAAGATAAGGTGTTGAGGAGCAGTGGTTATTTGCACATTTTTGAATTCCGAGGTGACCATACTAGCATGTGAATTACAGGGCAATTCTCAAATAGATGTCTTTTTTACACACTCTCTTATATTTGGAAGGAAAAAATGTAGAGAAAGACAAGAGGCAATAACACTTGTTTTGCTAATCTATGTTCCCCCAAATCTCCTGATAAAAATTATACCTCACTTGTGTTGGTAGGCCTAGCGCCCGCGACAGGAAACGCCCCAAAACGCAACGTGGACACATCACATTTTTTTAAAGAAAACAAAGGTGTTTTTTGCAAAGTGCCTACCTGTAGATTTTGGCCTCTAGCTCAGCCGGCACATAGGGAAACCTACCAAACCTGTGCATTGTTGAAAACTAGAGACCTAGGGGAATCGAAGATGGGGTGACTTGTGGGGTTCTGACCAGGTTCTGTTACCCAGAATCCTTTGCAAACCTCCAAAGTTGGCCAAAAAAACACATTTGCCTCAAATTTTGGTGACAGAAAGTTCTGGAATCAGAGAGGAGCCACAAATTTCCTTCCACCCAGCGTTCCCCCAAGTCTCCCGATAAAAATGATACCTCACTTGTGTGGGTAGGCCTAGCGCCCGCAACAGGAAATGCCTCAAAACGCAACATGGACACATCACATTTTTTGAAAGAAAACAGAGGTGTTTTTTGCAAAGTGCCTACCTGTAAATTTTGGCCTCCATCCAAGATGGGATGACTTGTGGGGCTCTGATCAGGTTCTGTTACCCAGAATCCTTTGCAAACCTCAAAATTTGGCTAAAAAAACACATTTTCCTCACATTTTGGTGACAGAAAGTTCTGGAATCAGAGAGGAGCCACAAATTTCCTTCCACCCAGCGTTCCCCCAAGTCTCCCGATAAAAATGATACCTCACTTGTGTGGGTAGGCCTAGCGCCCGCAACAGGAAATGCCTCAAAACGCAACGTGGACACATCACATTTTTTGAAAGAAAACAGAGGTGTTTTTTGCAAAGTGCCTACCTGTAAATTTTGGCCTCCATCCAAGATGGGATGACTTGTGGGGCTCTGATCAGGTTCTGTTACCCAGAATCCTTTGCAAACCTCAAAATTTGGCTAAAAAAACACATTTTCCTCACATTTTGGTGACAGAAAGTTCTGGAATCAGAGAGGAGCCACACATTTCCTTCCACCCAGCCTTCCCTCAAGTCTACCGATAAAAATGATACCTCACTTGTGTGGGTAGGCCTAGCGCCCGCAACAGGAAATGCCCCAATACGCAACGTGGACACATCACATTTTTTGAAAGAAAACAGAGGTGTTTTTTGCAAAGTGCCTACCTGTAGATTTTGGCCTCTAGGCCAGCCGGCACATAGGGAAACCTACCAAACCTGTGCATTTTTGAAAACTAGAGACCTAGGGGAATCCAAGATTGGGTGACTTGTGGGGCTCTGACCAGGTTCTGTTACCCAGAATCCTTTGCAAACCTCAAAATTTGGCCAAAAAAACACATTTTCCTCACATTTTGGTGACAGAAAGTTCTGGAATCAGAGAGGAGCCACAAATTTCCTTCCACCCAGCGTTCCCCCAAGTCTCCCGATAAAAATGATACCTCACTTGTGTGGGTAGGCCTAGCGCCCGCGACAGGAAATGTCACAAAACGCAACGTGGACACATCACATTTTTTTAAAGAAAACAGATGTGTTTTTTGCAAAGTGCCTACCTGTAGATTTTGGCCTCTAGCTCAGCCGGCACCTAGGGAAACGTACCAAACCTATGCATTTTTTAAAACTAGAGACCTAGGGGAATCCAAGATGGGGTGATTTGTGGGGCTCTGACCAGGTTCTGTTACCCAGAATCCTTTGCAAACCTCAAAATTTGGCTAAAAAAACACATTTTCCTCTCATTTTGGTGACAGAAAGTTCTGGAATCAGAGAGAGGACACATTTCCTTCCACCCAGCCTTCCCTCAAGTCTCCCAATAAAAATGATACCTCACTTGTGTGGGTAGGCCTAGCGCCCGCAACAGGAAATGCCCCAATATGCAACGTGGACACATCACATTTTTTGAAAGAAAACAGAGGTGTTTTTTGCAAAGTGCCTACCTGTAGATTTTGGCCTCTAGGCCAGCCGGCACATAGGGAAACCTACCAAACCTGTGCATTTTTGAAAACTAGAGACCTAGGGGAATCCAAGATTGGGTGACTTGTGGGGCTCTGACCAGGTTCTGTTACCCAGAATCCTTTGCAAACCTCACAATTTGGCCAAAAAAACACATTTTCCTCACATTTTGGTGACAGAAAGTTCTGGAATCAGAGAGGAGCCACAAATTTCCTTCCACCCAGCGTTCCCCCAAGTCTCCCGATAAAAATGATACCTCACTTGTGTGGGTAGGCCTAGCGCCCGCAACAGGAAATGCCCCAAAATGCAACTTGGACACATCACATTTTTTTAAAGAAAACAGAGGTGTTTTTTGCAAAGTTCCTACCTGTAGATTTTGGTCGCTAGCTCAACCGGCACCTAGGGAAACCTACCAAACCTGTGCATTTTTGAAAACTAGAGACCTAGGGGAATCCAAGATGGGGTGATTTGTGGGGCTCTGACCAGGTTCTGTTACCCAGAATCCTTTGCAAACCTAAAAACTTGGCTAAAAAAACATTTTCCTCACATTTTGGTGACAGAAAGTTCTGGAATCAGAGAGGAGCCACACATTTCCTTCCACCCAGCCTTCCCTCAAGTCTACCGATAAAAATGATACCTCACTTGGTGGGTAGGCCTAGCACCCGCGACAGGAAATGCCCCAAAATGCAACTTGGACACATCACATTTTTTTAAAGAAAACAGAGGTGTTTTTTGCAAAGTACCTACCTGTAGATTTTGGCCTCTAGCTCAGGCGGCACCTAGGGAAACCTACCAAACCTGTGCATTTTTTAAAACTAGAGACCTAGGGGAATCCAAGATGGGATGACTTGTGGGGCTCTGACCAGGTTCTGTTACCCAGAATCTTTTGCAAACATCAAAATTTGGCCAAAAAAACACTTTTTCCTATCATTTCGGTGACAGAAAGTTCTGGAATCTGAGAGGAGCCACAAATTTCCTTCCACCCAGCGTTCCCCTAAGTCTCTCAATAAAAATGGTACCTCACTTGTGTGGGTAGGCCTAGCGCCCACGAAAGGAAATGGCCCAAAACACAACATGGACACATCACATTTTTTCACAGAAAACAGAGGTGTTTTTTGCAAAAGTGCCTACCTGTGGATTTTGGCCTCTAGCTCAGCCGGCCCAGGAGGGGCAGAAATGGGCTAAAATTAATTTGCCCCCCCCCAACCCTCCCCCCGGGAGTGATCCTTGCCTACGGGATCGCTCTCCCACGTGACATTGGCGTAAAAGAAAAAATCCCCGGTGCCTAGTGGTTTCTGCCCCCATGGGGGCAGAATGACCTTAAGTCCGCCAATCTGTCCCCAAGGGGGGCAGAAATGGACTAAATACAATTTGCCCCCCAGGGGAGCGACCCTTGCCTAATGGGTCGCTCCCCATCTCTAAAAAAACATACAAACAAAATAAAAACACAAAAATAAAATTTGCCCTGGAGCCTTGAGGTTTCTGCCCCCCCGGGGGCAGATCGGCCTGATAACAATAGGTTGATCTGCCCCCGGGGGGGCAGAAATGGCCTAAAATGAATTTGCCCCCCCACCTTCTCTGGGAGCTACCCTTGCCTATGGGGTCGCTCCCCCTGCGTGACATTGGCGCCCAAAAAAAAATCCCCGGTGCCTAGTGGTTTCTGCCCCCTTCGGGGCAGATTGACCTAAAATCGGCCAATCTGCCCCCAATGGGGTCAGAAATGGTCTAAATACAATTTGCCCTCCAAGGGAGCGACCCTTGCCTAATGGGTCGCTCCCCATCTCTAAAAAAACAAATAAAAAAAAAAACACACAAAAAAAATTTGCCCTGGCACCTAGAGGTTTCTGCCCCCCCCCCCGGGGGCAGATCGCCTAATAACAATAGGCCGATATGCCCCAGGGGGGAAGAAATGGCCTAAAATAAATTTGCCCCCCAACCCCACCCCCGGAGTTACCCTTGCCTACGGGGTCGCCACTCCTGCGTGACATTGGCGCAAAAAAAAAATCCCTGGTGCCTAGTGGTTTCTGCCCCCCTTGGGGGCAGATTGGCGTAGCAAAAAACGGCAAAATGGCCTAAATACAATTTCCCCTCCAGGGGAGCGACCCTTGTCCAAGGGGTCGCTCCCCATCTGTAAAACAAAAAAAAACAAAAATCCCTGGTGCTTAGTGGTTTCTGCCCCCCTTGGGGGCAGATCGGCCTAATCAAAATAGGCTGATCTACCCCCCAGGGGGGCAGAAATGGCCTAAAATAATTCCCCCCCCAGGGGAGCGACCCTTGCCTAAGGGGTCGCTACCCTTGCGTGAAATTCACGAAAACAAAAAAAACTCCCTGGTGTCTAGTGGTTTCTGCCCCCCTTGGGGGCAGATTGGCCTCATCAAAAAAGGCCTATCTGCCCCCAAGGGGGGCAGAAATGGCCAAAATGTAATTTGCCCCCTAAGGGAGCTACCCTTGCCTAAGGGGTCGCTCCCCACCTAAAAAAAAAACAAAAAAGAAAAAGAAAAAAAAAAAATGATCCTGGTACCCTAGAGGTTTCTGCCCCCCCTGGGAGCAGATCGCCTAATAATAGGGGGCAGAAAAGGCCTTCCTAAAAAATGCCCCCCATCGGGAGCGATCCTTGCCCAAGGGGTCGCTCCCTTATGCCACTTTCAAAAAAAAAAAAATCCCTGGTGTCTAGTGGGCGTTTCAAAAGCCGGATTGCAAGCAATCAGGCTTTTGAAACGTTTGGAGAGACTTCAAAGGGAAGGAAATACATTTCCTTCCCTTTGAAGCCTCTCTGGGCCTCCCCCATGTGATCGAAAGAGAAATGCAAAGCATTTCTCTTTCGATCGCGCTGGAAGCTGAACTTCCAGCGTGATTGGGGAGGCCCTGTGACAAATCAGCGCGCGTTCGAGGTCACCTCATCCAAGGCACAGTACAGGTTAATTATAGGGGAGGGGGCATGTGGCCCCCCTCCCCAAGCCTTAAGAGGACCCAGGTACCCCATCCCATGGGGCCAAATACTTTATTATGTGGGGAGGGGGGCATGTGGCTCCACTTGCCAATCCCAAATCGTCCCTGGAGACCGTTCCCAGGGGTCATATTTTAATGAAAGGGGATGGGGCACATCGCCCCTTCCCCAAGCCTCAATAGGTTTAGGGGGCCCTCATCCCCTTGGGCCAAAAACAATTTAAAAGGGCAACAGAGCCACATGGCTCCCCTCTGTGAGCCTCAATAGGCCCGGGGGCCCCATCCCCAGAGGCCAAATGCAATCATTAGGGGGAGGGGGCATGCAGTCATCCTCCCCAAGCCTTCTTCAGCCCTGTAGACCCCAGCCTTCTGGGGCCAAATGCAATTATTATGGGGAGTGTACATATGCCCCCCGTTCCTGAGCACTTTTTGGTCTCCGGCACCCCAAACCCTGGGGCCAGAGGCATCCGCCAACTAGCAAGGTGAGGGCTGCAGGCGCAGCCACAGGGCCCCCACAGCCCCAGCTGGCTCCCCGCTTGTAGCAGAAGAGCGCATTGCTTCCACCTGGTGGAAGCAGCTATTTATGCTTGCTCTCACCTGGTGGAAGCATGTTTAAACCTCACCCTGGCTGGGATCAGACGTGTCTTCCCTTCCCGACCTACTGCAATCCAGGAAGGCATGTTTGCTCCTACCAAATGAACGATTTAAAAATGCTCATCCAGGCAGGAGCAAACATGCGTTTCCATGCTTGCTCTAGTGCGGGCAGGCAAATTACTCTGTCCTGGGTGTGGGTGTCATGGGACAGGGTAATTGAGTTGGGCCCAAGGAAGCCATCCTGCTTCAGAGGCCCAGCAGAAGGGCTGCATGCCCCCTCTCTTTAGACTTCATTTTGGCCCCAGGAATGGGGTCCCCGGGGCCTACAAAGTTTTAAGTAGGGGGCCGCGCATTCCCCCTTGACTCTTTTTTACCAATCAGCACCGGAGAAGGGGTTTGCTGGGGTCTTTAAAGGCTCAGGTGGGCCACGCAGCCCCCTCACTTTAAAAAAAAAAAGACATTGGGCCTGTTGATGGGGTTCCTGATGCTGTAAAGTTTCAGGAAGGTGGCCACGTCCCCCTCCCTTTTGTTGTATGAAATCGGTCACAGGGCCTATAAAAGCCCACGCTTGTTTTAAATAACATTTCAATCCCAAAGAGCGGGGCCCCACTCAAGCCCCCTCCATAAATATTTATTCAAAATTGGCAGGCTGCCATTTCTTTTTTTACTGCAATCTTGCAATAGTCCTGTGGGCTCACAGAAAAAAACTCAGATTTTTTTATTTTGGCACTGAGGGACCCCTCTGGGTCCCCCTCACAGAGCCTAGTGTGGCAGGGTATCCCTATCCCCCTTATTATATTTGTATTTTTGCACTTCAGGAGAGGGGACTAAGGGCCACATGTACAAAGCATTTTTTTAGTCGCAAAAGGGTGGATTTGCAGAATCTGCCCATTTGCGACTAGAAAAATGCTTTTTGGGATGAAGAAAGCCCAAATTGCGAATCAGTAACTTGTTACCGAAAAACAATTTGGATCTTGCCATTCAGTATTACGAAGGGGCGTGTTTAGGGTGGCCCTTCATAATGCAGAATCTGAATGATATGTATGATTGTTTTGTGACAGTGAATGCAGTCGCAATTAACACCAATTTTAAATTGGTGTTAACCCATTCGCAAATGGCAAGGAGTCCCATTGGGACTCCCTCCCCTTTGTGAACGCATGCAAAAATATTGTTTCAGAGCTGGCAGTGGTCCCAGGGATCACTGCTTACCCTGAATAAATGAAAAAAGAACTTTACATTTTTCTTTTTGAAATGCTGCACATTTTCCTTTAAGGAAAATGGACTGCATTATAAAAAAAACTGCTTTATTGAAAAGAAGTCTCAGACATGGTGGTCTGCTGTCCCCAGCGAGGCCACCATCCTTGTGAGTGCAGCTATTCCCACTGGGGTTGCAAATTGTGACCTACCTCATGTATATTAAGGAGGTAGGTCATGTTCGACCCCATGTGTCTGAGAAACATTTGTACTCTTCAGTTTGCGAGTCTCTAATTGCGATTTGCAATGAATCACAATCAGAGACTCGCAACATAAAATGGTCATACATCTGACCCTAAGTCCCCAGGTCCTGTAATGGCTGCCAGCAAAATTTTTCTTATGTTCCTGGTAGCCAATCAGAGCCTTGTTCCTACTGGAGTGAATTGGCTCAAGGAAAAAAGCTCCCTGGGCCAAACAGAAGGCTAGATTGTTAAATTGCATTTGAGGGAATCTCATGAGAGTTTCTTGAACCCAAGGTCCAGATATACATCGAAGTTTGGAGCTTAATATCTCTAAAACTACTGAATGGATTTACACCAAATCAGAAAAAGTATAATTTCTTGACAAAGCTCTAGCTTCCTTCTAAAATTTGGTGCAAATTCGCTCAGCAGTTTTTGCAGTACAGCTGTCTAAAAAAGTCTGTGGAAAATTCATATGGATTTTGCTTTTTGGTAGTCCTCTTTTTTATCAGCCCCATTCGATAGATCACCCAGAAAATGTCCATGCATGAAATAGGCAAAAAAGGAGCACACTTTTTTGGGAAAGTTTCATGAAGATTCGTCAAATGGTGCTAAAGTTATAAGCAAAACAAAAAAGGTATTTCCTATGGAAACATTGACCCAACACAATCTCTCTCTCTCTCTCTTTTCTAAACAAAAAGTGCCCCAGAGATTCTTGTTGAGCACGAAAAGTTTCGGGGTGATCCGACAAGTGGGCCCAAGGAAAAAGGAGGGGGTCAAAAACGTTGCATTTCCCTTGTTAATTCCCATAGGACCTTTAGACATGACTACAGCCCAAACCACTGGATGTAAATACTCCAAATTTGTCAGAAAGCTAGCTTTTGGTATGTGGATTACACAGTAGTTTTTGAGAAATTTAAGGAAATCTACATTTGTAAATCTCTGGCAATGACAACTTTGCAAATAATTACAAGCTAGTGCAGGGAAATGCACAGCTCTGATTGGATGCAATCACTTCAACCACAAAGTGTTGACAGCCATCTTGGGACTCGGCTTGAGCTGAGTCCCTAAAACAAAGTGTGAAAAAAGGAAATGGGCCAGAGTAGGGAGCACCTCACCTCCTAGGCCTGGTGCTGAGGCCCCAGAGGGACCCCGCCAAGGCAAAAAAAACATTTTTTTAAAAAAAACAATTCCTGTGAATTCACAAAATTCATGAATTTGCTGCAAAAAAGTCTAAACAAACAAAGCACAGGCACCCACATTTGTTTTTTTTAAAGCCCCTGGGTGGGCCATGTCCTGGACTTTTCAGTGCCCCAGGGACACCACCTCCCCGGGGCTTATTTTGCATTTAATGGGGGAAGGGGCATGGATCTACCCCACAGTCCCAGGGACTGCCACTTCCCCGGGGCTAAATTCACATTTGGAGGGGTGCCACATTCGAGGAGCCACCATTGGTCCTGTAGACCACCACTCCTCAGGGCCAGATCCTGCTGTGTCCGGGGGGCCCACACCAGGGACATAGCTGTGTGCTTTCGCAAAGTGGGAGCTGACCACTCCCACCAAGCAAAAGTAAACAAAGTCCACTTTCTACACATGAGAGCTGTCAAACAGCTCTCACTTGGAGAAAGCAGAGTTTTCATCTGTTTTCCATGTATGCAAATATGAGTGTGGAGACAACAGATTAAAAAATTACTCCTGGAGGCATGGAGCTGCTATGAAAGCAGCTCCCTGCTTGGAGGAGCAATGTCAGCTCCCACAGGACATGGTTTTCCCTGCGGTAATATCATTCACTTTCTCTCTTCCACCCATAATGGGATGGAAGAGAGAGCTACTCATTGCATGGTCTCTCCATGCAATGACTTCAAAGAGATAGACTAGTAAGATGTTTGGCATGAAGGCTATAAGTAAGTTTTGATCCACTCTAGAACAGCATCTCTTCTGGCCTACTGGTAAATGTCTTGGACAGCTACGTAGTAGGTTGAAGGTTCAAGCCCGGTGGCATGCCTCTGATTATTTGCTAGTGTTTTGCGTTTTTAACAATCCGTGTGATGGGTCATTTAGGCCTTTTGCATTCAGATTATTTGGGGTGAATGTCAATATCTGGATTCTACAAGGAATTGAGTCTCCTGTGGCCTAGTGGTTACATTCCCAGACTCCCCTCTACCGGAATTTGAAGGTTCCTGCCTAGGTGTGCCACTGATCCTTTGCCTGCTTTAATTTCTTTTGAACTTCAAATATTTAAGGTTCATACTGAAAGGTGAACTCACTCTTTTCAATTGACAAATACATTTTTCTTTTCAATATTTCCTGAAATATCTCATTCTAAGTGTCTCATTCATCAAGGCCCAAAACACTCTCCCTCTCTCTTTCTCTGTCTCTTTCAATCTCTTTCTCCACTCACACACCCACTCAGACCCTTACGTACCCACTCATGCGCCCACTCAGACCCTCATGCGCCCACTCACAGCCACACTCAGACCCTTGCACACCCATTCCCAGGCCCACTTAAAGTCTCACACACATACTCACAGACCTACTGAAACCCTCATGCACCCACTCACAGACCCACACAGACACTGACACATCCACTCTCACACCCAGACATACACCCTATCACATTTATTCTCACAAGCAGAGAGACAGGTCACGGCCAACTCCTGCGCACACAGACAAAGGCTATGCATAGCTAGGGGTTGGGTGATTAGGGGGGTTGGCCACAGCCTCTGGCCACAGGTCAGACTCTGCGACCAACCCGCACTGTGCATGGCCGAGGGCCATGTGCAGCCTGGGGTTAGGTGGGTATGGGGGTTGGATGCACGGCCTGGCCTGAGCCCAGGCCCTGTGGTCAACCGCCATGGTGCACAGTCAAAGGCCGTGCATGGCAGTGGTAGGATTAACGTATAGTAATGAAAATTACTTTACCTTAAAAAAACTATAGAAATTCACTGAAAAATACAAAGGTTACAGGGACGTTATAGCTAGGAAATAGAATTTAAAAAACATAGAAATTCACTTAAAAAACATAGGTTACAGGGACGTTATAGTTAGGTTTACATTTTAATACAAAACCAAAGAAATGTACCTGTTATAGTTAGAGCTATTTCAAGTAACTATATCTTGTGCCCTCACCATGCACTGCTAATTATCTCACAAATTGCGGCACTCATGATAAAATTATTAATAATATTAATGTACTATTTGCAGTAAGGTTTTGATGAAAAAGTTGTGCATTGCGAGGGTGCGACTTATAAATATATATATATATATTAACTTCAATCTCTCTCTCTCTATCTCTCTCTCTCTCTCTCTCTCTCTCTATATATATATATATATATATATATATATTTGTAATATGTAAGGACATAAGCACTGCATTGCGAGGGCACAAGCTAACTACGACTAGTGAATTTCAGTGTTTTCGTAGTATAAACCTTTGTTTTAATTCACCTAAGGATAACATCATGTTAACCTTTTTTTTCAAGTAAAGGAAGATATTATTACCATACCTAGCTATGACGTCATTATAACCTTTGTGTTTTTTCATTGAATTTATAGGATTTTTTAACATAAAGTAATATTTTATCACTGTCTCTTATGATGCCAAACCCAATTCATACACTGCCTTAGGCAGTTTGTGGCATGTGGTTGGTCACAGGGACTGGCCTGTGGCCACCCTCCTGATTGAGGATTGCCCCAAACCCTCCAGTATTCTTTTTTGCAGCGTAGCATTACTATCGTACTTTCGCAGATTTTCACAGGGATCACACAGGGCTTCGATTCAGTACAGTGGCACCCTGAAAAAAAGAAACAATGAGGAGATGAGGGGTTCCTTTGTGGTAAACCTAAATTACAGTTAGTGCTTTAGAAAACTAAAATCAGGACACATTTTCTGTAAGTTCTCACATATCTACCTCATCCATGTCACTATATCATGCAGAGTGAAACACGCACTTTCAACACCAGCAGCAGTTTGTCAGTTGACTCTCTGGTGATTAACTACAGCTTTACCACAGAGTGCTGAAGAAAAAACTTGCACTCTACCATTTATATTTAAAACAAAAATGAGGCACTCCTGAACACTATTTTGTTGTAATATGAGCTGTTGTATTTATAGTTTTCCTTTGGAAGAGACTGAAGTAAATGAGCATTGAGATGTTAATACAGGTATGACACCAGTGGGTTAAAAGTGTGAGGGAAGGTATAGTGTTTACAAATTTGAGGCATAATCTATTATTAAAGGGCTAAAAGTAGATAAATGGGGAGAAGTCTGCATAAGAACAGTAACCAGTTTCCATATCTGTTTACTCACCCACACTTCTAAGTCACTTCAAAGCATCCTAATTTTAAAAGAATGAACAATTAAAAAAAGACAATCTTTGTGCACAGCGGTGGTTGGACTACTGCAGAGGGACACCAGGAGAGGAGAGTACTGGGTTGAGACGAACTCCTGTATAGCACAGCCAGAGGCATTATGCTACGGGGGATGGCTGCCTTCTGTTGGGAGAGTGCAGAGCCTGGCCTGTACACAGTCAGGGGCCATGCACAGCGCTACTTGGGTGTTAGCTGAGGGTTGAGCACAGAGCCTGACCATGAGGAAAGTCTCTGTAGACAACCCTCACTAGTCATGGCCTGAGGCCTTACACAACTAGGCTGGGCTCTCTCCAAGAGGTGGAGGCAGGGCCAGTTTAGAATATAATTAAAAAGCCCAAGAACTTCACTGAAAAACACAAAGGTTCAAGCGGTGCTGTAGTAGGGTATTGAAATGAGACAAGAACTAACATTAAAAAAACATTGAACCCACTGAAATACACCATGTACACCATGTATTATTCAATTAACTATAACTTGAACCCATATCATGCACTGCTTATGACCTTACATATTATGCCACTTAAGATATGTTAAATGACATAATTGATGACATCATTCATTAGATCTGAAGAACAGTATTGTAAAAATTAATACTGAGTATTGTGGTCCCCAAGGTAATATGTGAGATCATAAAAAGTGCTTGATGGTAGTGCAAGTTATAGTTAATTGACTACTTCACTGGCATAGATTATGAGGCATTCTAAGCCTGACAGGGTATGTTTTGACTCATGCTCGGTGCTTCTTTGTGTCTGGACAAAGTTAGGCCTCACTGGCAAGTTCTAATAGGATCAAAACAAGTATTGTGGACTACTTTTATTCATTGAAGTTGGCTTGAATTGTATTTTACCAATCCAAAGCTGTAATACTGAGCCTGGAATGGTAAAAGTAATTTGTAACTTTTAAACTTGGGTGAATGGCACCAGTTCATCCTATGCTTAAAAACTGTGCTAGAAAAACTGACCATTTCAGGTGAGCAAAGTTAGAGTGTTGGGATATTTCTAGACATATATATTCCCAGGCAGCGGATGCCATCTGGCTAGTTATTGTTAGGATAATGTTTCTCTAGAGTTAGGATCATGTTTCCATGGGAAGAGCATTTTTTGGCTGCCTTATAACTTTGGTGCCAATTTACAAACATCCACGCAACTTTTCCCCAAAAAATCTTCCACCTCAGTTCATACTTGGAAAATTTGGGGTGTTCCGGCAAGCGGGAACGTCGAAAAAGGGGAGTCTGAAAACACATTTTTTCCTGTTAAGTTTTCCGTAGGAACATTAGACACAACTTTAAATTAAACGCCTGAATGGGTTTCCACCAAATTTGGCAGAAAGCTACATCTTGGTACAGAAAGCTTGCTTCTTGGGATTTGGTGTTAATCCATTCTGTAGTTTCTGTAGTTTCTGAGCAAGTAATGCTCAAACACTTTGTATATATGATGCCACAGGCAATCCACAGGCAAAACAGATTTAAAGCTGAGATATTATTGGCTGCCACCACATCAACAATGATGTAGTGACAGTCATCTGAGGACTCAAACTCAGTCCTGAGTCCAAGAAACAATTCAAAAAAAGATATAAGGATACTGTCTAGGGATATCCTGCCCTCCTATGCCTGTTGAGAGAGTCCCAGTGGGGCCTCCAAAAGCCAAAAAAATTTTTTCATCTTTGTGGCAAATTCACAGAGAACCCTTATAAAAATTTATAAATAAATAAAAAAATATAAATAAATATAAATATAAATAAAAAATATAAAAATGCAACCCCCTATACTAAAATAACCCCCATAGTGTGCCAGATACTCAGACAGCAGTGCAATACAGTATTTATGGGAGGTGGCATGTGGCCCCCCTCCTTGAGATTCTGGGATGCTCCTAGGAACCCACCACCCAGACGGACATTAGTAAGAAGGGGATGGGGACATGTGGCCCCCTTCCCAAGATTGAAAAGGTCTCAGGGATCACATGTCCCTGCTCCAAATATCAATAAAATGGAGGACATGACCTCATTGCAAAGGAGGAAAGGGTCCACAGCCCCTTTCCTCAAGCCTCAATATTTCCCAGGGACATTATTTCCCAGGGCCAAACTTAAATTAAAGATGAAGGGGGCACACAGCTACATTCCCTGAGTCAACAGTTTTTTTAATCAATAATTTCACTGCAAATGTTGCAGTGATATTATCAAAAATGTCATAGATGATGTGATCAGTGATTTAATATGTGGGGTCATTAGCAGTATGTTGCTAGGGTGCGAGTTATAGTTAACTTAGGGCCTGACTCTGCAGCCAACCTCGCTCTTGCAGACATCCCCACACTATGCATGTCCTTCAGCCATGTGATGTGGGGAGTTAGCCACAAGGCCTGGCCTGTGGCCAATCCCCCCAAAAGACAGCCAACCACACACTGCACAGGACAGTGTGGTGGGGGGTTGGCCAAAGGGCCTGGCCATGGGAACCTCATTACTAAGGGAATTTTTCTAAAGGAGCGGTGGGCTGCGTAACTACCCTAATTGAGCCTATTATGGCCCTGGGGCCCCATCTCCCAGGGCCACATACATTTTAAAAGGGAAGAGGCCATGTGGCCCCCCCTACCCAAGCATTATTAGACCCTAGGGACCCCATCCTCCAGGGCCTTTATTTATTAATGTGGAAGGGGGACACGTGTCCCTAATCCTTATGAGGCCCTGGGTACATCATCCTCCAGGGTCACCATTTAAAATAAAGGGGAGGGGCCTCCCATCCTGAGCTGTTAGCAGTCCAGGGACCCCAAGCCCCGGACCCACATTACTTAAAGATTGGTGCCCTGATAACTACCCAGGGAACCTACTACACACTTTTAGGGGGCTGTGGGGTAACCCCAAGCCCGTGCAGCCGAAGCTAGCTCCCCACATACAGCTGGAGCCAGCATTCTTCCAATACACAGGGATATATATATATATATATATATATATATATATATATATATACGTCCATGCCCTGTGCTCACCCCCTATAACCACCCAACCTTGCACCACGCATGGCCTTCAGCCGTACTCAGTGAAGTTGGCCGCAGGGCCTGGCTTAAGGCCAGTCACTGTGGCCACACCCCCACTAACTACCCAAGCCTGAGAGACAGAGACAGAGAGAAAGTAAGAGTTTGAGAGAGAGAGAGAGCGTTTTAGGCTTTGATGAATGATATACTTAGAATGAGATAATTCTGGACAAATTGAAAAGAAAAATGAATTGTCAAATAAAAAGAGTGAGATCGCCTTTTTGATGTAATTAAAATATTTAAGGTTGAAAAGAAACTAAAGCAGGGAAACGTCCACAGACTCTCCTAGACTAGGACCCTTAATCTTTAGTGTGTATGTCTGAGACTTTAACCACTTGGCCAGCAGTGACACATTAGTGTGTAATGTCCACACTTAGCTATGATATTCAATCCACAGATTTTGAGGTGAAAAAGGCTTCAATGTTCCATCACCAGGAATAAGTAACAGTGAAAACACTAGAAAATAGACACACTGCAAAGAGATACTAGGATTTGAATCTTCAGCCTTCTGAGTGACAGCACAAGACTTTGACCATTAAGCCAGAAGTAACTCTGTTCTGCTCTGCATCAAAACTTAACTATAATATTCGTACCAAACATCTTGCTAGTCTATCTTTTTTAAGCCATTGAATGGAGAGAACATTACAATAACAATCTCTTTCTCCCTTCCTCTTTCATCCCAGAAAGTGAGAGATTGAGAGAGAGCAAAGAGAAGTTAAGAGAAAGAGATTTATCGAGAGAACTTGAGAGAGAAAGAGAGAGAGAGAGAGAGAGAGAGATAGAGAGAGAGAGAGAGAGAGAGAGAGAGAGAGATAAGGGTTTTAGGCTTTGATGAATGATATTCGTAGAATGAGATATTTTAATTAAAAAGAAAAGTTTATTTATCATTTAAAATGAGTGAGCTCACATTTCAGTATGAACCTTTAACTTTTGAAGTTTAAAATAAAATATACAAGGGAAAAGACCACAGGCACACCTGGAATAGAAACCTTAACTTTCAGTGTGAGGATCTTTGACCTTAAACATTACACCAAAGGTGACTCCTTACTTTGCTGTTTCCAGACATACCTATGACATTCAAACCATGCATGTGATAGGAAAGAAACCTGAATGTTCCATCACTAGAAAGGTTTCACAGTCAAAACATAAGGGAATAAACAAACGCACTGTCAAGCAATAGTAGGATTTGAACCTTCCGTCTACTGAGTGACAGTGCAAGACCTTGACCATCAGGCCTCAAGAGACTCTGTTCTGCTCTGCATCCAAACATAACTATAACATTCATACCAAACATCTTGCTAGTCTGACTCTGTGAAGACATTGTATGGCGAGAGCATTGCAATAACAATCTCCTTCTCTCTTCCATCCCTTTATGGGATGAAGAGAGAGAGAGACTGACAGGGTCGCAGGGGGAGCCCCAAGGCCCTGCTGTCCTAGCCAGCTCCCCGTGACCTGTGGGAGACGGCATTGCTCCCCCAAGCAGGGAGCTGCTTAGAGCAGCTCCCTGCTTGGGGGAGCAATGTTTTCACCTGTTTCCTTGCACACATACAGTATTTGAGTACAGACAAGCAGATGAAAACTTCGCTTTCTGAAAGTGAGAGCTATTTGACAGCTCTCACTTGCAGAAAGTGAAGTGTTTGTTCTGACTTGGCTGGAGCTGTCAAAGCTCACACCAAGTGAGAACCAACAGCTATGTCCAGGGAGTGGGCACCCCAGGACATAGCAGGAGCTGGCCCTGACAGTGGGTGGTGGTCCCCAGGGTGATCATTGGTGAAACAAGGGGTGAAGCGTGGCTCCCCTCCAATGTAAAATGGACCTGGGGAGGTGATGGTCCTTGGGCCTGTAGGGGTGGGGCTCGCAGCCCCCATGCCTAAAATTGTATATTTGCCCTAGGGAGGTGACGGTCCCTGGGGCTCCAGGGTGTCCCCCTGCATAAAACTGTATATCTGCCCAGGGAAGGCGGCAGTCCCCAGGGCTATAGGGGGGCTGGGCGGCCCCCCAATTATATTTCATCAAAGCCCCAGGTAGGTGACTGTCCCTGGGGAATTCATTATAAATAAGCCCCTGGGATGTGGTAGTCCCTGGGGCATCAAACTGCCTCAGAAGCGGGGTCTAGTGCTCTCCCTCCCATCATTTCAAAATGCTCCTGGGACCTGGCCCACCTGGGGACTTCTTAAAAACAAGTTTGGGAGCCAGTGTTCATATTTTTTTCATTTTTGCCATTAATGCGCAGGTCACCCTACCCTGACCCATTTTTTTTTTTTGTGGTACTCGGCTGAAGCCAAGTTCCAAGATATCTGCCAACAATTCCTGGTTTAAGTATTGTCAGCAAATCAGAGCTCTGCATTTCCCTGTAGGAGATCTCTATTATTCGCGAACCATTTGCGCCTCTAGATATCTATATTTAGTTTTCTTCTAACATTTCAAAAAGTACCAAATGGATTTACACCAAATAAGAAAAAGCACTCTTTCTGGACTATGAGCTATCTTTCTGCCAAAATAGTGTAATAACGTCCAGGGTTTCAGGCTGTAGTCGTGTCTACAATCCCTATGGGAAAGATAATGGGAAACACATGTTTTTTTCCACCTGACATTTTTCTCTGCCCCCACTTCACCGATCACCCCAAAAACATCCATGTACAACAAGATTCACTGGAACACATTTTTGGGAAAATTTCATGAAGATTCGTTAAACGACGCCAAAGATATAGGCAAGTCAAAAACACTTTTTCAATGGAAACATGGTCCTAGCTATAACTACACAGTCTTAACTATAACTACATAGTGGCAATTACCACTAGGTCAGAGATATATATATATATATATATATATATATATATATATATATATATGCCTGGACACAACAAGGGTTGCTTGCAGTTTTTAATGAATGCTTCTCCACAAAGTGTTTGGCCCTGCTGTGGTGAGCACAGTAGCGCCAATGAGATTTTGTGTCATATATATATATATATATATATATATATATATATATATATAGAGCCACTCTGTAGTTATAGTTAGGACTATGTTTCCATTGAAAATATATGTTTTGACTTTCCTATATCTTTGGCTCCATTTGACAAATCTTCACAAAATGTCCCCAAAAAGTAGGGACACCCTCACCCCTTAGCTCTGGTGCTGGGGTCCCAGAGGCCCCCCCAGAGCTAAAAAGCATTTTTTAAAAATATTTGCCATGTTTCGCTGTGGATCCTGTGAAAATAAAAAAAACACCCACTCAGACCCATATGCACCCTCTCACAGACCCACTCAGTTACTCATGCGCCCACTCACAGACCCACTCAGACGCTCCTGCACCCACTCACAGCCCCACTCTAACACTCACGCACCCATTCACAGACCCACTCAGACTCTCACATACCCACTCACAGACTGTAGGAAGTTGTCTCTGTATACTATCTCAAAGTGAGAGAAAGTGTGCACAGAGTCCAAGAGTTCCCCTTAGAGGTTAACAGTGGCAAAATCAGATAATACTAATGCTCTATTTTGTGGTAGTGTGGTCGAGCAGTAGGCTTTTCAGAGGGTAGTGTTAAGCATCACACACAGGCAATAAATGAGAACACACACTCTTAATTTATTTTAAAACCACAAGATTCAGAATTCACCTAAATAGATAAATTGTAAGGTACTTGGCATAGGTAATTATGGAACTTTGAAGTAAAACAGTAAGGTTCACAGTTTGGCAAAAATGGCAATAAGCTATTTTAAAAGTGAACACTGCAAAAATCAACAGATCCTGTGGAAGGTAAGAACAAGTTAGTTTAGCAGGTAAGTAAAGCACTTACAAGTTCAGTCTAAGGGGCATAGGCGGCCCACTGTAGGGTGTTCAAGTTAACCCCAAACACCCAGCACCAGCAACACAGGGTCGGTCAGGTGCAGAGGTCAAAGTAGGGCTCAAATAACACAGGCGCCTATGGAGACTAGGGGTGCTCCGGTTCCAGTCTGCCAGCAGGTAAGTACCTGCATCCTCGGGGAGAAGACCAGGGTTTTTTTGTAGATCACTGGGGGGGTCACGAACAGGCACACAAAATACACCCTCAGCGGCACAGGGGCGGCCAGGTGCAGTGTGCAAAGTAGGTGTCGGGTTTAGAATTGAAATCAATGGACAGACCCGGGGGGGTCACTCTGGTGATGCAGTCAGGGCACAGGGGGACTTCTCGGGCCAGCCACCAACTGGACAATGATGATGGCTGCTTGCTGGTCACTCCTGCACCAGTAGTTGGTTTCTCTAGGGCCTGGGGGCCGAGGGTGCAGTGCTTCTTCCAGGCATCTGGTTCTTTGTTACCTGGCAGTCTCGGTCAGGGGGAGCCTTTGGATTCTCTCTGCAGGCATCGCAGTGGGGGTGACGGAAGGTCATCTCAGGGTGTCCACATCATGAGGGTAGCCTGGGGGTCCTCACTGCAGTGTTGGTTCCTCTGGACACGACCCGGTGCGTCAGGTGCAGTGTGTTGGGGACTCACGCTTCCGGAGTGAGATTGGAGTCCCTTTAAAGTTGGTTTCTTCTTTGTTGCTTGGACAAAGCTGCTGTCCAGGGGAGCTTCTTGGTCCTTTGGGTTGCAGGGCAGTCTTCTGAGTCATCAGAGGTCGCTGGTCCCACAGGATGCATCGCTGTTGCAGGTTCTTTGAGTCTGGAGACAGGCTGGTAGGACTGGGGCCAAGCCAGTTGTTGTCTCAGTCGTCTCTGCTGGGTTTTCAGGTCAGCAGTCCCTCTTCTTCTTTAGGTCGTCAGGAAATCTGTTTTCCTGGGTTCAGGGTCAAACCTAAATACTAAATTTAGGGGGGTGTTTAAGGCTGGAGGGCAGTAATCAATGGCTACTGTCCCTGAAGGTGGCTACATCCTCCTTGTGCCTCCTCCATTTGGGGAGGGGGGCATATCCCTAATCCTATTGGGGGAGATCCTCCAAAGCAAGATGGAGGATTTTCTAAGGAAAGGGTCACCTCAGCTCAGGACACCTTAGGAGCTGTCCTGGCTGGATGGTGACTCCTCCTAGTTTTTCTCATTATCTCCTCCGGACTTGCCAACAAAAGTGGGGTCTGTGTCCGGGGGAGGCAGGCATCTCCACTAGCTGGAGTGCCCTGGGGCACTGTAACACCAGGCTTGAGCCTTTGAGGTTTACCACCAGGTGTTACAGTTCCTGCAGGGGGAGGTGTGAAGCACCTCCACCCAGTACAGGCTTTGTTCCTGGTCATGGAGTGCACAAAGGCACTCACACCATTTGGCCAGAAACCCATCTGGATGTGGCAGGCTGGCAGAAACGGGTCAATCTAGCACTAGTAGTTGGGCTGGTTTACAGGGGGCATCAGTGTGGTTTTATTGTGCTGAGAAGTTTAATACCAAATTTCCCAGTATTCAGTGTAGCCATTATGGAACTGTGGAGTTCTTGTTTGACAAACTCCCAGACCATATACTCTTTATGGCTACCCTGCACTTACAATGTCTAGGAATTGGCTTAGACACTGTAGGGGCATAGTGCTCATGCAACCATGCCCTCACCTGTGGTATAGTGCACCCTGCCTTAGGGCTGTAAGGCCTGCTAGAGGGGTGACTTACCTATGCCATAGGCAGTGGGTTGTGGGCATGGCACTCTGAGGGAAGTGCCATGTCGACTTAGTCTTTTTCTCGCCACCAGCACACACAAGCTGTGAGGCAATGTTCATGTGCTGAATGAGGGGTCCCCAGGGTGGCATAATACATGCTGTAGCCCTTAGAGACCCTCCCTGGCCACAGGGCCCTTGGTACCATGGGTCCCATTTACAAGGGACTTATCTGTGTGCCAGGGCTGTGTCAATTGTGGAGACAAAGGTACAGTTTTAGGGAAAGAACACTGGTGCTGGGGCCTGGTTAGCAGGGTCCCATCACACTTTCAATCATTACTAGCATCAACAAAACACAAAAAGTTAGGGGGTAACCATGCCAACAGTGGCATTTTCCTACACAGACCTACTGACACCCTCATGCACCCACTCACAGACCTGCACTGACACTGACGTACCCACTAAAACACTGAAGCATGCACTCTCACGCCTAGACAGAGACTCTCACAGCCACTCTCATCCCCAGATACACCCCTTCACACCTATTCTCACACCCAGAGAGACAGGCTGTGGTCAACTCCCGCAGCACATGGCCAAAGTGCGATGTGCAGTGTAGGGTCGGTTAGTTAGGGGTTTGGCCGCAGGGTCTGGCTGCAGGGCGCAGTGGTGGTTGGATTAACATATAGTAATGACCATTACTATCATTAAAAAACATAGAAAGGTACTGAAAAAAAGGTTACAGGGACATTATAGTTAGGAAAAAGAATTTTAAAAAGCATAGAAATTCACTGAAAAAACAAAGGTTACAGGGACGTTATAGTTAGGTCACATGGCCCTCACCATGCACTGCTAACTAACCCACAATTTACAGCACTCATGACATCTTTGATAACATCACTAATAATATCAATGTAATATTTGCAGTAAAACGAAATGCGAAAAAACTGTGCATGGCGGGAGTGCGAGTTATAGTTACCTTAGAGAGTGAGGTTTAGTTACTTGAGATAACTCTAACTATAACAGGTGAATTTCTATGGTTTTGTATGTTTAAAATGTAAGCCTAACTATAACGCCCCTCCAATCTTTGGGTTCTACAGTGACTTTATATAAATAAATATATATATATATATCCATATCACTTGCTGCTCTCTCTCTTGGACTGTGCTGTGTGCTCCTCCATCTTCTCATCGTGTCTCAATCATCACATGTGTTGTGTGTCTTTGATTGCCCAGTCAAATAAATCTTTCCTCCGCACCTGCACTTTCGGGGCCTGTGATACCGCCCAAAGTATCACTATTCTACATTTGGCCAACACCAGACCAAGCACCACCATCCGTTTTCCCATTTTTCACTTCTTCCAATCTTTAAGGATGCCAAGCAGGCACAACCGTACAACCCTCTCCACCCGAACCACTATAATACATACTAGTTCCTTCATATTAATCACCCAAAAACTCCCCACAGGTGAAGTTAAAGTGAGTCAGCTTAAATCTAGCATTGACCGATATCATCCTCACCGTCTCTAGGGCCTTTTTCCAATCCGGCTCTGACAGTGCGTTTGGTCAGGCTGCCTCCCATCTATCCCTCGCCCTCCCCATCTCACCACCCTTGTTCTCCAGCAGTGCCCCATGCATGTGTCTGATCATGTTCCTGCAACTTGCCAAGTCAGTCCGTCTAAGCACCACACTGAGTGATCATATTATCTCTGAAATGCGGGCCAGATTTGGTGACTTCACGGGCCAGCCATTCATATTGTTGTAAATTGTCCTGGTTCCACCCCAAACTGCTCCTGTGCCTGTTCAAAGGTAATGACTGTCATTCTAAAAGAGGGCCTCTACAGCCTCACAACCTCCCTACTGCCATCATGTGTGGGACATCATGGTCTACAAGGCAGAGAATGACTGCAAATTCCACAGTAGCAGGAAGTCAGTAAAGGGTGCCCTTTGTAGAGTTTTACAGATCACTCCGTGTCATATTGCTGTCTTAACAGGTAGGGGAGTTCTCGAGGCACACCCTCACCCATCAGGAAGAGTTCCTCAAATATGTGTGAGCTACAGACACCAGCCAATATGTTCCCCTCCCAGTTGGGTCCCTCCTTCAACCAGCTAACTGCATGGTGTAGCTGCTGCGTCGCAGCGTTGTATAGGAACAAATGTGGCAATCCCAGTCCCCCCTGCTTTAGGGGAAGCTTGAGAGTTTAGCTTCACTTGACTTCTCCTCCCACCTCTGACCAGCCGACCAACCAGCTGGTTGTGCCAACAGAACGCTGCCATTAGGATCGGGCACATCACATTTTGCATGATGTTAAAGTATCTGGGAAGAAACTCAATTTTTGCAACTGACACATGGCCCATAAGTAACAGTGGCAGGCTGACCCAAAACTCCACTGATTTCTCAAGTCTCTTCACCAGTGCTCCTAAATTTAGGTCATAGTGAGCTATTGTCATTTGTGCAATCCATATACAGAGGTATTGGAACTGTTCTGGTTCTCACCTCAGTCCCAGATCTTGCAGGGCAGGCTGTTCCCTCTGGCCTGTCCATCCCAGGAGGAACAAATTACTTTTAGTTTTGTTTGTATGCAGGCCAGACACCACCACAAATTTATCTAGGTCCCTTAGTAGTGAAGGCGTCACCCTTTCCTGGTCTGCCAAATAGTCTAGGACATTGTCCGCATACACTGAGATCACATACTTCTTTCTGCCTATGTGAATGACCCAGGGTGCCAGCTTGGCATTTGACCTGCTTGCAAGTGGCTACATTGCCAGTGCAAATAATACCAGTGACAACGGACATCCCTGCCTGGTCCCCCAACCCAGAGTCCACACATCCGATACCATGACGCCCAGGTGGATCCTAGCCACTGGGTCTATATATACCAGCTGCACCTATTTAGAATACTTGGGGGTTAAACCCCAAGTGTCTGCGAACTGGCCAGCGATATTGCCATCCCACCATGTCAAAACACTCTTTCGTGGTCTAACACAGCCACAACAGCGGAGTTGGCAGTCGACCAAGGATGGATATTGTACATTGTGCTCTGTCCCAGTATAAACCCCCTCGGATCCGACTGTTTAGGAGTACCCACCACTTCATGGAGCCTGTTTGCTAGAACTTTGCAGAGCAGTTCAACATCTGTATTGGACAGTGGTGTCTAGGAAGCCAAGAAGCCTTTAGGATCAACACCATCACCACGCCCTGCATACTTTGGAGCAGGGTCCCCCTTTACCTTGCCTTATCTTATCTTATAGGGATTTATAGAGCACATACCCGAAGGCTTCCCTGTGCCATGAAAATGAGCACTACCACTTCAGCTGACTAGTGATTCAAGAGGTGAGCCAGAGCCAGGTTTTGAGACATTTCCTAAAAATAATGTAATTAGGTTCCATTCTCAATCTGTGCAGCAAGGAATTCCACAGTTTAGGGGAGATATAGGAAAAAGATCTTCCTCCCCATCAAACCCTTTGAATCTGAGTGACCATCAACAAACTGGAACTGGCAGATCTAAGAGTTCTGCTGGGAGTGTATAAAGTTAAAAGATCCCTCTTCAACCCTTTCTGGTTAAATACTCCATGGGTGATAAACAGCGCCTTCAATTTAACTCTTTCCTCCACCGGGAGCTAATGTAGAGAGTCCAAACCGCTTTCGGTGGGACCTGCTTAAATGAGCCTGGCCACAGCATTCTGAACTACCTGTAGTCTCATGAGACTGATTTAGGTGAGCACAGATACAAGGAATTCCTGTAGTCCAGATGAGAAGAGTATTAAGGCCTGTACCCAGATTGCCCTGGATGTGAGAGGTACTAGGTCAAAGATTTTTTGCAGCATCCTTAGTAGTGGAAAACATGTGGCAGTCAATATTTTCACCTGTATTTCCATTGACAAAGAGCTGCCTAAACAAATTCCTAAACTTTTTATAGGATGCGAGGGTTGCAGCTGGGTTTCGCAGCTTCTAGGCCAGTCCAGTGCATTTCCTGGACTGCCAAGGAAGGAATTGTTCACAACAATAAGCAGCTCTGTTTTGTCTCCATTTAATTTTAGGGAGCAATTTGCCATCCACAGGGCAACCTTCTCCAAATAGGGTGCAAGCCGATGTTGGGTACCATTATTGGAGGAAAGAGAGACCACCAGCTGCTTATCATCGACATAAGAAATAATGTCTACCCCTAATTCCTTCACCAAAGTGGCCAAAGGCTCCAAGTGGATGTTAAAAAGAATCAGGATTAAAGCGGATCCCCGTGGCACTCCATATTTGAGGGGCAAAGCTTTAGAGAAGCAAGGGGTATTCCCAGATCTGAAAGGATCTATCTTTAAGAAAAGAGCGCAGCCATTTTAAAGATTCTTCCTTTACCCTATCTCACTCAACCTTAGTCTTAAAATTTCATGGTCAACAATGTCAAATGCTGAGGTCTAGTAAAATGATTGCAACTGCCCCCACTTTATCAAGGAGTTGTTTGACCTCCTTTGTGACTAAAAGCAGGGCTGATTCTGTGCTATGTTTAGGCCGAAAGCCATTTTAGGTCGGGTCAAGTTGCTGGTTTATCTCTAAATAATTTGAGAGATACTTATTAATATGCTTCTCCAAAATATGCCTCAAGGTAAACCTCTAGTAGGCATCGAAGGAATTCACACAGCATTAAGTGATACATTTCTGCCAAAAACCAATCCAATCTTTAGGGTTTTCCCCTGCAACAGGGTGTCAAGTGCTTGCTGGAATTCCACGTTTCCAGATGCATATCTAATTTTTGCTGCTGGTCCTCAGTCAGGCCTCATAATCTAGCCTTTATGAGATACTCTTCTAGTGTCTACTCCACCACTACAGGTGCCCACATAAACCCAGATCCAAGGTATTGTGCACAGGTACTCTTTATTATGTGCCAGTCTATAATGTGTTTTTCCGTGTCCCCTCTAAGGCTAAGGATGTTTCTCTGTGGGCGCTCCTGCCATAGCAGGCACCACAGAATCCTCTCTGCCTTGTCTCTCTCATGGAATAACGGTTGCTGGTAGGTTGTGTATATGTATTTTTCTTATTTACTCCAAACATCCCTTACCCGTCACTTAAAGGTTGTGAACTGGAGTCTCTCCTTTGACTCCAGGTAGGTTTTTGTACCAAAATCCACCAGCTCCCCCTCCAGGGCCTACAGCTTCCATTCTGGCTCCTGCCACACCCTAAACACAATTGTGATACATTCTCCTTGGATCATCACTTTGCAGGTCTCCCACTTTGTGGCCCTGCTCGCAGCAGCCCCCAGTAATTCTGGAAAATCCAGAAAGTAGAGTTCTGGATGTGATGTGCAAATCCCCCATCAATCAAGATCTCAGCCTGCAGTATCCACAGAAGAACCTTAGGCCTGAAACCCCTGGAAAGCACCATGATCAGCAGCTGGGAATTATCTGAGAGGTATTGATTCAAGTACATTGAGTGTTAATACATTTCCGCATTCCCCTCTGCACCCCAGCACATAGTCTAGCTTGCTATGTCCGCAGTAAACCATTGAGTAATAGCAGTAAACCAGATCCCCGGGGTGATGGAGTGTCCTGACATCAATGTCGTACAAATCTTGAATACCTCTCTGGAGGAATGTTCCCATTTGTGTCTTGGGGAAAGGTCTGCAGGGATGCCAAAAAAGTCTCCAATTCAGCACACAAAGTCTTGTCAGTTCCAGGTAAAAGGTCTTATCATTTATGTTCAGTGCATACGTTTTAACCAAACAGGTCTCCAATCCATCCAATACTCCTGCCACCAGGAGGTAGTGCCCACCCATGGTCTCTGACCACCTCCCTCTCCACAAAGGGGACCCCAGCAGCAATCCATCTCCTCACACCCCTGACATAATTTGAATAAGAAGCAGCATACCATGAACCTCTCCATGTTTTCTGCACTTTAGCTACTTCCGCACGCAGCAGATGCTTTTTTTGCAGCATACCAATCTAAACATTATGGAGCTGGAGATATGAATGAAATCTGCTGTTCTTGGGGCAGCCATTCATGCCCTGAACATTTCAGCTCATAAGTGTACGATTCATGTCATGTGTCTTTAAGTTATACTAGTCACCACACTCTCTGAGAACAACCGTATCATGCTGCAAAACACTGTTGCCCTCATTATGAACTTGGCAGTAATCACCGCTGACCGCTGTGGCGAAGTGAACAGAAGACCGACAGTGGCAGTAGACTGCACACCGCCGAATAATGATGCCAAAAAGTCAAACCTCCAAAAGTCCTGAAACCCCCACCCACCACCAGGGCCTACGATGGCAGAAAGGCAGTACACCCCACCCTGCCACCGCCATGCAGACATATCCTCCACCCACCAAATAATGAAGCACAAATCAGCGTGGCGGATAGTGAATGCCGAACGACCATTGGCAGTGTGGACCACCACGGCCAGTAATGGGACCCACCAACAACAAAAGCACACACTGGCAAGTTTGAAACACACACCTGACACACATCCACAACACTATAAAACACTCACACACATACCCCACAATCCTTTGCATCGCCAATAACACGACAGAGATTGACAACACAACACACATACACTGAACCCATTATCACACAAGTCTCATACGCAAATACACCAACAAAACACCTGCAAACCCAAAACACCTTTACAAGCCACGCACACAACCACATGACAGCACCCTCACCAATACACCCACAACACACACCATGGCACCCCCTAAGCACCCCAGCTTCACAGATACGGAGCTAAGGACCATGGTGGATAAAATACTCAGGGTTGAGCCACAACTATTCGGGGCACAGGTGCAGCAGACACCTGTGGCCAGGAAGATGGAGCTATGGCAGAGGATAGTCAACAAGGTCAACGCAGTGGAAAACCATGATGGAATGACCTGCACAGGACGGTTCGGTCAATGGCATCCATGCACAATAACGCCGTACAGAAGACTGGTGGCGGTCTCCCATCTATTCACCCCGAATACACCGACTGGGAGGAGTAGGTCCTGGCTATCCTGCACCCGGAGGGCCTCACTGGACTCACAGGAGGACTGGACTCGGGTAAGTCTACTACAATACCTTAACAGTCACCCCCTATAATGCATGTATCACCCCAGCCCTCTCACTACCACCAGGACCCCATCCCCGACCCAGTCCACAACACCCACATCCAACCCCCTGCATGCCCACTATCCCACAAACAGACCTCCATCCAGCCCCCTATGCACAGTCACCTACACCTGCATGGATTCCCAGTGGCACTACAGTACCTACAATGCACCTCCACCCCCCACATAAAATGCAAAGAAATGTACACGAAGGGACCTTGCATGCCACAACAGGGGAATATAACCATCAAATAGGGCAGAGCAGCGCAGCAATTGCCGAAAAAGTACCTGACACCCACAAGTCCATTCCCCCACACAGGCACCACCACCCATGCCACCCAGATGGAGACACCAAGGAGTGCCAGCGCCCCACCTGGAGACAGAGGCCCCACTCAGGAGAGTGCAGACCGATGTCTGGAAATAGAGGAACTCCCTGGCCCATCACACAGTCCTGGACTGTCACCCTCCAGCAGCCCCACCCAGGATACCACTGACACCCCTACCACCCAGCCACCATCATCAGCTCTGGCCAAACGATCACACACCAGTGTCTCCCAGGCATGGATTGGTAGCCCACATGTACAGAGGCCAGAGTCTCCACCCACCAACAGGCAGTATGATGAAGGACCAGCTGCAAGTGGGACTGCCAGACCTGTGCAGGGGACACAGGCACAGGAGGATAGGGCCAGTGGGAGGGCATCAGTGGCCCGGGGGGTGGCCAAAGGATAGATGTAGCAGCCCAGGAGTTGATATCTGAGGTCCAGGGAGCATACCACCATACCCAGGACAGGATGGGCCAGATCCTGGCCACCTTGGAGCAGAATCAGAGGCTGTAGATAGCACACCACCAGGAGGCCATGGAGCAATGGAAACAGCTCAATGCCACCATGGCCTCCATTGCAGGGGTGCTGCAGCACCAGTACCACAGCCAGCTTGAGTCTTCCACCCACCTGCAAGCCCGGATCACTAGCCAGGACACTGCCTTGCCCTCTACATCTGCAGCAGCTACTGGAAAGGTGGCACTGGCAGAGGACACACAGGAAACCAACACCCCTACCCCTGCGGCCCAGCTCCATCTTCGCAAATGTGCCCTCAGACCCAGACATGCCACTAAAACACCAGACAAGACCAAGCCTAGCACTAGGAAGTGACTGCGCCCTGAACTGTCTCCCTTGTGTGTCACTGTGCTATCTTGTTGACATGCCACTGCCATCACACCATCTTCCAATGGTCACATGGACCAAAACCTAGTTCTACAACAGCTGAGCATATGTGCATGAGTATGTATGTGCACCATGTGCCCCTTCCATTCACTGTCCCAACACTTATGTATATTTTGCCATTCAATAAATACACCTATGCACTCAAATCGTAGGTCCCTCATCAATATGAGATATGAATTGTGAGTGTGTATGCATTAGCCAAAGCTGTGGATGTCCCTGCACCGTCGAGTGGTATAAAAAAAATAAAGAAAAGGTCAAGTAATCAAATGAGCTCTTTAACTCACAAAGGAAATAATCCCCTAAAAGATATTGATATACTATTTGAAGAGGTGGAGGCCATTTTAAGAAGTAATTCCAACACACCTTCCGTAAAAAGTGGCACACTTGCAAAAAACATTCCTGTCATATTCAAGAAGAAGTTGCAACTATCTAACTCCCCCTTGGAGACTGATTCAAAACTGGGACCTCAAGTTCCCAGGGTAAATCCTTCCTCTCTGCTGACTACAACATTGTGCAGTGAGCTGGGCGCTGCATCTTGTGCCACAGGTGATTCTCCCATGGGAGATGAGGCTCCCCGCCTTCCATTATGTATGTTGGTTACGGTGGTTTCCAACATACCGTGTACAAATCAGTTCAGGCCCCTGGCAGAGGAAGGGGGTCCTCTGTCTGTGCTCCACATAGACAACCTGGAGCTTGTGTTGATGACAATGCTATGACCAACTTGCCCCTTGAAATTGGTAGATCGTCACTGTCTTATGAGGGAATCGATTTGGCCACTGTTCTTCCGAGGGTTGATGAAGTTAAGAGTTTGGTGCTACTGTGGATGGACACTCTAATGGGGGATCAGGCACAGAAGCATGTGTGCAAGTGTCAGAGGTTAAATAAGTACTGGAGTACCATCATGTCAGAGTTTAGGTCGAGAGCAGGCACCCTTCCCTTGGGGTTTGTTACTATTCACCCTCTAAAAAGCCAGTCTATACCTTGCACAGAGGGATTCCAGTTTGCGCCTGCAACTGTAAGGCGGAAGGACAATACAGTTTCCAAAAATAGGAATCCCTCTGGGTCACAAAGGCCTTATAAAGTTCAGTTTACTGACTTTGTTAAGGGCCCTTGGGGGGATGGTGGCACCCAGGTGCCTGCCGGGTGTGTAAGCTCTACTGCACATTTTTCTAAGTCTTCTAATGATGCTGTATACCAGGCTGGCACAAGTTGGCCAGCTTTTACAGAACGGGGTCAAGGATTGAAGTGCAAAGGTGGCACCACTTACAGGGCTGAGGTACCTAAATTACCCTCTGGCACTTTGGAGACCCATGATTCCCTGATAAATAAGGTTATTTACTGGTTATGTATACAGTGCAATTACCTCTCTGTCATTCGTGCTGATATTCTCAAGGTGGGCTAACATAGTCAACCTGGTTAAAATTTTTATTTTATTTTTATTTGTTTCATAGACAGATTGTTGGTGGACAAACTTATGGATTTCGAATTGCGTACCTGCCACCTTAGGGATTTGCGAGGGGGTTGGCATCAGACTCATATCTCTCCCACCAACCGCCCATTCACTTACACTCCCTGATGGCCTAGCTTCTACACAAATGTTTTCTTTAGTTCCAGTAGTAAAATCTTCCCATATACTACCAGTAACTGATTGACTAAATATTGATCTATATCCAACAGCCTCAACCTCGTTTTTGGTGGTTAAATCTGGATTACCCGATGAAGATATATATCACAGGGAGGCTCAGCATTCCAGGCCTAGAGTTGTGACTCAGAACTATCTATTATGTCCTGGAACTTAGCGGGCTTGATAGGAAGACAGGAGACCCTAAGTGGGTCAACTATATTAATAAGCAGGATATTTGCCTTTTTCAGAAGACTTGGGTTGAGGACCATGTTTATATAGATGGGTTTTTATCATACCGTGTTGCGGCTCAGCCCGCAGAGAGGGGTATAGGTCATGCTGAAGGGGGCCTACTGATATTGTTAAATAAGAAATTACAGTGTGATCATTCTGTATTAAAAATAGATTCACCTGATTTATCGGGAGTACAACTCATATTTGATCGAGATTTTAAGGTTACCATAATTAACATATATGCCCGGTCTGTCCCACGGGGATTAGAGTCTCAGACCCGGGCACAGCTGTCTGAATTCTTGGATACGTTGCATCCTTTGACAAATTTAGTGGTTGCAGGAGATATGAACTGTACCCTTGAACCCTCTTGTTTAAGTAGTGATTTAACGGATGAAGAGGATGAATTTTTGGGTATTCCACAATTAATTAATAAACAACAGTGTACTCGTTCCTGTGCTGCTTCCCAATTGGCATCCTTATGTCTTATAAATGGACTTATGGCCTGGAATGGCTGTACTCCCACTGATTTGAGCTCTGCACCTACCTTTAAGCGAGCCCAGTCCTCTAGTGTAATTGACTATTTATTAGGTTATGCCCTTTCTTAAAAGATATGAAGGTGGATTTACGTCATGAGAGTGCTCATAATCCCCTGCTCCTTACCTAACACAGTGGCATATTTAGGAGATCACAGAATGATCATCTTACTGTGGTCCCATCACCACTGTTGGCTAATAGTCATACTCGTGTCTGCTGGCCAAAAGTGTTGTCTAATCCCTACTTGATTAATGGAATTTATCAATTGTTTGTCGATGTCATGGTCGTTTATGAGGAGTATGAAGTTAATAACATTCCTATTCTTAGTATTCATGAAGATATGTTGAAGAAACTGCAGAGTTTTTTTAATAAAAATACCATCACCAAGCATTCTGACGACAACTCTAAAAATAATGTGTGGTTCATTAAGGATTGTTCCAAGGCGAAGTTAGCATTAAAAACAGCTATTATGACCCGTTCTCAGGGGGGTGATAAAATCAGCTAGATTTGCCTATAATAAGACCATAACACAGGCTAAGAAAAGTTGGGAAGATAGAACCTGGCAAAACTTGGTCGATGCAATAAAACATAATGACAATGTGACATTTTGGAAGCTACTGTCTAATAGACAAAGAGGGGGCAAGAGTACTATTTGCAACCATATTCAACCTGAAAGTTGGGTGAATAATTTTTCCAAACGTTATGCCTTACCTTGAAATTTCTCAATTCATGAACCTCTTCCTCAGCAGCCGGTTAGAACGAGCTACCTGCCTGACGATCTAGGAATTGATTCCCTTATTCATGAAGATCCAATTATTTTTACTTTGGAGGAAACTACAGCAGCAATTAATTCCCTAAAATCTGTTAAAGCGCCAGGCCCAGATAAGATACCGGGGGATCTCTATAAATCCGAACCAGTAATATGGTCCTGGTATATAAATATGATCTTGAACAAGATTGCTGCTAGGGGCCCAAATCCGAGTACTTGGAAAAGGGCTGAAAAAATTCCCATCTATAAAAAGGGTGATGTGAGCTCCCCTGTAAACTACAGACCTATTAGTCTTATTGACAATCTTCAGAAAATATTTGCTAAACAGCTTTTGGAAAGGCTATTAAGTTGGGCCCAAGACCATCAGGTGTTATTCCCACTCCAGGCTGGTTTTCGCCTGAAAACCAGTACAGTAGACCAGGTTTTTAGGCTGATGCTTTTATATTGGAAATATGTAGTCCTTGCCAAGCAACGCTTATATGTCGTTTTTGTGGACCTTCGGTCTGCTTTCGACATGGTCCCCAGAGAAAAACTATGGGAAGTGTTGCATAGAATGGGTACTCCTACCAATATAATCCATCTATTACAATGGCTACTTGAGAATACATATGCCCAGGTGAGATGGGGTAATCAGGGAGAATTGACAGACCACATTCCCATTCAGCAGGGGATTAATCAAGGATGCGTTTTGGCCCCAACTTTATTTACCTTATTCATAAATGAAGTGGTACAAGTTTTGTCTCTTTGCGGAATTATGCCCTCTCTTTAAATGCACAGAAAATCCCTATATTACACTTTACACATGATTGTCTCCTCATCTCTAAGACCCCAATGGGTCTTCCGACTCTTGTTGACAGGTTCAAATTATACTGGGCAGATTATGGCCTGGAACTGAATGTTAGTAAAAATAAATTAATGGTGTTTAGTTCAGGAGATGTACTATTACTTTAGATGGGACCCCTTTAAGTAAGGTCAGTTCAATAGACTACTTGGGAGTGAGGATTTCAAATAACTTACAATGGTAGGATCAGATTAGTAAAAGTGAGGCACTTCTTCAGCATAGGGCAGGCGCTATCCTCCGTTTTCATAAAAGCACTGTAACAAAAGCCATCTCTCCAGCTACTAAGATCTACTTGGCATAGGTGCAGGGCGTGGCTGCCAATGGTGTGGGGGTTTTGTAACACCAATAGATTATCTGTGGGCAAAAACAACTTTGCCAGGGCTCTATTTGCATGCCCTCGTAGCACATCCTTGATCCTGTTTTTTCTGGATCTCAGGTTTAATCGTATCTCTGATCTGACAGGTCTGAGACACTTAGGGACATATTTATACTCCGTCTTCGGCGATTGTGCATCAAAAATTTTGACGCACAATCAGCGCAAACGTTGCCCCGTATTTAAATTTTGACGCCCGAGCCCGCGGATGCCAAAATTCGGCTGTGTGCGTAATTTTTGGGATGCGGCAACCCGCCTTGCGTTAATGATATGGAAGGTAGGCGTTCCCGGCCAAAAAATGGCTTAAAGGGCCGTGCGTCGTATTTATGCTTTCGGGCAAAAATGACGCACGGCCGGGAGGCGGAGCCAGCAAATGACGCACAGCCCGATTTGCGTAAAAAATTAACGCCTGGGTCAGGGCAGACGTTAAAATGGGGCAAACACACCTGTATTTAATCAGAACACACAGAACAAACAGCAGAGCAGCAACAGGGAGCCATGGAGGTGATACTAATCTAGCGTACACGCAGACGCAGAGCCCAGCAGCAACAAAAGAAGCTACAACAACACCAGCAGAGACCCCAAAGGCAGCGCAGAAGGCAGGAGAGGATATTCCACCCAAGAACAGCCCTTCAGGGCCTCAGGGAACACGACATCAAACAGAGGTACCGGTTGAACTGGCAGGCCATTCAGCAGCTGCTGCGCAACATTAAACAGCAGTTGGCCCGCACTTTGGTGACACCCCGCACCATCCCAAGAGAAACAAAGCTGATTGCCGTACTTCATATGCTGGCAAGTGGCTCTTTCCAAACAACTGGTGCACTGGTTGGTGGAATATCACAACCATCATTCTCCGCCTTTTTGCCCAAAGTACTGGATGCCATAATTCGACTGACACCCCACCACATCTGCTTCCCTAACACACTCCAGAAGCAGCAGGAAACAAAACAGGGGTTCTACCTCATCAGTGGCTTCCCACACGTCCTTGGTACAAACGACTGCCACCTGCTGCAACTGAACACCTCTACCGCAACAGGAAGCACACACATTCCATCAACGTGCAGGCCATAGTCGATCACCAGGGATTGATCACCAACATTGTGGCTAAATATCCTGGGAGTGTGCATGACTCATACATCTTCCGTCACTACACCATCAATAAACACTTCCAGGATGGACGGTATGGCAATGGACTACTTGTTGGTAAGTACAAAAGCCTACTTATATACTCACTGCACAGCAACCCTCTAGGACACACAACACATACACCACAACAGCAACATGTCAACAGGAACACAACTAAGGTCGTGACATCACTAGCCATGTTTCTTAAGTCACCATTGAACCTGTCACACATCGGAAATTACTGTACAGCCTAATGTGAAGACGTCAATGAGTGTGGTTGCCTAAATGTCACCTTGCAAATTGTAAGTCTCCCAATGACCTTTACATTAATACATTGCATAAGTTTCAAGGTATGGGATGTCCAGGGTACCTTGATATGGACATGTTAACAACACTTTCAATTTTACACCTGCATGGAACTATCATCTCACCCCCAGTGAAGACACACAGACACCTGTATCACAAGTCACAATGCTAGGGAGGGCACACTGTACTGCAAATCCCAAAACATACTGCTGACAAACGGTTAGCAGACAAACACTCGTTCAGCCAAGGAAGCAACACAATGCAGTTGGTACATCCTACAAGCATAGGATGCCACATTACTACACAAAAGAGTCACAGACAACACAAGACAACTACTGCCATGAAAGGTCTTTTCAATAGTGCCAGCTACATCAACATGATCCCATTCATTTTCTCTTGTAGCTGATCAGGGGTATGGCATCCAGCCATGGATTATGACACCATTTGGCAACCCAAGTACTGCAGCAGAGCGTGCATACAACGAGGCCCATAGGAGGACACGCAGCATTGTCGAGCGGACCTTCGGCATCCTCAAGTCAAGGTTCCGCTGCCTCGACATCACTGGTGGTAGCCTCCTATATTCCCCCGAGATGGTCTGTAGGATCATCCTCACATGTGCAATATTGCACAACATTTGTATCAAAAGAAACATTCCCCTCCTGGAACCAGAGCCACACATGCCTGAAGAGGAGTAAGAGGAGGATGCTGGCCTGCAACAGGAGGGGGAACTACAGAACACAGCTGCTGGTATACGCAGGCGGCAACAGATTGTAAATCATTTCTTGTGAATATGATCACTTTCACCACTTAATTAACAAATTTAAATAAACACCTATTCTAATCACCATATCATGGTCTGGCTATTCCTTTTTGCACACCTTCATCTCTACTTATCAGAATAAGAGTGTTGCCTCATGGAGCATTGCTGAGATACTGAGTAGGACACGGAACATCCCAGAGCTAATGTGATGCCTAACATACAATGGTCACATATACACACACTCTTAATGACATATATCATGTACATATCTCCTTTGAAGGCCAATAGCAGAGGGCCACAACTATTTCACACATACATGTTAAAAGCAAGGTTCAACGCAGCATATGGCACACAACTATGACACCATAAACTCAATAAGGGGAAAACAAGCCTCATACATGAGGCAGTCAATGTGGTTTGGCATCACTAACAGGAATGCCTAACCAGACCCTTGACAGCAGTTAGTCCAAGTGCATCCAATATTTGCAAGGACTATCTGTGACTACAGTTCCATAGAAGCAGAACATAGACAGCAAAAGTGCCACATATATGACATGCATTGCGCACATGACATTTCCTAACTCCTGACACACCCATGCACCTGGTCACAACCCACCTTTCGGAAGAGGTCCCTGGAATACTAAGATGTGTACCCCGATAACACCTCCTCTACACACACAGACCAACATTAGCAAACCAGTGTGCTACACCCTTTCCTAAGGTATGCCATTGTCATATAACATCTGACTGCAAGGACGTCAGGTCAATTCATACACTGTCTTCTAGTTTCAAAGCCCTGTTAGCACATGTAGATAGCTTCCCCTTGTGAAAATGTCTGTTGTCCCTTAGAATGCAAGTCTCACCTACAGGACTGGTGAGAAACAGATGCAGCCCACACCTATGATCACCTCCTTGCACACCACCCATTTAAAAAAGCACTGCCCCTGATGATGCCTGGAACAGCATAGGAGTTGCCATTATGTCAAATACACCGTCAACCATTGATACTAATTAAGCCGTGTAACACAGCCCTTGGGTTCATTTGTCACCTTCAAAAACACAGGACGTACACAGTTTGACATGTCACCTGTCAACTTTGTCCTCAATACAGTCTCAGTCAGACCACTGATTACGTAACTTGTCAAGTAACTGGATCCTGAATCACCTTGCATTCTGTCAGCCTGACTGGCAACTGTCTGTGCGTCACACTAAAGTATCCCTGTGTCTACATATGTGCCACACGTGCGTAAGCAAACCTCCCATTCATCAGGGGGCATTGGGCATTGGCTTCTTCCATGCATACCCAAATACATTGTATAGCATCCTCTGCCTTTTAACTGTACCATTTCAGTTACATCCTCTTGGAAAAGCAAAATTCATGGCCCATCCCTTGTCTGGGTTGCATTTATGCATGAATGACAAAGTGTGACAGTGTCCCAGGGTCATAGGCAGGGATTGGGTACGGGGCTTTCAGCACAACCAGCAACCTCTGATAATGTCAATGAATAATACACAAATGTCAGGACCATGACAGTTCACACACAGCATCACAGTGCACACAACATAGTGATGGGCCGTGTGTGGTGAATAGCTGCGAGAATAAACAACACAGAGGCTATGATGTTCCCAGATGCAGTGGGAAGTGCAGAGGCCAACCTGTGTACAAATGCTGTAATGACACCTGCCAAGACATGACACCTGAGATATTATCTCACTCAGCACACCAAGGTTGCCCTGTTGACTGTCTCATTACACGTCTTTAGTGACAGGGTGAGACCATCCACATGTTGGTTCACATGTCCACATCTACTTTACTCACATTGATCAACAAAGGATACTCAGTAGTTACAGGAATAGCTGACACTGACTCATGATGAGTCCTGGTCCGAACTGTGACAAATACACCCCAAACAATCTACAGGCTCATCATTAGACCACACACATGAACAGGACACCTGTGTGCAATTGATCACTGGAAATATGTGGACACATGCTGTCTTGTATGCTGGTCCACCACAGCCACTTGATAGTTGGGGCTCACTTCTATGGCCTCAACTGTGGTGTCATCATACATATGAGATTCACCCTTCTCTGTCTGTGCAAACAACATGGTACCCACTTCCTCAATGCATGTGTATGACTCACTGTGGGATTCACCAACTAGTGCCTAGGAAGCTCTTACCAATACTCTAGGACATAGGATGTAGAAAATGTGGACCATTGACATAAACATGCGTCTGCCTTCCATCTGGTGCATGCTATGTCACATGTGGTGTCTACATGATCCTAAAACTTGGAAGTATACTTTACGAGTGTTGTTACATGTATGACTAACACATGCCCTTGCTCATTTTCAATTTGACTTGCATCTTAGGATTGGACACATGGACGTCACATTCATACAACCATATGTACAATTATGCTTTATGTGATACACACACACTTGGTCAACCAACACATTAGTTGTCAAAGCACACACTTTGAGCCAAAGGCATTTAGGTATTGTACATATGTGCGTCACATTGCTATCCTCTCCTTATGCCAAACATGCACAATTTGTGCCACACATATATGTAGGCCACACTTATGACCATCTATTGCGTCAGCCAACTGTAAAAATACTGTGAAGGGTGTAGTGGATGATGTTCCACTGCAGTATGATGTCACACATGTGAACATACACCATCAACACCATACTGTCTTCAATTAGCCAATCTCTGATGTGTTCCAAATGTAAAATAACCAAAAAACAAGTAAAAATGCCCCAAACCAGTTAATGCACTGTAATTTTGACATCCCTAGAGGTGTGCGTCATTTTTTGTTTACCAAAACTGTATTTGCGTAATTTTTTTTGACGCACAGGAGTGAAATTTAGCCCGCATCCAGATATTTGTACAGTCCAAGTATCATTATGTAGATGCGGGTTAATAATCATGTCTGTGCGTCAAAAAAAATGACGCAAATACAGTTTTGTGCAACCAAAAATTACGCATAACGCGAAAAAGGCGGGACTTTTCATACAGGAACTGAAGTAATAGGATATCCTGTTTACAGATCATGTACAGTGGGTGTACTTTCACTTTCACTTTGCAGTCTATGATCCTTCTAGACTGTGTGGCTGTGTAGAGAGTGTTGTCCAGAGATTTTGTGCTGTTTTTGTCCTGTGTGCTATCTGTAAAGTCCTTTTGTGAAATAAATATTGTTTGTGTATACTGTAGTACTGTGTTTTGTCTACATTTGTCCATTTATCTTGTGTTTTTCTTGTTTGTGGGAGTCTGTTATGGGTAGTGTTAGTTTGGGGATAGTTGGGCTCTTTTAGTGTTTAGGTTTACTTTTTTTCTGTCTTTTTACCCCTACTTTCACCCTTTTCCCCTTTCTATTTCTTTTACCCCTATTCCTTATCGTCATCTATAAGTATGTCTGGTAGGCCACGTCTTGGCAGGATGGGGGACGAGGAGTTGGAGGGCTTCATCTGGCTGGTGACACATTTCTTGCCGCTCATGATCCAGGCAGGGGGCGGGGTCACACAGGGGTATCCGATAGAGGCACGCAGAATCCGGTGGGGAAAGGTGCTGCATCACCTGCAGCGTGTGTATGCCAGCCAGAGGAGTGACCACCAGCTGAAGCACCAGTGGGCTGACCTCATCACCAGGGAGCAGGATCTCTTGGACCACCTGGGAATCATGATTGCTGGCACTGTTGGTGAGTACGACTATTGTTAATGTGCGCAATTAAATGCTCTGTAGTGACATCAGGGGGTTAGTGCAATGTCTGCCAGCTAACTTGATGACTGTGTGTAATGCTGAGGAAATATAAGGGGATCATTGATGCACTATGGCAAGGATCACAATTGCTAGCTGTCAGGTAGCACGTGCTCTGCAAACTTACAGGTTACTTTACCATGAAGGAAATTGGTGCTGCCTTTTTGTCAGAACAGCTAACAAAATAGGAGCCAATCATGTCTATATAGGGTACTATTGACAGAGAAGTACAGATGTACCAACATTTAGGCCACCTATGTTGACGCAATTGCTAGACTGACTTTAGAATCACTACCTGATGCAGAAAATGAGTGCTGCCTTCACGTCAATTGATAATAGCAAAGTGGCTCAGACATTGGTCTCATGTTAGTCTGGTGAGTGTGGAAGGAAAGCGTTCACAGAAGTACTATGAATGTGTGGGATTATTGTGTTTTTTGATCTTTTTAGATACATGTGTAAGCTGCCCTCAGCTAACATCTTAAGATGTTTGTTGGAATTAGTTGAGCCACAATCCAAATATGGATGGCAGTCCAAGTGTATCCACATGGCTTCACATCTCCATGGTTGGTGCAAATCACCATAGCTGGGCCACATCAATTGACTATACTGTAACAATAGGATGGCTTACAAGAGTCCCTGCCCCTCCCTCTGTACATTGGGCCTATGTGCAATAAATGTGTCATGGCCACAAGGCATGTTTGACTGGTAATGCAGTCCTTAAGTAACCAGGCGTTGGATGATTCTCTTGGATGCACATGATGAGATGATTACACTCCATATTTTTTAGTGCTCACCAATTATGGGGCATGTTTGCAACCACATGATAGTTAGGGCCAATGTATGTGTGCAGATATGTGTGTAACTGTCACAGGAGACCCATGCTATGTACAAGTTGGCCGTGAAATATCAGATGAGTACCATTATGTCTGAATGGCTGCCATTTCCTTATTCAGCGTACACAATGTATATGTTTATGAAATTGTTTCACTGTGCACAGATTTTGAGCACATTTCTTCCTTTCATACCTTATAGGTGGACAGGCACCCTACACTGTGGGAGAGGTGGCGACATTTGAGGACCCCCACCACTCCAGTAAGTGTTGATATGTCTGTTAGGTGTTGTGTTTGCTGGTTATGGACTCATGTGAGTTGGACGCATAGCAAGGTGTGATGCGTTGGGCAAGCTTTTCACTTGTTCCATGAGTGGGAATGCAGTTCTCACATGTTTTGAGTTTGCCAATGCGTATCCAATGGTATCATGTAGGGATTGTAGGAGATTCCTGTAGTCCCCACTGTGAGTACAGGAGATAGTCATGTGTATGACACTTGTATCACCAAGAGTCGCAATGGAAGTCAGACCCTATTTAGTCAGCCTGTCAGACCCACATTCTCTAAGATTGGTAGAGCTAATAGCTTTCCAATAGACATCTGCTTCCCTATTTACCTACGTAAGTTTGAAACAGTTGGTAGAACCTCCTAGCAGCATGTACTTCCACATGTAGTGCATCGAGTCTGTGGAACCTGAGTGTAATGGCCTAGGTGTGCATGCAATTCATGATCATGGGTGTTTTAGCAACTCTGTGTCTGATGTAAGTCAGGCCTCACTGGAAGTATATGTTGTGTACTAAGTTCTGCATTTCCTGATATGTCTGACCCTATGAGTGCTCTAGGGTTTGCTGACTCCTAATTGTAGATAGACTTTACCTGTGGTGTGTCTGTAGAGCCAAACATGTGTGGAGTTGCCTATACACTCCTCGGTGTACATGTTGTTGGCAAATTATAGTTGTGTATCCACCGCCCCCCCCTCAAACACAGCCATGGGTTTGTGAATGGGGTACCTAGTACTGATGCTACCAGTATGTTACACATACATGTGAATAAGTGACGGTTTGGTTGCATACTAGTATACACACTCAGGTTTGGCACTTAATACCATACTGGAAAGTCCAGTTACAACTTGCAGACCATGTGGCTTTAGTTTTGCTTTCCGTACACTGACATTTGTAGCCCAGCTCTTGGCGGAGGATATGCAGCATGATTCTTAGATGATAACTGTCAGAAGTCAGATAGCAAGTCAAAGCCAGTTGTTACCCATCTTGTAGGTTATGGATGTGCTTTGTGTGATGTGACCTTTGTTGTCTGGCCTGCCATATACTTCCTCAGGGACATTCAATGCTCTGTATCGTGATATGAGCTGTTACAAGTACAGTAGATGTAATGTCTGATTAACTTGCTGTGCCGTTTCACACAATGCAGTTACTAATGTAGCATATCTGCATTTGTCTTCACAGCAGTTAACATGACTCCAGACCAGGTCCGTGAATTTCAGTGCTGGGGCATGCGATACCAGCATATCCTGCTGGTGGAGTCGGGGTTCCGGAGGATGGCACGGCGATATCACCATGAACGTGCCTCCGGGGCATGGTGAGCCTTCCGTCAGGGGGGGCCTACTTTGCCCACCACAGCCACCACAGAAACAACCCCCAATCAGAGCCAGGTGGCCCCACCCACAGCTGCCACTGTTAATCCAACATCTGCAGGACTTCCTGGCCCCAGCATTGCCACCGGTGCAGGACAGCCCACACAGACCTTCTCCACCGGTACCCAGACTGCCACTGCTCCATCTGTTGACCCTGCAGCCTTCAAAAGAATGGAACATAAGATGGACAAAGTGCTGCGCAAGGTGAGCCACCTGAGCCGGGACGTGCGGCACATTAAACGGCGGGACAAGGATATTAAGAGGACCCTCCGGAGGGCCAACCTCTAGACACTTGATTTGATGGACATGATACCCTCCCCACCCTCCTCTTTCCTTTTTCTTATAGTTAGTGGGCTTAGGGGGCTTAGTGTTAGGTTAGTAAAGGCTGTTAGTTTAGTTAGTGTTAGTGGGTGTGGGGGGTCCTGCTTGTTTCTTTTTTGACTTATTACATGTGTTGGGCTATGTTGGGGTTTTTGTGTGTAAAAAAAAAAAACAATTAAAGATACAAAAAAATATATATTTGTTTAGGATAGTATAGTATGTGTTTAGGTTACTAAGTGTTGTCCTCAATGTGTCCCGTCTCATAAGGAGGGTGGGGGGTAGATGTTTAGAATGTTTTGTTACAAGTGATAAGTAAGTGTAGCTTAGGTTAGTTAGGGACAGTTGTGGGTAATGAGTAGTCAGGGTAGATTAGGGTAGGTAAGATTTTTCCTTCAGTTTCGTCATCTATGGTTAGCTTTTAATAAATATTTGGTTACCCCTTAATAGTATGTGTTGAATGGTACTTGATCGTGGGTTTGGATTCAGTGTACATCAATTTGGTACTATAACATCTGTGTCCTATGTTACAAACAAATCCCAACTGAGCTGTACGATTGGAAGCTAGCCCAGAGCTACCTTGCAAAGTGTCTACCCTTTGTTGCAACCACCAATCACAGTTAATATGGATCCCAATGTGTTTCTGTTGATAAGTGTGTTTTCAAAGTCACTAACAGTGCTTCCAGACTTGATATTGGGGAAACAGTTTTAGGTCTGACTGCAGTGTGATGATCATGCACACCCCTATAAGATGAGTTCTCTTTGGCAATCTTGTATTCTTGTCTTCATGACCCTCATACATCATTTGTGACACAGTTCGGCATGATTACCTATTTGTATGTTAACTCAGACACCTTCATTTGCGCAGTTTTTTTAGTATTTACTTAGATTAGTGTGGCATGTTTATTGTGTTATTTTTGCATGGTGAAAACATTTTGCTAACACTATTTGATGACTTAGTTATCCCCTGAGGAAGCATTCTTCTGTCCTACACAGCATGGTGGTGTATGGTTTCTCACTTCATCAGATTTGTCCCTAAGGATGGGCAGAGTATGATGCAATCATGGGCACTGTGCAGATTTCTCTAACTACATATAATCAGGACAGTTGTATTGACAAGCTACGTAATTTGACAGTAGGCACATTTCAGTTATCTACTGCACAGTTGATATGTCACATTTACCCAGAGACAGATTTGTTGTGTAAGTTCTATTTATTGAAAAGTGCTGTAGTGCTATCTGTACATTGTCCATGATTGTGAGTCCATTATAGTGATATCTTCCATTGTGATCCAACACAAGGGTTTACCAAAATGCTTTTGTCATGCTGGGGTTGCTGTTTCAGACAGTGCAGAGGGACAGACTTAGCCAATGAGTAGGAAAGAGACAATCACTGGGCTGGGTGACAAGATATACAGTGGTTTGCAGAACAGTGCTTGAGTACAGTTGTTGTAAGACTGGCAAGTTACAGAGCGCAGGACCTTGGAAATAGTTGGCCATGTGGCAGGGACTAGTGCTTCCGGGTCATTTTCCTTGTGAATGTGATCTGTTCCCTGTCTTCTTCTTCTGATGTGTCTGTTGCCTGTTGTTGGTTGTGAAAGGGCAACACACACCTCAGTGTTAGAAGACGTGGAGTCAGACATCCCAGTCGCTGCTCCCTGTGAAGGTCTTAAGGGCAGTACTGCTGCAAGGAGGGCCTGCTGGTTCTTGAGCTTGAGAATAGCAGCCACATCACGATGGTAGGCAGCCAGGTCGGCCCTGAGGGGTTCAATGTTGCATTTGTGCACGCGTTGACAGGATTGCTGTTGTAGGTGTTGGGTCAACTGTATTACAGCTGTGCTGATTTCCTTCTGGGTTTTCTGAAGTTCCTGCAAGATAGATGTTAGGGCTTGCATAGCTGCTGCCTGATCTGCAGATGACATCATGCACGAACGCACCCCCTCTAGGCTGGCTGCCATATTTTGCAACCCCACCCGCACCTCCTTGGCCAGCTCCCGCTGTACTCCCACTACAGTGCTCTCAAAGCTGGTGCCAGTGTCGTCTGAGTCCTCAGCTGTATTGGAGCTGGCAGGTCTTACAATTGGGGTGGTGGGTGGTTCCTCTGCGATGGCTGCTTGTTCTGTGCTCCTCCTTGTGACAGAAGGTGGGGTCTGGAGGGTTTCAAGGACTTTTTGGATAGTCTCCTGGGGAATGTTTATTGGCTCGTCATCCATGTCATCAGGGAAATCTGGGACAGGCATATTGGCAGGAGATCCATCTTCCTCTGCAATGAAACAGGGTACAATTAGTGTGTCTGTGTTGTGGCAATTTTGATGTGACGTGCCTGCCTTTTGATGAATTCACTTTGTGATCTTGTTTTGTGTTAATTTCTCCAGTCCTTCAGATAGGCATTCTTCCAGGCCTATGGCCCACCTGTGTGTCACATGTATGTTATTGAGTTATCAGACTGGTCAGCCTCATCGCCTCTAGGTGTTGATTTTTGCCAAATAGAGAATTGCCACCTTCTTTTCCTACTCGACCCTCCGTGTACATCCATTCTCATGGTGAGACCTTTACTGGCTGTGGGTGTTCTGATGGCCCTGGCAGAAGACTTAACAATCTGGACCTGCCCCAATCCCTGATCGTTCACATCCACTTGAATGTAATTGACATGTGGCATATCCTATGCATGGCAATGTTATGATCCGATGTGGATGTTGACATTGTTAATGTGTCCTGCTGATATTGGGGAATGTATGTTACATTGGATTGCCCTGATAGTCGTATCAGTGTCCTATTTCCTCCTCTGACTGTGCAGGTGTATTTCAGTGACCAGTTACATGTGTCCACTCCTCAATGCTGTTGTCTGAGCAGTATGACAATTGGGATTTTGCCTTGTTACACAGGCACAGGATGGACCCTGACATATGCAGCATGGGTGTGTCCTTAGTGCTGTGTCTCTCCTATTGTTGTTTACATTGGCTGATGTTTGTGACAACTATGGGCATTTACATTTGAGAGTACTGGGGTCTTTGTCTTGTTTCTGGGGATTGTTGCAGTTGTCATCCTCCCCCCCTAATTTAGGTGTGTATGATCCATGGGGAGGTTACTGCCATTGGCTACTTGAGCTGCACACAGAGCTGAGGTGGTAGTGGCAACTGTTGTCGTTGTTACATTGCAGTTGTCTGTTTGGCTAGAGGATTGCTAATAGGGCCCTAGTGAATGTAGGGGGTATGTTGGCTGACGAGTGCCAGGATGTCAGTTTGACGTAGTAGCCTTCCCTCCTGGCGTGGTTTTCCCTTTGCTCCATCGTTGGCATGACAGCATGCCCCCATGGGACTGTTGTTGGTGTAGTGAAATGGTGTGCCCCAGCTTCTGTCTGTGCAGGCCATGCCCCCATGCCATCCCCCTTTACCCATGCCTCTCCATGTATATGATGACTTCCATGCATTTTGTGGTCGGTATCCCCCCCCGGTTGTAGATGACATTATTGCATTTTAATTCCCCATGCAACTTACCCTGCATGTGCGTTGTCTCCTGGTAGACTGCGCTGTCCTGTCCTTGAATCCCTGTGATGATTTCCTCAGGGATGACGGCTGCGACCATCTCCTCCATGTGCTCCAGGGCCTCCTGGTGTGCTGGACTCCCACCTCCAGTCTGCAGTGCTGCCTTCCTGTTCCTGGCCATCTTTTCCTTGGTCCTGCGTTTGCAGTCATGCCAGCGTTTCTTGCACTCGATGACAGTTCTGCATACTTCATCCACACTGTTAATCTTGTCGACAATTTGTTGCCATATAGCCTCTCTCCTACTGATTGGCAACTTTGATGTGACAAACATTTGGTGCTGGTGTTCCGTCACCTCTTTAACCAGAATTTCCTGCTCCTCTGCACTAAAGCGACAATTAATTTTCTTCTTAAAAGTGTCCTGGTTCTTGTGTGGGTCCTCCTGGCTGGTTTCTGGTCTGCTGTCATCTTCCTGGGGTCTGTAATGGCATCTGGGATCCATTTTGGCTCTCCTCTGGTGAAATGGCTGTGTTCGCTGTGTTTTTTGACACTATTGAGTAAACAAAAACGGCGTATATCCGGTTTGCAGTGTTGTAAATCGACCCACAGTCATTTCCACCGTGTTAATGTCGTTTTCCTTTACGACTTGACGCCGCGGTATGCGTCAAAAATAATGACTCCCACCTGTTGTTTGTGCCGCCGCGTGTCAAAGTATAAATATGACGCCCGCACGGCGCACCAAAATGGCGTTAGCCGGCGGTAATATTTTTGACGCAAAACTGCACCAGCGCAGTTTTGCGGCAAAAAGTATAACTATGGGCCTTACTTTTTTGGGTAAGGATCTGGACTACACCTGAGCTCATTACATACAGGGATTCTCTTCTTGACTTCTTAAAAAGACTGAATGCAGTTTCTATCCAATGGCTCAGGTATGTGTCAAAATGGTTTTGTACCTTGGGGCTTGAAAGTTATTGGTAGAATCCACAGAACTTAGGGAGGACCCACAAATCGTTTTTGAAATCCGTTTACTGGTCTCATGTAAGAAATCATCTTTTCCTTTGTACCTCCCATGATCGGCAGACTAATCAATTTCTTGATTTCAAGTGATATTCCCAGTTCGAATCTTATTTAGACCTTATACCCGATTTATTGGGTAAGAATTTGTACACTCGTTTTCATTTTGGGTGTTTACCACTGTTGTCTTTAACCGACAGCTAGAGATTATCATCAACATCTGATCTATGTCCTGCCTGTTGTGACAGTATTGAATCTGTTGAACATTTTATGTTTTTCTGCCCAGCATATACCACTCCCCGGCGTAAGTGGATTTGTACAGTTTGCCGGAATCTGGGCATAAGACATTGTTGCACTGCTTTAAGGATTATGAAAAGTGAAACTTCAATTATTTTAATTTCTGCGGTTAGCAAGTTCCTTGCGGCTGCCTGGCATATACATATTGTTTTAAAAAAAAAATTAAAATGCTTTGTAAATAAGTATGTTCTGGATAAGGAGTGGGAGGTTTTATATTTTATTGTAATTGTTGATTGAGTTTTAACTCCCTCTATGTTTTAACTTACTTTATCATTTTTCTTTCTCTTTTTACCTTATTTTTGCTTTGATGGCTATGTTGACCGAATAAAGATTATATATATATATATATATATATATATATATATATATATATATATATATATATATATATATATATAAAATAAAATGTCCTGTGGTGAATTGTGAGTGTGTATGCATTAGCCAGTCAATTTCATAATCATGCCTTTATTGCAGGATGGGATCCAACGGACTGTAGGGTCTGAAGTATGTCACACTGTACATAATATTGGGTTTCCTGGCACATGCCACTTCAGTCATCAATTAGCATTGTCACTGACTATAGACACCACATTACCAATTACATGAGTCAGACTGAACTATGCAGTGAATACATCAGCATTATTGAACAGTACCTTTGAGTCACTGGAAGCATAGGCGGATTAGCTGGGTCCTCGAGTTGAGATCTTCCCCCTCTTCTTCCTCACCATCGCACTCATCCCCTCTCTGAGGTTGTTGGTCTGGTTGGACAGCACCCTCCTCTTCCAGAAGGGGGATAGCTTTCCTCACAGCCAAGTTGTGCAGCATGCAGCAGGTCACCACTATCTTACACACCTTGTCAGGGAGATAGCACAGGGATCCCCCAGAGAGATGGATGCAACAAAATCTAGCCTTCAGGAGACCTATAGTGCGCTCAATCACCCTCCTAGTACGTCCATGGGCATCATTATAATTCCTCTCGGCATCTGTCCTCAGAATCCTCACAGGTGTCAGGAGCCATTGCAAGTTGGGGTAGCCAGAATCACCTGCAAAAGTGGGTGAAACAGGACCTTAACAAACTGACCTTACTTGCATATAGCCTGGCTGTCAGTGATGTACTGATCCAGTGTCACACACACTCACCTATGAGCCATCCTCTGTCCCCTTGTAGTTGTTTCATCATGTGAGGTATACTGCTGTTTCTCAGGACAAAGGAATCATGGACTGAGCCTTAGAACCTGGCATTGACATGTGATATGTACTGGTCAGCAGTACACACCAATTGTACATTCATGGAGCAATAGTTCTTCTGGTTCCTGTACACCTGTTCATTCACTCTTGATGGCATGAGAGCTATGTGGGTGCCATCAATGGCACCTATCACAAGGGGGATATTAGCAAAGGATTACAATCCAGATTTGATGGCAGGAAGTTCAGCACTTTGAGGAGACTGGACATGTGTTTGCAAGTGTTGAACGAAGGCATCTAGGAATTTGGACAGGATGAGGCTGATCATTGGCTGTGAGACCCCTTCACTGACGCCCACTGTCACCTGAAATGAGACCGTAGCCAAAAACTGGACTACAGATAGCACTTGCACAGTTGTAGGGATGGCATGCTGATTTCGATTTGCCAGTTTCAGTCCAGGATCCATTAATGCACAGTGGTCATGGACAGTAGCTCTATTGAGTCAGTAGGTGATAATGATGTGACATTCCACCATAGTTTCCAGATCAACCAGAGATCTGTGTACAGATGGGGCCCTCCCTCGCCACATGGGTCTGTAGCTATGGGGGAGGAAAGAACACAATCTGAGTGTCAACTTACACTTGCATCCCATGATGTCAGTGTATTTTTGTAAGTGCGACACTTAGGTAACATTAAAAAATGTAAAGTATGAAGTACACCGTCAGGCAAATGTGTGCTGAGTTAACTATGTCATAATGGCATACCAGTGTGGACACACTTCCAAAGATGGGCACATGTGAGGATCATAGACTCATGTCAGCAAGCAATGAAGGGCGGAGAGTTTGAGGCTCTCGATGAGGACCCTGGCCAGGCTATGATGACATGGTGGTAGCAAAATGGCAGCCTCCTGCCTTCCAGGTATGATAGAGTGGTAGTGACTTCATTCCGCTGGCGTTAATCGTCATGGCGGAAGGCGGTGTTCACCGCCATGCACCTGATCTTTGGATTACATGGTTGTCAATGGGGAACCGGGGCCAATCATAATTGCCACCGGCGGTGACGGAGCACACCGCTACGGTAGCTACGCCATTTTGTCAGACACTTGACTCCTGATTCCCATGCAGGGTAGTACTCCACTGCATGTGCTGCTGTGTCCTGACTCTGGTCCCTGAGATGGCGCGGGTTACAGGGAAACAGGCCCCAGCCTTCACCGCGGAGGAGCTGGAGAAGCTAGTGGACGGGGTCCTACCCTTGTATGCAAAGTTGTATGGGCGACCAGAGGATTAGGTGAGTAGGCATCCTTTATCCTTAGATGTGTGTGATTGTGGCGAAGGCCAGTATGCATGTGGGTTTGATGTGTAACTGCCCAGCCGTAGATTGTGTGGCATGTACTGTATGTGAGTTGAAAACATGCCTTTCAACAATGGCCATTCCATAGGGAACAACATGTAATCTGTATTCGGTGCACAAATGCTGACGTCTGTGTTTTTGCTCTGTGTGTCCCATGCAGGTCAGCACCCATCAAAAGAAAGGCCTGTGGCAAGCCATCGCCAAGGAGGTGCGGACCCTGGGGGATCTACAACCGGTGGAGCTCCCATTGCAGGAAGTGGTGGGAGGACCTGAGGTGTTGGGCCAGGAAGACTGGAGAGGCCCAGCTGGGGAAAGCCTCTCAACAAGGAAGGGGTGCCCGTTGGACCCTGACCCTGCTAATGGCCTGCATTCTGGTGGTGGTCTATCCAGATTTGGATGGGTGTTTGAAGGTAGCACAGCAGCCACAAGGAGGTGAGTACCAACACTGTTGTGATACTGCTTTGATGGATGGATGTTGGTGTTGTGGTATGTATGCATTCTAGTGCCAAGCACTTAGACAGGTGTGTTCCTGCAGGCCTGCCCCCTCAAAGTCCCTGGGATGGTGTGAGGGCTAGTTTGGGCAGTCTTTATAGGCCCATAAGGGGTCCCCTTTCTGTCCTCTGGTATGCTTTGTGGCCTCATTGACTTGAAAGTGCATTGGCTGGGCATGGGTCTACTTCACACAGTTTAACGGGTCTGTTTCATGTGGGTTATGTGGTGTATTCTGGGGTAATGGCCACTAGTCAGGGGCACAATCATGACATATGGTGTATGTGCTGCGTGTAAGTGTGTGACCTGGATGAGAGGGTGTGAGCACCAGAGATGTACATATATTCAGGTTCTGACAAAGTTCTCCCTTGTTTTGTCTCTCCACCCCTGTGCTCTTGTGTCCTTTGTGTACATCAGCATCATCTGGTGAGGGAGAAGTGGCACTGGCGTGTGGGGATGCAGCATCCCATGGTTCCAAGGAGGCAGAGTCAATGGACACCAAGGGGACCAGTGGGTTGGAGGGTGAGGGGAGTACCACGGGGATGCAACTACCAATGGAGGTAGTGACTCTGATACCTCCTCCAATGGGAGCTCCCTGGTGGTGGCAGACCCTACTGGGCACACCCATTCTATACCATCTTCCGCCACCCCCCACGCCCTCCCAGTTGCTTCCCACCCAGTTGTCCGTGCCCGCTCACCCAGGAGGGTGGGTGTCTCCTTCGCCCCAGGCACCTTATCCCCTGCCCCAGTCAGCCCTGCTGCCCTCACGGAGGAGGCTATTGAACTCCTGAGGACCATCCCTGTAGGGCAGACAACCATTGTGAATGTCATCCAGGGGCTAGCATCCCAGATGTAGCAATGCAATGCAAACCCGGAAGGCATTCACGGTGCCATGCCTGACCTACAGAGATCTTTTCAGGCTCTGGCCTCCTCTTTGACAGCAGCCAGTGTCCCTGATCTTTCCGTCTCCTCTCCCACCACCTCAACCCCTTCCAGCACCCCACTCCCTTCACCCAACCCAAGCACACATACAGACAGCCATGCACACAGATCAACACACAAAAAGCACACTGACAAACACATGCACCACACTTCCCACCACAAACATGCACACACCCAACATACCAAAGCACACACAACAACATCCACTTCCCCCAGTGTGTCAACCTCCCCGCCACTCTGTCTGCCAACTCACCATGCACACCCACACGCACTGCACCCTCAGTCACTGCTGCTGCCCCATTCATGCAGTCACCACAACATCTGACATCCACACATGTAAACCAGACACCACACCTGCACTTACCACAACTACATTGACAGACACTTGCAGCACAATCACCAGACCTGCAGACACCCAGACAACATCCATGTACACTGGCAGCCTGTCTTCTCCCAAGGTGTCCACCCGGCCTCCTCCCAAAACACTCAAATATTCGCACACATCCACACCACACACATCCACCACACATCAGCATACTTTACAGGCACCTGCATAAACGTCCTGCACATGTACACCTGGTACAAGCACTCCGTCAACCTCTACTCCCAGACCTGCCTCCAAATCCCCTCCAACTACCCCTAAGAGGCTTTTCCTCTCCCGGGTTGACCTGTTCGAACCCACTAGCCCACTCTGTCTTGTCCCTAAATGTGCCCATCTCCTTGCCCAGTCCACTCCTTCCACATCCAAGTCGGCCCCAGTCCACCCTTCCCATTCCCGTGCCCCTTCCCCAGGGAGGAAGAAGCCCTGTGTTGCCCCAGGTCCCTCTGCCACCCCCTGGTCCAAGCCCAATCCCCCTCCTTCCAAGTGCAAGCCCATCCCCCTCCACCTCCCAAACCTAAGCCTCCCCTTACAGACGTAAGTCCCCACCCCCGTGACCCCCTGCCCCTGTTCCCTGAGGTGCCTGGCTGCCCCATTGATGCCCCTTTCGAGTGGAGTACCCTTTGCACATGAGGGAGTCAGGTTCGGACTGTTTTGGCCCTTTAGGCTATTTGTAATGGACTAGCCAATGGCCTTATTTGGACATGATGTAATGTCTTTGTAAATAAAGTTTCAGTGCCCAGTAGTGCTGTTGGCACCATACGATTACTTTGTACAGCGTTTCACTATGGAGGGGTGATGCACACATGCTTCATTGTGCGCCTGGGTGTTTCAGTGTATGAATAAGTGTGTGTCTGGGTAAGTCAGTGTATGCATCAGTGTGCGCCTGGTGTGTCAGTGTACATCTTAGTGTGTGCCTGGTTGTGTCAGTGTATGCATGAGTGTGTGCCTGGGTGAGTCACTGCATCTCTCACTGTGCGCTTCAGTGTGTCAGTGTGTGCATGAATCATTGCCAGGCTGTGACAGTGTATTCATCAGTGTGTGTCTGGGTATGTCAGTATATGCATTAGTGTGTGCCGGGGCGTGTCATTGTATGTGTCAGTGTCAGCTTGGGTATGTCAATGTATGAATGAGTGTGTGCCTGGGTATGTTATGATATGAATGAGTGTGTGCCTGGGTATGTCAGTGTACACATGAGTGTATGACTGGGTGTGACAGTGTATGTGTTAGTGTGTGCCAGGGTGTGTCAGTGTATGCATGAGTATCTTTCAGGCTGTTTCACTCTATGATTCAATTTGGGCCTGTGTATCATAGTGTATGAATGGGCGTTTGTCTGGGTGTGTCAGTGTATGCATGAGTGTGTGCCTTGGTGTTGTGTCATTGTATGCATGGGTTTGTGCCTGGTTGTGTCAGTTATGATTCAGTGTGTGCCTGGGAGTGTCATTGTATGCATGGGTGTGTGCCTGGGTGTGTCAGTGTATGTATGAGTATGTGCATGGGTGTGTCAGTGTATGTGTTAGTTTGTGCCTGAGTGTGTCACGGCATGCATCGGTGAGGGCCTGAGTGTGTCAGTGTATGCATGATTGTGTGCCTTGGTATGTCAGTGTATGCATGAGTGTGTGCCTGGGTGTGCCAGTGTATGTGTTAGTGTGTACCTGGTTTTGTCAGTGTATGCAGGAGTGTGTGCCTGATTGTGTCAATGTATGTCTGAGTATGTGGCTGAGTTAGTCATGGTATGCATCGGAGTGTGCCGTGTTGTGTCAGTGTAAGCTTCAGTGTGTGCCTGGGTGAGTCAGTATCTGCATGAGTTTGTGCCTGGTTGTGTCAGTGTATGCTTCAGTGTGTGCCTGGGTGTGTCAGTGTATGCATGGGTGTGTGCCTGGGTTTGTCAGTGCATACATGAGTGTGTGCCTGGGTGTGTCAGTGTATTTCTTACTGTGTACCTAGTTGAGTCAGTGTATGCATATATGTGTTCTGCTGTGTGTCAGTGTATGCACACGTGTGTGCCCGAGTTTGTCAGTGTATGCATAAGTGTGAGCCTGGGTGTGTCAGTGTATTTGTTACTGCTTACCTAGTTGAGTCAGTGTATGCATATATGTGTTCTGCTGTGTGTCAGTGTATGCATAAGTGTGTGCCTGAGTTTGTCAGTGTATGCATAAGTGTGTGCCTCCGTGTGTCAGTGTATGTGTGAGTGCCTAAGTGTGTCACAGTATGTATCAGTGTGTGCCTGGATGTGTCAATGTATGCATGGGTTTGAGCCTGGGTATGTCAGTGTATGTGTTAGTGTGTGCCTGGTTGTTTCAGTGTATATCTAAGTATGCGCCTGGGTTTGGCAGTGTATGAATGGGTATGTACCTGGGCATGTCAGTGTATGTATGACTTTGGCCCTCATTACGACCCTGGCGGTCGGTGATAAAGTGGCGGTAATATTGCCAACAGGCCGGCGGTAATAGATATGAAATTATGACCACGGAAACTGCTCAGACAGACAGCCACTTTAACACACCAACCGCAATGGCGAAACCAGCAGGCACCACAGTGGTAACCACCTCCAGCCAGCCAGAAGACAATGTTCCGCCCACTGTATTGTGAGACACCAATCCGCCACCTTTTCCGGGGCCTTACCAACGACATCAAAAGCCTGGCGGAAACAGATCTCAGAAGTCAAAGGACTCACCTGTGGAGACTTAGGGAAGAACCACGCCACCATGGAGCCCGAGTTGCATGTCTTCCCAATGCTCTTCTACCTTCTGCTCCATTACGAACACCAACGCAGGCGAAGATGACCACGTGAGTACTGCCGCCTAGCACACAGGGGAGGGGGGAGGAAAAAGAGAGTGACACACACATGCAACACCCCCACCCCCAACACCATGCACATAACTAGATGCAGCAACATTACATATTACATATACACCCCGTACCCCTTAGGAATAATGCAAGGACAAAAGGAATTGATTGCGTGTAATAAGATAAAATAGTATAAATACATGCATCAAAATAAAAAAGTTTATACATATTTACAAATGGTGGAACACTGCCCAGTCCACAATGTCCGTGGGCCACCCGGCCACATCACATAGTCCAAGGCCCCACCTTCTTCTTGCAATAACACGGAGAGAACACTGCAGGGGCATCAGGTCGAAAATAGGCAGGCACCTCAGGGGGACGGGGAATGGGGTGCACCACAGCTGGAAGATGATACAACGCCACTGGTCCTGGAGGGGGCAACATGCCCTGTGCTCTGCCCTGGGGAGTGCAAGGCCACAGTCTCTCAAGTGGGTGACTTGCCCACTGGCTCTAGAGGGGGCAACATGCCCTGTGCTTGGTCCTGGGGAGTGCAAGGCCACAGTCCCTCAAGTGGGTGATTTGCCCACTGCTTGGTCCTGGGGATTGCAAGGCCACAGTCTCTCAAGTGGGTGATTTGCCCACTGCTTGGTCCTGGGAAGTGCAAGGCCACAGTCTCTCAAGTGGGTGACTTCTTCCACTGGTTCTGGAGGGAGCATTGTGTCCAATGAGCTTCATCCTGTGGAGGATGGGGTGAGTGGATGGCTTCTTCCACTGGTTCTTGAGGGGGCATTGTGCCCAGTGACCTTCTTCCTGGGGAGGATGGGGTGAGTGGATGGCTTATTTCACTGGTTCTGGAAGGGGCATTGTGCCCTGTGATGCAGATCTAAGGGAGTGCAAGGTCACAGTCTATCACCTGGATGTCGGACCCACAGGATTTGCTGGGGCCAGACCGAACAACAGCACATGGATGCAGGACTACACACTGTCCGCCAGCGGTGACAGCTGCTCAGTTGTGGCAGTGGTGGTGCTGGTGGCGGTGCTGGCAGGGGTGGGGTAGGCTCCAGCCCATACCCTGCAGCCTCGGACGGCTGCCCACTAGGGCTGCTGCTGCTGGCAGTGGTGCTGGTGGCGGTGCTGGGAGTGGTGGGGGGAGGCTCCAGCCCATCCCCTGCAGCCTCGGACGACTGCCCACTGGGGCTGCTGCTGCTTGCGGCGCTGCTGGTGGCAGTGCTGCTGGTGGTGCTGGTAGTGGTGGGGGGAGGCTCCAGTCCATCCCCTGCAGCCTCAGACGGCTGCCCACTGGGGCTGCTGCTGCTGGCGGCGGTGCTGGTGTTGGTGCTGGCAGTTGTGGGGGGAGGCTCCAGTCCATCCACTGCTACCTCGGACAGCTGCCCACTGGGGCTGCTGCTGCTGGTGGCGGTGCTGGTGGTGGTGCTGGTGGTGGTGCTGGTTGCGGTGCTGGCAGTGGTGGGGGAGGCTCCAGCCCTTCCCCTGCAGCCTCGGACGGTTGAACCACCATGGTTGGTGGTGGGGGCTCCGAATGAGCACCAGGCCTCTTGTCCTTTCTGCCTGCTAGTGCAGGCTCCTTGCCCTTCCTGCTAGCAGCTGGGGATGGCTTCTTGCTCCTTTTGGCAGCAGCTGGGGACTGCTCCTTACCCTTCCTTTCAGCAGCCAGGGATTGCTCCTTGCCCTTCCTTTTAGCAGCTGGGGGTGCCTCCTTGCCCTTCCATTTAGCAACTAGGGGTGCCTCCTTGCCCTTCCTTGCAGCACTTGGTGCAGGCACCCTTTCAGTGTGGCTGCCTGGTGCCCGGGATCCTCTCCCACCTGGAGTAGCTGTGGACACTACTGTGCCCATGGACTGGGTGGCTGAGGTGCTTGCTTGGGTTTTGACCACCCTGGCTTGACGTGTGGGATGGGGGAGGGGTAGGGAAGAGGTCAATGGTGGAGAGGAAAAGTTTCTTAGGGACACTGGGGCAGGAAGAGGGAGATGGTTTGGGAGTGGAGGAAGAGGGAGTAGTGGTAGGAGGTGTCTGTCTGCTGGGTTTGGGTGCAGGTGCATTGGGCTGGATGCTGTTGTGAGGTGGATGGCTGTTGGGTGTCTGAGTGCTTGCGTCTGTGTACTTTAGGAGGAGGGGGCACAGACACAGTGGGAGAGGACACAGGGGACGTGTGCATGGATGTGGGGGTGGTGACTGCCAGAGAGGGGCGTGTGCTGTTAGGTGTGCTGGTGATGGGGGTAGCGGATGAGGATGTAGTGCATGCATGTATGAGTGGAGATGCAACTGGAAGGGAGATGGACGAGGAGGAGGAGGTGGCGACGTTGGAGGCAGTGGATGTTGGTATGTCTTATTCTGGATGGTGTTTGTGTGAGTGCCTGTGGGATTAAGTGTGGTGCTTGTGTTTGCCATGTCCACCCTTGTGTGTTATCCTGGGTGCATGCCCGTCTGACTGTGTGCTAGGGATAGGTTGGGTTTGAGGCGAATGGGATTGAGTAGAGGAAGTTGGAAGGGGGAGGCTAGAAACAGGGACAATGGCTGCCATCAGAGAGGAGGCCAGAGCCTGGATTGATCTCTGTTGGGTCGCCATGCCAGTGTGAATGCCCTCCAGGAATGCATTTGTCTGTTGAATTTGGGCTCCCAGCCCCTGGATGGCATTCACAATGGTTGAACTGTCCCCTCTGTCTCTGCCGTGGTGCTCCCCTCGCCCTCCGTCCCACTGGTGCCCTCACCGTCAGTGGATTCGGCCTCCTGGGTCCTGTGGGATGTAGCTCATCACGTCGCCAGTGCCTCCGCTCCTCTGCCAGATGATGCTAATGCACATAAGGACAGGGTGACAAAACAAAAAGGAGGGGGACACAAAGGATACACTTGGTCAATGGCGCCAACAACACCACTGTCGGTGTACACGACACACTCACACACAGGGAACAGCCCTTCGTACTAGGCCATGCAATACCAGTCACAATTCTAGTCACCCGGCCATGGATAGGGACACCTAATGCCTATTTCACCATACCTGAGACTCACAGACCCCTGCCCAGTAGTGGATGCCCACTAGCTTGGTTGGAGTACTTTCACATCAGCATCTTGCCCAACATGGGAACAACCCTGCAATACCAGGCCTGGCATAGGTCCACCCACAGGGCCCACACTGCCACCCGGATCCCACCCCACCAGGCGCAAGTTGTATATTGTGGCACTGTACTCACCCCCTGTGGCTGTTGTGATGCCCCCAAGTGCCCATCCAGCTCTGGATAGGCCACCACCAGAATGCAGGCCATCAGAGGGGTCAGGGTTCGATGGGCACCCCTTCCTCTTTGGGAGGCCATCCCCAGGTGGGCCTCTGCAGTCTTTGTGCCCAGCGTCTCAGGTCCTCCCACTGTTTCCGACAGTGGGTGCTCTGCCTGCCATAGACCCCCAGGGTCCGCACTTCCTTGGTGATGGCACGTCATATACCCTTTTTTTGATGGCCGCTGACCTGCAGGGAAATGGACACATGAAAAGGCATTCGTCTGACCGTCCTGCCTGTTAGACTCATGGCCCACCATGCCCCTTCCCATTAGCACAGACATGGCCCACCATACATGCTGCACGCTGCCCAGGGCCCATCCACCACACACCCCCTACATGAGGCCTTCACACACAGCACTCCATGCATTCATGCACCATGCATCGTACTCATGGTGTACTCACCTGTTGGTCTGAAGGCCCATACAGCATTTGGAACTGGGGTAGGACCCCATCCACCAGTCTCTCCAACTCCGCCGAAGTGAAGGCAGGGGCCCTTTCCCCAGTCACACGGGCCATGGTCAGTTCCAGACACAGGTCACAGCATCACATGTAGTGTAGGTCCTCTCCTGTTGAAGGTCAGGTAGCAAGTGAGTGAACAGATAGAAAATGCCGGTGGAGTCAGCGGCGGTGCATACCGTCACCACCGGCATACATCACCATTGGCCTCTGTACCACCTAGGGCCCAATGTTAACCAATGAGGAGTTGCATGGCAGTTTTTGACTGCCTGCCGTAACAGTGCACAACGTCAGCGGAATTACCTCACTTCCACCTGTCCCTCAATACAGGACATGGATCATAACTGCGTCACAGATCACAATTGTACATACAGGACATATGCCATGAATACATTTCAAATTCACATCATGCATTGAACTGTAGTGGCTACAATGTACAGTTTATGACCGGCTCCTCACTCTTTTGCCCCATAGATTGCAAACGCTGTGGATAAATAGGAGATGGAGACATCCCCCCGTGTACAGATCCCTGGTGGACTTGGCAACAATGGAGGACAGGCACATTATCCTCACCTGTAGACTGGACAGGGCCACAATCACAGAGCTGTGTGCCCAATTGGAGCCTGACCTAATCTCTGCAATTGTCAGCCCACTGGGATCCCCCCTCTTGTGCAAGTGCTATCAGTGCTCCATTTTCTGGCAACTGGCTACTTCCAAGTGACAGTGGGCTTGGCAGCATGAATGTCTCATCCAATGTTCTCAATAGTGCTGACCAGAGCGTAGTCTGCCCTGATTAAATGCATGTACACTTACACCGTTTTCCCCCAGTTGGAGGATTTGGCCACAGTGAAAGCTGATTTCTATGCAATGGGACATATCCCCAACATTATTGGGGAAATTGATGGAACACATATTGCATTTGTCCCCCCCCCCAGCAATATGAACAGGTATTCAGAAATCAAAAGAGCTTTCACTCCATGAATGTGCAGATGGTGTGCCTGGTGGACCAGTACATCTCCCAGGTCAATGCAAAGTATCCTGGGTCTGTGCACAATGCCTTTATCCTGAGGAATAGAGGCATCCCAAATTTGATGGCTCAACTCCAGAGGCACAGGGTGTGGCTAATATGTGAGCCCTGGTTCCCACCCAGTATATGTTGGTGTATGGGTATGGTGTGGGCCATAAGGGTTAGTGTGTGGCTAACAGTTGTCCCTCGATATTTGCAGGTGACTCTGGTTACCCCAACCTTTCATGGCTACTGACCCCTGTGAGGAATCCCAGGACAAGGGCAGAGGAATGTTACAATGAGGCACACTGGAGAACAAGAAGAATTATAGAGAGGACATTTGGCCTCCTGAAGGCCAGGTTTTGTTGCCTCCATCTAACTGGTGGATCCCTGTGCTACTCAACCAAAAAGGTCTGCCAGATCATTGTGGCATACTGTATGTTGCACAACCTTGCCTTGCGTCGCCAGGTGCCTTTTCTGCAGAAGGAGTAGGCTGGAAATGGCAGTGGGGCAGTGGAACCTGTGGACAGTGAAGATGAGGAGGCTGAGGATGAGGATGAGGACAACAGAAGTGCAATAATTTGTCAATACTTCCAGTGACACACAGGTAGGACAGGGTATATTCACACTTAATTGACAGTTTTGTGTTTGACATTGTCACTGGCAGCCTGATTTTCCCACTTCTATGGCCACTCATGTACCCTTTGTCATCTCTATTTGCAGATATCCTGGTGTGTTGAGTGCAGCCAACTACAGGTCTTTCCAATGTATACATTACTGTAAAGTTGAATTGCAATGTTCAAACCTTGTTAAACGAATACATTCTTAAATCATTTGACATACTCCATACTTGTATTTTTTCAAAGGGTGTTTATTTAAGTGCTAAGAAGTAGAGTGGGTAGTGGAATGGGCTGGGTTGATGATGGAGGAAAGTCCAGGATAGAGTCCAGTCTATTTGTATCACAGGTGCATTGTCCAAGGGGGCATAGGAAGGGGAGCAATGGCAGTGCAAGGTGGACAGGGTAACAGAGTGGGACACAAGGGTGACAATCAGTAGTCATATTTCCTGGTGGGGGTCTTGGCAATAGCCTCTGGCTTCTGCCTGGATCTCAGGGAACGTTTGTGGGGTGGTTCTTCTGCAGGGTGAGGGGTGCTGTGGTCTGTGGGTCCTGGGGAGGGGCTTCATGTCCACTAGCAGCAGTGGAGGTGGAGGGCTGTTCATTGGTTTGGCTAGTGTCAGGGGCCCAGTGGTGTGCCACTGTCTCCCTCATAATGTTGGTCATGTCTGCCAGCACCCCTGCAATGGTGACCAGGGTGGTGTTAATGGACTTCAAGTCCTTCCTGATCCCCAGGTACTGTTCCTCCTGCAGCCGCATGTTCTCTTGCATCCTGTCCAGGATCTGACCCAGCGTATCCTGGGAATGTTGGTATGCTCCCAGGATCACAGTGAGTGCCTCCTAGAGAGTCGGTTCCCTGGGCCTGTCCTCCCCCTGGCACACAGCAGTCCTCCCAGCGTCCCTGTTGTCTTGTGCCTCTGTCCCCTGAACCGTGTGCCCACTGCCAGTGACCCCAGGTCCCTGACTGTCCTGTGTTTGTGGGGTGGCCTGGGGTCCCTGTAGTGGTGGACACACTGCTGATTGACGTGTCCTGGGGACAGAGGTATGGGCCTGTTGGGTGGGTGCTGTGGTGGTGTTGCCTGAGGGGGGAGGCTGTGTGGTGGTGTGTGACTGTGCCTGGGTAACCGAATGTCCGGAGATCCCTGATGGGCCAGGTTCATCATCCAGATCCAGGTGACCAGAGCTGCTGTCATCACGGTGGGCCTCTTCTGGGGGGGACTGGATGTTGCTGGCACCTCTTCTCCAGTGACATTGGCTGGGGTACCTGTGGGGATGTGAATGCAGTGTTATTGTTTATGCGTGTGACATATTGTGCATGAGTGTGTTGCCCTCTATGATTTTTGTTGCCCTGGCAGATTTGCCTTTTTTTGTGAGTTGCTATTTGGTGGGCTAGGTGATTCTCTCCAGTGTGCATGTAGTGGTGATAGGTGTCCATGCAGGTCTTTGAGGGGTGTCCATGCATTGGTGTTGCATGCAGGGCTTGGAATTGGGATGAGTGGGTTGTGATGGTGAGGTTTGTGGGAGGTGGTGAAGTGATGGGAGTGAGGGTGAGGGTGGGGGCTTGTGATGGCATACAGGTAGGGGGGGGTGATAGTAATAGAGATTTGACTTACCAGAGTCCAGTCCTCCTCCTACTCCTGCCAGGCTCTCAGGATGCATGATTGCCAAGACTTGCTCCTCCCATGTTGTTAGTTGTGTGGGAGGAGGTGGGGGTCCACCGCCAGTCCTCTGTACAGCTAGTTGGTGTCTTGATGCTGTGGGACGTAGCTTCCCCCGTAGGTCATTCCACCTCTTCCTGATGTCATCGCTTGTTCTGGGGTGCTTTCCCACGGTGTTGACCCTGTCCACGATTCTCCGCCATAGCTCCATCTTCCTAGCAATGGAGGTCTGCTGCACATGTGATCCAAATAGCTGTGGCTCTATCCGGATGATTTCCTACACCATGACCCTTAGCTCCTCCTCTGAGAACCTAGGGTGTTGTTGTGGTGCCATGGGTATAGTGTGAGTGGTGTGGGTGAGGGTGTGTGGAGTGTTGTGTTGGGGTGTGTGATGTGAGGTGCGTGGATGGTGTATAGGTGATGGTGTTATGTGGCTCTGGTTGTGTGGGAGGTCTTTCTGTATCTCTCTCTGGTGACAATTCTTTCTAGTTGTAAAGGAATGTTGGTATTGTGGTTGTGTGTTTTATAGTGATGTGGGTATGTGGTGTGTGTATGTGTGTCAGGCGTGTGTAGTTTGAATTGTCCAATGTGGTGTAGTTTTGTTTAAGTGTGTGTATTTTGAGCGCAACAGTATGTACCGCCAATGGTTTACCGCCATTGAATGTCTGCCACGGTAATTCGTGGATCATAATGTGATGGGCGTGGTTCTGTTGGCGTAACAGTGTGGGTTTTGCTACCGCCAGTTTATCACTGACCTGTGGGCTGGTGGACTTGTGTGTGTGGCTGTATAGTGACGGATTGGTATGTGTGTGTCATAATATGGTTGGCGGTTATCCGCTGGGACTGCGTTATGTTGGCGGCAGTCAGCATGGCAGTAGGTGGGATTTACTGCCAATGTCATAATGAGGGCCTCTGTGTCTAGGCGTCGTAGTGTATGCATGAGTGTGTACCTGGGTGTGTCAGTGTATGAATGAGTATGTGTCTAGTATGTCAGTGTATGTGTTAGTGTGTATCTTTTTGTGTCAGTGTATGTATGAGTGTGTGACTGGGTGTATCATCGTATGTGTGAGTGTGTAGCTACATTAGTCACAGTATACTCCCATGTGTTCCTGGTTCTGTCACTGTATGCTTCAGTGTGTGCCTGGGTGTTTCAATGTATGAATAATTGTGTGTCTGGGTAAGTCAGTGTATGCATCAGTGTGTGCCTGGGTGTGTCAGTATACGTCTTAGTGTGTGCCTGGTTGTGTCAGTATATGCATGAGTGTGTGCCTGGATTAGTCACTTCATCTGTCATTGTGCGCTTCAGTGTGTCAGTGTGTGCATGAATCTCTGCCAGGCTGTGTCAGTGTATTCATCAGTGTGTGCCCGGGTATGTCAGTATATTCATTAGTGTGCACCGGGGTGTGTCATTGTATATGTCAGTGCCTGCTTGGGTATGTTAGTGTACGCATGAGTGTGTGCCCAGGTATGTCAGTGTATGCATGAGTGTATGACTGGGTGTGTCAGTGTATGTGTTATTGTGTGCCAGGGTGTGTCAGTGTATGCATGAGTGTGAGCCTGGGTGAGTCACTGCATGCATGAGTATTTGTTAGGCTGTTTTAGTGTATGACTCAGTTTGGGCCTGTGTATCAAAGTGTATGAATGGGTGTTTGCCTGCGTGTGTCAGTGTATGCATTATTTTGTGCCTGGGTGTCTTAGTGTATGCATCGATGTGTGCCTGTGTGTGTGAGTGTTTGTATGAGTTTTTGCCTGGTTGTGTCAGTATATGCTTCAGTATGTTCCTGGGTGTGTCAGTGTATGCACGAGTATGCACCTGGGTATGTCTTTGTATGCATGAGTGTTTGCCTGGGTGTGTCAGTGTATGTGTTAGTGGGGCCTGGTAGTGTTTGTGTATGCATGAGTGTATGCCTGGGTGTTTCAGTATATGTGTAAGTGTGTGCCTAGGTGTGTCACAGTATCCATAAGTGTGTGCATGGGTGTGTCAGTGTATGCATCCGTCTGTGCCACGTTGTGTCAGCGTATGCATCAGTGTGTGTCTGGGTGTTTCAGTATATGCATTAGTGTCTGCCAGGGTATGTTAGTATTTGTCTCAGGGTCTGCTTAAGTATATCAGTGTATACATCTCTGTGTGCCTGGGTATGTTAGTGTATGTATTAGTGCCTCCAGGCTGTGTCAGTGTATGACTCGGTGTTTGCCTGGGTGTGGTAGTGTATGACAGCGTGTGCCTTGATGTGTACGTGTATACATTAGTCTGTGTCTGGGTATCTTAGTATGTACATCAGTGTGTATCTGGATGTGCCAGTGAATGCATGAGTGTGTACATGGGTATGTCATTGTATGTATGGGTGTGTGCCTGGATGTGCCACTGTATGTATTAGTGTATGCCTGAGTCTGTTAACGTATGCATCAGTGCATGCCTGGGTGTGTCAGTGTATGCATGAGTGTGTGCCTGGGCTTGTCAGTGTATGTATGAGTATTTGTGAGGCTGTATCAGTGTACGGGCAGTGTGTGCCTGGGTGTATCAGCGCTTGTTGAGTATCTGCCTTGGTTTGTCATTGTATTCATGAGTGTCTGCCAGGGTGTGTTAGTGTATGTCTCAGTGTCTGCCAGGGTTTGTCAGTGTATGCATCACTGTGTGCCTGGGTATGTCAGTGTATTCATGAGTAGATTACTGGGTATGGTAGAGCATGCACCAGTGTGTGCCTGAGTGTCTCATTGCATGAATTAGTGAGTGCCTGGGTGTGTCAGTGTATGTATGAGTGTTTACTTGGGTGTGTCAGTGTATATATGAGTGTGTGCCTGGGTGTGTCAGTGTGTGTGTCAGTGTCTGCCTAGGTGTGTCACTTTAGGTATCATTGTGTGCTGGTTGTGTGTCATTGAAAGCATTACTGTACACATGAGTGTCTGTGTGTACTTGGGTGTGTCATTGTATACACCAATGTCTCCATGGCTATCTTAATGGATACTTTATAAATGGTAAAGATGTAATTAGTCACCTATCATTGATCTGTGTAAAAAGAGAAATAACATAAACATGAATTCATTTTACACTTTATGGATTTGCACAATAAACCTCAAGTTTCTGCAACGAGTTCATACTAGTGTTAACGGACCACACATTTTTTAAATTTTTTATGTATGTTTATGTTATATCACACAGTAGAAAAACACAAATGAAGAATATACGGGGGATAATACAATACAGGGGGTGTACACTTAGCGCCGTGCTAGGCGGCTACATTTACCATTCCAGAGCTGATGTGCCCCCTGCCCACGTCCGCACCGCCGCCGGGGAACTCGATCTGCCGCAAGCCGGGGCAAGGGGGCAGGGCCCGGGCCAAGCATCTGTCTAACACACTCTGTTGCACAAAAGATCAACAAATGGGGGAGAAATAGCGAAAAAGAACAGTGAGTGAGGGGGTGGAGGGGGTCCAAGAGACCGCGGGGGACACTCGGGGGGGAAGTGGGGGGGAGCGCGAGAGCAGAGGACCAGAGGCCTTTAGGAGGCTGGTGTTACTGTTGGGGGGAAGCCCCCTATTAGGTAGTGCAATTTGAATGCAGTCGCTATGAGTCCCTCTAACCTTTTTTTATTTTTTTCACTCTATCCCACTGCGTTTTCTGCCTATTTTGTTTTTTGTTGCATGTTCTTAGGCTTGTGTTGTGGTTGGGCTCCCCTGTGTGTAAATTTGCTTAAAGTATGTTGAGGAGCGACTGCGTAATGTTCATGGGGGAGTGCTGTTATTTGGGGGTATTCGGTTCAATTGTCGCATGGGTTTTGTTGTTTTGGGAGAATGTTTAGGGCGGACGTTCGTCGTCTTTGCTTTTTATGGTTGCTATGAAGTAGTTCCAGGTGTCAAGACCTTTGATTGGGATACCTTTTTCTGATAGGAGCTGAAGCGTCCTCGGCCTTGGCCCAGCGCAGCAGTTCAGCTCGCCATTGATCGATGCACGGCGCGACCGGGGCTTTCCAGTGCATGGCTATGAGGCGTCTGTACAACACCAGCGCTAGTGCTATGCATCTGAGTGTTTGTTTCCGATTTTTAAGGCCCGGGCTTATACCCAGTAAACATAACTCCGGGGTGGGGGACAGTGTAACGGCTGTCCAATCGGCAAGCAATACTATTATGTCACACCATACTTTTCGGATTGGGAGGCATTCCCTGGTCATGTGGTAAAAGGTGGCCTCGGTGGTAGCGCATCTGGGGCATGTCTGCATCGATTGAGGGAACATGCGAGTTATACGGTGGGGCGATAGGTATGTTTGGTGCAAATAATTAAACGGGGTGTAACGGAAACACGGGTTGCGTGATACCTCTTTTATCATTTTCAAAGCCTGACTCCATGCAGGCTGTGATAAGGGCTCTGCTAGCACCGCATCCCATCTATTCTTTGCTTGTTCTTGTTTGTGTTCCAGGTGGGAGGTTAAAATTGTGTATGCTCTTGATACATTTATTGGGTTTTCTATGCTTCCCAGCAAATCATGCAATCTGGGGGAAACGTTTGGTTCGGAGCTTCCGCTATTCCAGCGGGACCATAGTGCCTGTCGCACTGCTCCGAATGCTATAAAGCTTCCTTGCCCCAGTTTATATTTGTCAGATAGAGCATTAAAGGTTAGGAGGCGTCATTCATTATAAAGTTTCGGCAAGTTTCGGAATGACTACTAGTGGTATCCTGGGGGAATACTGTGATGTTTTATTGCCAGTAAGCACGTGGTGGCCCCATATCCAATGCGCAATTTTCAGTAGAATGTTACGTGGGTGTTTGGGGGACTCACGATTCATCAGGTAATGTATTAAACCCACATTCCCTAAAGACGATAGAATCAATTGTGATTCAGCGCCATCAGGGCGGCCAAGCCAAGTGGATATCCATTGTAATTGGGAAGATGCGTAGTACAGTTCAAATCTGGGTGCTCCCATTCTGCCCAATGTTAGTGGCTGGTATACTTTTGACAATGCTACTCGTCGCCTTCCATTGCCCCATATGAGATCTATTAATAAGCTTTTCAGTGGTTTAAAGAAGGAGGCTGGTAGAGCCAGTGGGAGGGCCATGAAGAAATACAACACTCGAGGTAGAATTATCATCTTTGCTATGGCTACTCTGCCCATTGGTGAAAGTGGGAGTGAGCACCAAAAGGGCAGGGACCCTCTGATGGATCTAATCGCTTGCCCTAGGTTGCCGTCCCTGAGGTCCCGTGTGTCGTGGTATATGTTTACGCCTAAGTATTTGAAGGTAGTGTAACACCATTTCAGATCCCCCAGGTTAGAGGGCAGTCTGTGCGTTTCAGGGACAGGGCACATGGGAAAAATGCACGATTTTGACCAGTTCACCTTCAGCCCAGCCAATGTGCTAAACTTACGTAGTAATTTCAGCAAATCCGGCAGGGATTCCGTGTGATCCCGGAGGAAAATCAGTGTATTGTCAGCGTATAAAGAAACTATGCGGTATATGTGGTCATCACGGACGCCCCACAGAGGGGCTACTGCCCATAGGTGGGCTGCTAGAGGTTCAATTGCAAGGGCGAATAAAAGTGGGGATAATGGACAGCCCTGTCTGGTGCCTCTCTCAATACTAAACGATTGAGAGATCATGTCGCCTGTTTTAACTCTCGCTGATGGATTATTATAGAGTACCCTTACCCAGCTAATAAATATCCGTCCGAAGCCCATGCGATGTAGTGTTTCCATCAGGAAGGGCCATCCTAGCGTGTCAAATGCTTTTTCTGTGTCTACTGAGATTGCTACTTGGGTATAGTCGTCCACTTGTGAGTTCGCCATTAGGCGCAAAAAGTTTTGAATGTTGCTGTATGTGCTCCGGCCAGGTATAAAAATTGACTTGTCGTGGTATATCAAGTCTGACATACATGGGAGTAAGCGGTTGGCTAGGAGTTTACCGAGTAGTTTACAGTCTGTGTTCAATAGCGATAGTGGCCTGTATGAGCGTAAGTCAAGTGGGTCTATCCCCGGTTTAGGAAGCACTGCTATCAGTGCTTCTCGACATGAGTCAGGTAGCTGGCCGCGTTTTAGGGCCTCGGATAACATCTCTTGGTATGGAGTTAGTGTTTGAGTCAGGAACGCGCTGTAGTATTCAATGGGCAGTCCATCGCTACCGGGTGCTTTGCCTTGTGGTAGTTGTTTTAGAGCCTGTTGTATCTCAGTGATATCTATCGGCCTTTCCAGGTCCGCCACCTGTGCAGCAGTTAGGCAATTCAGCCTGATACCACAGAAAAACTCACTCAGTAGTGGTTCGGGGAGGTGGGAGTTTTATAAAGTGTGCTGTAATACTCCTTAAAAGCTGTGTTGATATCAGCCTGGGCGTTTACAATTAGTCCTGTATCTAGACGGATGGCTCCTATGGGAGAGTTCCGGCGGTCGTTGTGTATGAGCCATGACAGTGGTTTACCCGATCTGTCACCTTCGGCGTGTATTCGGGCCAAGTAGTGGCGATAATCAAACAGACCTAATCGTTTGTCAGCGTCGTTCCATTGCAAGCGCTTCCTAGTTAGCTCTGTTTGTGTAATCCCGCCCCTAGCGAAGTTACTCTCAGAAGAGTGTACTTCCTTTTCCAGGTTGCTAAGCTCACGTACTAGTGTTTGACGTACACCGACTGTTGCTGAGATACATGCTCCTCTAATGACTGCCTTGTGTGCATCCCATTTGATTGATGTGGAGCTCGTTGTCCCCTTGTTTTGGGTAAAGTAAGAGGAAATGAGTGTGGCTAACTCCGCCTTAAATGGGAGATCTTGTAATAATTGGGTCTGGAGGCGCCAGGTTGGAATGCAAGCGTGCGGTCCACCCCATCTAATATGGGCGACAAGAGGAGAGTGATCCGAGATTACCCTAGCGGCATACTCAGCGCCTGTAATCCTATGAGTGATGTCTTGAGAGGTGAGAATAAGGTCTATGCGGGCATGGGGGAGATGTACCGGGAAGTAGTAGGAGTATTCGCGATTGCGAGGATGTAGGTGTCTCCAAATGTCTGTCAGACGGACGTCTGACATCCATTGGTGCAACATCTGTGAGTTTTTAGTTATTGGGGAGGCTGCTATGGGAGGGTGTGATCTATCCATGTCTATTTGTTGAACACAGTTCATGTCCCCGCCCCAGAAGCATGTTGAGGGAAGGTCGTTTGATAAGTGTGAGATCGTTTTTTGTAGGAATTCACTCTGTCCGGTGTTCGGGACGTACAGACCATTTAGCACTACTAGTTCCCCGTCCAAGCGGCCTATTAAGTGTATGTACCTGCCCTCTTTGTCGGTGACACTGCTCTGTACCACATTCGGGACCCTCGGGGCTAATCATATCAGGACCCCTCTAGCGAATGATGAGTTTCCAGATCCATAGATCTGTCCGGCCCACCTCCTTTCCAGCCATGGGACATCTCCTGGGGTGATGTGCGTTTCTTGGAGAATGGCTATGTGGATATGATGACGTTTTAAGTGTGCATATATCCTATTGCGCTTTCTTATACCCGCCATTCCCTTAACGTTCCAAGTCATTATATTGTATATTGGTTCCTTATTCATCATGTTGGGTTGGGTTATAGCGCGCCTACTTTTGTGATCCAGGGGACCCAGCCCCGGGTGCGTCTGCTAATTGCCGTTAGTCTAGTGTGCGCATCCCTCACGCAAGTCCCCCCCACCACCCGCCCCAAACCGCCAGCCCCCTCAGGTCTGAAAGAAAACGTTACTAAAAAAAAGTAGGGATAGTGAAAAGGAGAGAGATAACAAGCAAAAGGATATTTCGGGTAAAGCCCGAGTGTAAACATAATGGCACAACCGGTGCCTAAACTGCAGTCTGGGAGGTTAAGTTCCATACGGGAGTTGTTGGGGTGTCGGGGAGCGTGGGTTTATAGAAGCCGGGCGTCGAAGGGCCCATCTCCAGGATAGTTCTGCCTCTGCGTGGGCAAGGTTTTGGTCGCGTCTCCTTTAGTGATCCTTTGAGTCTCGGCCGTGGCAGCAAGCGGCCGGGCCCCGTCTCGAGGAAGCTGCAAGACTCCCCATGCAACCGCAGGGGAGAGGGGGGTCATGTGTCCCCCCGTATGGCTTGCGTTGATGGCGCAACTCGAGTTCGCACTTGGGACCTAGAGTTCGTCCGCAGAGCGCAGGATGAAGTCAGGGCCGGCCAGTAGGGGGGAGAAGGATGCGTTGGATTCCCCTCCAGGGGATCCGCTGTCGGTGATGTCCGTCTCGCTCCGGGTATCAGTTTGTGATCGGGTAAATGTGCTGGTTTCCCTTAGTATTTGTGCTCGGTCGGCTTCCATTTGCGATTTCGTTGGGCGCGATGTTGCCTTGTTTTGTTTTTCCCTCCTGGCGCTGGGGGTTATCCATTCCTCAGTTGTTGCCTTTTCCGTTGGTGGGCTGATCAGACCTTTAGCGTGAATCCATGTCCATGCGTCCTCTGGGATAGGAAACATGAGCATTTTCTCGTCAATGATGATACGCAGGCGGGCTGGAAACATAAGAGAGTAGGTAATGCTATTTTGTCGCAAGAGTTGTTTGATTTTGACAAAAGTTGCTCTTCTGCGTTGCACTTCCAGTGTGTAGTCCGGATAGGCAGACACATTATTGTTTTCCAAGCTGATTTGGTTAGAGGTTCTAAAGTGTTGAAGGACAGAATTTCTATCTCTGTAGTTAAGGAACCGGGCTATCAAGGGTCGAGGTGGAGCTCCAGGCCGCGGGGGCCTGCCCGGTATGCTGTGGGCTCTCTCTATCATTGGTGTTTTAGTGGCATCTTGTATTTTCATTATGCCTTTCAGCCAGGTTTCCATGAAATCCTCGGCATTTGGTAGTTTCAGTCGTTCCGGGATGCCAATAAATCTGATATTATTGCGTCATGAGCGACCCTCTGCCTCTTCAGCCCTGCGCTGCAGCTGCGCCAGTTCAGTTTCCATTAGTTTGAATTTGTTTTTCATGTCTGCCATCTCCGGTTGAACAGTTTTTAGCGACAGTTCTGTGTTGTGCACTCTGTCTGTCAGCTTGCGGTGGTCAGCACGAAGCAGGGAGACCTCCAGCGCCGCAGCATCGATTTTTCCTTCCAGCGAGGTTTTAGTTTCCATTATTGCCTGCATGATTTTATTGAACTGCAGAGAGTGCGTGCGTAGTGTTTCATTCAGTTGGAGCAGTGTTGCAGATTGCATATCCGAGTGGCCTGCAGGAGGGGAGTGTTCTCCTTCCACGGAAGTCCCCATTTTGGGGTGCTTTGGTTTGACCATGGTGCTCCCTTCGTGTCCGGGGACGGTTAGGTTGCGAGAGGCCAATTGCTAGCCATGGCAGGGTGAGACGGAGAGCTTTGCACACTAAGAGTGGGTGAATCGAGAGTGTCCGGTGGACCAAACGTGGTTGAGCTCTCCTTAGAGCTGCCAGAAGTTTAGTTTGGTTGCTTACTGCTTGAGGCACATTTGCTGCTATGCACTCAGCCTAATCATCGATGCCAGATTGAGCGCTGGCCACCTTTAGTTTGGTCCAGTTGCGGTAGACTCTTGTTTTATTGGCTTGTGGCTTGCTATTGTGGTGGCCTGGTGCAATCGTTTTATGTCTTTAATTTATTATTGTCTTTATTCCACTTCTCCTGTGCAACGTTCTGCCCTCGTGCTTTGATTTTTTTTTTTTTTTTCCTACATTTTTTCCACCTAGTTCTGATTCCCCCACTTAGGTCTCCCTGCTTCACTTTTCTTATTTCCTTATGGGTAATTTGTTGTTGATTGTTGTAGGTTAATTTAGACTATTGTTGAACAAGGCCTAGTTCCTGGTCACCACCGTAGCTCCAGTCCGAGGCACGAGGCTGGGTGTTTCCTTGAGGGCCTCGTGCGTTACTGCTCCGATTATGAGTGCGGGGGGAGGGGCGGCTGCTCGCAGCCGGCCGTCTCCCTCGGATCCAGCCTCGGTGGACCCAGCGCCCGCTTCCAGCGGGGGGCCAAGGGAAAGTCTTGGGGTCCGGGTCCCCCTCAAGTGCGCGCTCGCGCTTCTCGGCCCCAGGCTAGGGGCAAACGATGTGGAAAGGCCAGCGCCCGGTCCTGGTGCCGGTGTGCTCGAGGTACGTCTCACGAGGGGGGGGCCCAGCCCACGTGCAGCGGCCGCTCTGGGCAAAAGGAATGCCCCGGCAGGATGCCGGGGCGCCACACCTTGGCCGGGGGGTTGCTCTCGTCCTCTGCGCGTCTCCCTGCTTACGGGCCGTCCCGCCGGGCCGCGGCCAGATCGGTGCTGCGGTGCCCCCGCAGCCACGCCCCAGCCAGAGAGCCCGTTGTCCGGCCGCTCCGCAGCCCGGGCTCCTCAATCCCGGCTCCTCAGCGACTTCACGGGGGAGTCAAACGGGGCCGCCCCGCTGCCGCGTGTGCGCCGCACCCACCTCGGCCGGGCCAATTTGTTTTTCGGTCCGGGGCACCGATTGCGCCTTGCTTCTCCTGTCCCGTTAGACCATTTCCGGGCCAGCTGAAGTGAGTCCTAGTTTCTTGGGGCCACGATATTATGCCCGTTAGGGACCAGGATAATCAAGAAGAAGGTGGGCCGCTAGTGGAGCTCTTTGCTCAAGCGTCCGCTCCGGCCACCATCTTGGCCACGCCCCCGAACCACATATTTTTAACAATATAAAACAATCATAAATTTAATTTAAACATTTTGTTTTCCCATTTTACTGTTCTCAGCTTCCATTTGTTTACACCATAAATGATATGTTGTATAAAGAATCATCATTGAACATTATGGCAATAACAATCACATAGATTGTACAAAAAACAGAACTGCACAGTATGTCAATGTAAATTAGCAACTCTATGCACTGCATTCATTATAATTAGTCAACCGATGAATTTAGCTCTACTCACTGAACTAATATAAAGAAACATAAGGGAAAGGTATGAGCTTTTTTATTAAGAGTGTTACAATTGAATTAATGTCCAGAAAGGACACCAGCATCTGCGGAGCCTTAGAAAGACATCAATCCTGGCAAACCACATGATGTCATAGAAACAGACAATACATAAAATACAACTAGAGTATTTCAGTTTTCTAAATGTAATCCTTTTTGTAACTTGGTCGGTCATGTTGCAATATCTGTTTGATTTTGATTTTTGTCTCATTAGATTGTGCCCATCTGTTCTACATGTCATTTTAAAAAATGCATTTATAATGCATGTTGGAAAACGGGTTATTGGTAGGGCAGGTAGGTACCTACACCTAGCAACAAGCCACTAACCTCCACCTAGGTACAGTTAGGTCTCAGTAAATTAATCCCAGCTCAACCCTTGGTAGCTTGGCAACGAGCGTCAAGGCTTAACTTAGGAGACAAAGTGTAAAGCATTCAAATATCACAAAACAGTAATAAAATAAAACACAGGAAACAGTTTAAAAATCCAAAACCAATTTATAAAAATAGTTTATATTTTTATCTTTAAAATGACACAAAAACGATTAAAATCGGTTCAGGGGAACCAGAGATATGAATTTTTAAAGAATTATTACTTTTCTAGCGCTTAGAAACAAAAAGCGCCAATCGGGTCATCTGGTTGCACCTCGACCGGGGCAAAGTCAAACTTTCAGGCCGACCGCGATGGAGCCCTGCTCGGCTACAGGTCGCGGGAGGCCTCGGTTAAAAAGTTACCTTCTGACTTAGTCTTTATTTTGAAGTTTTTCTTCACCGGGACGATCCTGCCAGTTGAATCCGACCTCCTGGAGCCCTTGTCCGGATACGCGATGTGGGTTTCCTCGGTGGAGACTTTTACCTTCGGACTTAGTCGTTTTTTCGAGATGAAAATCCTTCGACCGGGGTAAACCTGGATCTTGATCCGACGTCCATGGAGCCCTTCTCGGATACGATGGCTGGGAGGTCCCGGTCAACTTTTTACGTTCGGACTTAGTCTCTTTTTTGGATGTTTTTCTTTACCGGGACGAACCACGAAGTCAGGCCGGGTCGCGGTTGAGGCAAGCCGGCTAGAATTTCCGCGGCGGGTCGGTCCCTCTCTGGAGCTTTTTTCCAAAAATTCTCAAATCTTTTCCAAACTTCTGGGGCTTCACCCAGATGTTCTTTTAAGGTTCTTTTGGGGTCCACAGCTCACCCCAAGGGTCCAGAAGTTCTGTGATGGTCCTTGGGGGGTGCGGACTTCAACTCCCAGAATGCACCTGGCGCAAACTCCTTTTTGGCCACTGGACAGTGGTCAGCTGGTCGCTTTCTTCAGGAGTTGGTGCAGGGGACTCTGGTTAGCAATTTTTCACCTGTAGCAAACAGGGAGTCCCTCCTTGAACCAGTTGAAGCCATGCAAAGTCCTTCTTGTGGTGAAGCCCAAGTGTGCAGCTGGTGCAGTCCTTCTGAGTGCAGGTTCCAGGTGCAGGCCAGGGGTCCAGCAGGGCAGTCCTTCTTCTCCTTAAGTTCCTTTCTTGTTGAATTCTGGAGGGGATCTGAGGTGTGGGGGCAGGTCTGCCAGTTTTATCCTTGCTCCTGGGTGAAAAGCAGGGGGGCCCTGGTTCTCCAATCAGGGACAGGGTCGTCCCCCTGTGATGACCACTTCCTGGGAAGTGTGGCAAAAATCCATCCCAGAAGGCAACAGTCTCTAAAAATCCAACATGGATGAATCTGATTTTTGGAGGTTACATCTGGCTGAGCCCACCCACTGGTGTGGCTAAAAATCATAAACACACCGCTCTCCTGCCCTCTCCTAATCTAATCAAGGGGGCGCCTAATTGTCTGGGGTTGCAGGATGTGGGGGTGTTGCTGGGTGCTCCAGATGTCCTTCTCTGCCTTTGAAGACCAGTTTGGCAGCCCTCCCCCTTCCTGCCTCACCATCTACTGAGGGGAGATTCTCTCCCCCAAGCACATTCCTTTGTGTGAAGCCAGGCCACTTCACACCTCATCAAGGCAGCCTGGCAGAAGCTGCTGCAGGCTGGCCAATCAGAGCACAGCAGCAAAAACAATGCAGAGCTGAAATTGGCAACTTTTTAGGTAAAGTCTAAACTTTTTACCTGGACAAGTTATATTAAATCCAACAACTGGAAGTTGTGGGATTTATTACAACAATCAATTTGATACCAAATTCTTGGTATGTAACATTTAAGGAGACTTTAAAATTTAAAATAAAGTCTGCCCATTCTAGCCTATGAAGGCCATTTACTTCAATGAGGGAAAAACGAATTTGGCTGTTTTTACCTCACCAGGGCTTATAAATCTATTTTTATAAAGTCCCTGCTTATAGTTACATGGCACCCAGCCCTAGGGGCACATAGGGCACACCTTAGGGGTGACTTATATGTAAAAATAAGGTAGTTTAAGACTTTGGAAGTACCTTTAATTCCAAAGTCGAATTTGCATATAACTTTAATTTAAAAGCAGCCAGCAAGGCAGGCTTGCTTTTAAAATGACACTGGGCACCTCAGCAGTGCACCTAGGTGTGCACCACCTATGCTGTGGTCCCTAAACCTACATGCCCTACCATATACTAGGGACTTATAGGTAGGTTCACTTAGCCAATTATAATTAGCCTAATTTGCATATTGATTTTACACAGAGCACAGGCCCTGGGACTGGTTAGCAGTACCCAGGGCACCATCAGAGTCAGGAAAACACCAGCATAAAGTGGATAATGGGGGCAAAAAGTTAGGGGGCCTCTGCAATCAGCCCTGTTTTCCCACACAACCCCCCCCCCCCAGCCCACACGCCCAGGAGACTCAGCCCAACCCTGGGAGAGTCTTCCTGGCTTGTTAGGCGAGGAAGACAGTGAAGAAAACTGGCTGTCCCTTTGCAGGGCCTACTCTGCCTTATATCCTCCTGTCAGGGTCACTCCCTCTGGGTAGTGAAGCCATCCCAACAGTAAAAGGACCCAACACAAACTGAAACTTTCCTCTAGGGGGGTCTTCCTCCTTTCTCTCTGCCAACTTGGGTAGTGAGGTGCCCACCTCCCCTACTCCAAACTTTGCTAGGGCAACACCTAGCTTACCCAAAGAGGTCACCCAACACTTGAGCAACCCCACCATGACCAATAGGGTCAGGGGGCCTACTTTGCTATTGGCCCTGGGGTCTGCCTCCCAGGCCAAGTACAGTGCTGCCAGGAAGGCTAGCACCCAGCAGAGGCTACTGACAGCTGTCAGTACCCAGAACCACACCCTAAGCTCTCCACTGAAAGGTGGCTGTACTGCTTTAGGGGCATCTTTGGGGTCCTGGCACCCCTCTTGCTGTCTAGAGTGGGGGGCTACCACCTCCTGTGGCAGACACCCTCCTTCCACTCTCCCTTCTGTCAGTGCAGGGGCAACACCTTGCATCTGGACAGCTGCCTGACTACTCAGGACTTCCTGGGGGTCAGGTGAGGCCTCACCAGTGCCAACTCTGGGCTCCCCCCCTACTGGGGCAGAAGGCCTTTGGCTCCCTGGAACTCTCTTTAAGAGTGGCCTACCCTTCCTTTTCTTCTTTCCTTTTCTTGGGGACCCCTGTCTCCTAACTGTAGGGACTGACTCCCCAGGACTTTGGGTTGGGGGGGCGCCCTGGGCGACCACCCCATCTGTGACCAGACTCACCTCTGGAAGGTCATTGCCCAGGATACAATCTAGGGGAAGGTCAGCACTGACTACCACCCTAATCCAGTCAAGGATACCCTCCCTCTCTAGGGGCACTATGGCTACAGGTTTGGAGGTGACCTCCCCTGTGGCTATCCTGACTTTCTTTGTCTTTCCTGGGACATACATGTCTGGGGTCACTAACCGGTCACTCACTATAGTGTGACTGGCACAGGTGTCTCTCAGGCCAGTGGTAGGGATCCCATTCACTTGAATGTGGTGGAAGTGCCTACTCCCGCCCTCAGGGATCACCAGCTTACCATCTGGTCCTGTCTCCCAGCTCAATGCCTGGAGGACTTCATCATCTGAGGAATCCTCCTCTATGGCTACACTGGACAGCCCAGTGCTAACCACCTTCTTTGGACAGGCTGCATCTCCTCTGAAGTGACCCGTCTGCTGACAGTCAAAGCAAGCCCTACTGTCCAAGAGCTTTTTTAACCCTGGGTCTAACTGTCTCTGCTGGTCAGAGTGGGATTTACTCTCCTCCTTCTTAGGGTTCTGGGGTACAGAGGGAGTCTCTGTGGCGGGCTTACCACCTCCCTCCTTAGGTTTTTGGGGACCTGTCCCCCCCTTCTTGGAGTCTCCCCCCTGGGACTTGACAACCACCCTGTTTCTCAACCACTCATCAGCTGCCTCCCCCAGCTCTCTAGGGTTGGTCTGCTTAGAGTCCACTAGATGCTGGCGTAACCTTTCTTGGGTACAATTGGTCAAGATGTGCTCTCTCATGATCAGATTGTATAACCCCTCATAAGTATCTACTTTGTTACCAATAATCCAGCCCTCTAGTGCCTTTAGTGAAATGTCCACAAAGTCAACCTAAGACTGGGTACTGACCTTCTGGGTGTCCCTGAACTTCATTCTATATTGCTATGGGGTCAGACCAAACTTCTTGGCTAAGCACCTCTTCATACTAGGGTATGAATCTGCCTCCTCCCCCCTTAAGGTCAGAAGCCTATCCCTCCCTGAGTTGGGGACCAACTCCCACAAAAGGGAACCCCAGTATTGAGGCCTAACCCTTCTCATTTGGAGTGCCCTCTCAAAGGCCCCCAGCCACTTATCTATGTCATCCCCCTCTACATAAGCAGGAACCACCCCCTTGGGTAATCTGGGGCAAACTCCCCCACCCATGGACACCTCAGCTTCTTTATCGCTGCCTCCATCTCTTTTCTCTTTGTATGCACACTTTTTCTTTTCTAGGGCCAGCTTCTCTGCTTCCAAAGCTATGTATGCTAGCTGTGCCTCCAGCTCTCTTTCTCTGATGGATGGGTTCTCTCCTCCTGAAAGGACCCCCTTCCCACCACTAGCTTTGGATCTGCCCCTAGTGACTGTATTTACTGAGGACCGTTCTTCCTCATCCTCACTTGGGCTCAGATGCCTTCCCTCCCCTGAGTGGTTAGAGCTTGCATCCTCCCTTCTTTCTCCCTCCTCTGGAGCTTCTTCTGACTCTACCTCTTGGGCCTCAGCCCATGCTGTCAGGGATGTGATCAGGATTTGCTTCCTGAGATCAGTGGTTGCAGGCAACCCTCTTTCAATACACAACCCCCTAAGCTGGACTACTGTCAGTGTGGGTAGGTTAGCCAGATCAAGCTCCATGGTTCCCTAGTTTTGTGTCAATAAAAACATTTTGCAAAAATTGGAAACAAGAATTTAGAAAAATTACAAAAATTCAATAATTGAAATTAATCCAAATTAAAAATTAAAAACAATTTTTGCACTAGGACAATTTAAAAGATTTTTAATTTGTTTTACCTAAAACTGTAACGTGATATTGAACACAAGTACAGGATCCCGTTGCTGCTTCCAATTATGTTGGAAAATGGGTTATTGGTAGGGCAGGTAGGTACCTACACCTAGCAACAAGCCACTAACCTCCACCTAGGTACAGTTAGGTCTCAGTAAATTAATCCCAGCTCAACCCTTGGTAGCTTGGCAACGAGCGTCAAGGCTTAACTTAGGAGACAAAGTGTAAAGCATTCAAATATCACAAAACAGTAATTAAATAAAACACAGGAAACAGTTTAAAAATCCAAAACCAATTTATAAAAATAGTTTATATTTTTATCTTTAAAATGACACAAAAACGATAAAAATTGGTTCAGGGGAACCGGAGATATGAATTATTAATGAATTATTACTTTTCTAGCGCTTAGAAACAAAAAGCGCCAATCGGGTCATCTGGCTGCACCTCGACCGGGGCAAAGTCAAACTTTCAGGCCGACCGCGATGGAGCCCTGCTCGGCTACAGGTCACGGGAGGCCTCGGTTAAAAAGTTACTGTAAAGAAATGGCTCCCTGTTGCAGTTACCCCCCACTTTTTGCCTGATACTGATGCTGACTTGACTGAGAAGTGTGCTGGGACCCTGCTAACCAGGCCCAGCACCAGTGTTCTTTCACCTAAAATGTACCATTGTTTCCACAATTGGCACAACCCTGGCACCTAGGTAAGTTCCTTGTAACTGGTACCCCTGGTACCAAGGGCCCTGATGCCAGGGAAGGTCTCGAAGGGCTGCAGCATGTCTTATGCCACCCTAGGGACCTCTCACTCAGCACAGACACACTGCTTGCCAGCTTGTGTGTGCTGATGGGGAGAAAATGACTAAGTCGACATGGCACTCCCCTCAGGGTGCCATGCCAACCTCCCACTGCCTGTGGCATAGGTAAGTCACCCCTCTAGTAGGCCTTACAGCCCTAAGGCAGGGTGCACTATACCACAGGTGAGGGCATATGTGCCTGAACACTATGCCCCTACAGTGTCTAAGCAAAACCTTAGACATTGTAAGTACAGGGTAGCCATAAGAGTATATGGGCTGGGAGTCTGTCAAAAACGAACTCCACAGCTCCATAATGGCTACACTGAATACTGGGAAGTTTAGTATCAAACTTCTCAGAATAATAAACCCACACTGATGCCAGTGTTGGATTTATTAAAAAATGCACACAGAGGGCATCTTAGAGATACCCCCTGTATTTTACCCAATTGTTCAGTGCAGGACTGACTGGTCTGTGCCAGCCTGCTGCTGAGAGACGAGTGTCTGACCTCATGCGGTGAGAGCCTTTGTGCTCTCTGAGGACAGAAACAAAGCCTGCTCTGGGTGGAGGTGCTTCACACCTCCCCCCTGCAGGAACTGTAACACCTAGCAGTGAGCTTCAAAGGCTCAAGCTTCGTGTTACAATGCCCCAGGGCACTCCAGCTAGTGGAGATGCCCGCCCCCTGGACACAGCCCCCACTTTTGGCGGCAAGTCCAGGAGAAATAATGAGAATAACAAGGAGGAGTCACTGGCCAGTCAGGACAGCCCCTAAGGTGTCCTGAGCTGAGGTGACCCTGACTTTTAGAAATCCTCCATCTTGTAGAAGGAGGATTCCCCCAATAGGGATAGGAATGTGACCCCCTCCCCTTGGGAGGAGGCACAAAGAGGGTGTACCCACCCTCAGGGCTAGTAGCCATTGGCTACTAACCCCCCAGACCTAAACACGCCCTTAAATTTAGTATTAGCTTCCCTGAACCTAAGAATTTAGATTCCTGCAACTACAAGAAGAAGGACTGCAAAGCTGAAAATCCCTGCAGAGGAAGACCAGAAGACACCAACTGCCTTGGCCCCAGAACTCACCGGCCTGTCTCCTGCCTTCCAAAGAACCCTGCTCCAGCGACGCTTTCCAAGGGACCAGCGACCTCTGAATCCTCTGAGGACTGCCCCGCTTCGAAGAAGACAAGAAACTCCCGAGGACAGCGGCACTGCTCCAAAAGAACTGCAACTTTGTTACAAAGAGCAGATTTAAAGACCCCTGCAACTCCCCGCAAGAAGCGTGAGACTTGCAACACTGCACCCGGCGACCCCGACTCGACTGGTGGAGAACAAACAGCTCAGGGAGGACCCTCCGGCGACTCTACGACTGTGAGTAACCAAAGTTGTCCCCCCTGAGCCCCCACAGCGACGCCAGCAGAGGGAATCCCCAGGCTCCCCCTGACCGCGACTGTCTGAACTCCATTTCGCGACGCCTGGAAAAGACCCTGCACCCGCAGCCCCCAGCGCCTAAAGAAACGGAACTTCTGTGCAGGAGTGACCCCCAGGAGGCCCTCTCCCTTGCCCAGGTGGTGGCTACCCCGAGGAGCCCCCCCCTTGCCTGCCTGCATCGCTGAAGAGACCTCTTGGTCTCCCATTGAAAACTGAAGGAAACCCGACGCTTGTTCCCACACTGCACCCGGCCGCCCCCGGGCTGCTGAGGGTGTACTTTCTGTGCTAACTTGTGTCCCCCCCGGTGCCCTACAAAACCCCCCTGGTCTGCCCTCTGAAGACGCGGGTACTTACCTGCAAGCAGACCGGAACCGGGGCACCCCCTTCTCTCCATTGAAGCCTATGTGTTTTGGGCACCTCTTTGACCTTTGCACCTGACCGGCCCTGAGCTGCTGGTGTGATAACTTTGGGGTTGCCCTGAACCCCCAACGGTGGGCTACCTTGGACCAAAAACTGAGAACTGTAAGTTACCTACTTACCTGTGAAAACTAACAATAACTTACCTCCCCCAGGAACTGTGAAAATTGCACTGTGTCCACTTTAAAAACAGCTTATTGTATTTTATGACAAAAGTATTCATGCTAATGTAATGATTCAAAGTTCCTAGAGTACTTACCTGCAATACCTTCCAAACAAGCTATTACATGTGAAATTTTAACCTGTGGTTCTTAAAATAAACTAAGAAAAGATATTTTTCTATAACAAAACCTATTGGCTGGATTTGTCTCTGAGTGTGTGTACTTCATTTATTGTCTATGTGTATGTACAACAAATGCTTAACACTACTCCTTGGATAAGCCTACTGCTCGACCACACTACCACAAAATAGAGCATTAGTATTATCTCTTTTTACCACTATTTTACCTCTAAGGGGAACCCTTGGACTCTGTGCATGCTATTCCTTACTTTGAAATAGCACATACAGAGCCAACTTCCTACATTGGTGGATCAGCGGTGGGGTACAAGACTTTGCATTTGCTGGACTACTCAGCCAATACCTGATCACACGACAAATTCCAAAAATTGTCATTAGAAATTGTTTTTGCAATTTGAACTATTTTTCTAAATTCTTAAAAGACCTGCTAGGGCCTTGTGTTAGATCCTGTTTAGCATTTCTTTTAGAGTTTAAAAGTTTGGTGAAAGTTTGAATTAGAACCTAGAACTAGTTTTAGATTCTTAAAAAGTATTCCAACTTTTAGAAGCATAATGTCTAGTGCAGAGATGAATGTGGTGGAACTCGACACCACACCTTACCTCCATCTTAAGATGAGGGAGCTAAGGTCACTCTGTACACTAAAGAAAATAGTAATGGGCCCCAGACCTTCCAAACTACAGCTCCAGGAGCATTTGGCAGAGTTTGAAAGAGCCAACCCCTCTGAGGATGGCAACACAGAGGATGATGATAGTGACTTGGAGGGTGATTCCCCCCTACCAGTCCTATCTAGGGAAGACCGGGCCTCTCAAGCCCTGACTCCACAAATCATAGTCAGAGATGCTGGTTCCCTCACAGGAGGGACCAACCTCTCTGAAATCACTGAGGATAACTCCAGTGAAGAGGACATCCAGTTAGCCAGGATGGCCAAAAGATTGGCTTTGGAAAGACAGATCCTAGCCATAGAAAGGGAAAGACAAGAGATGGGCCTAGGACCCATCAATGGTGGCAGCAACATAAATAGGGTCAGAGATTCTCCTGACATGTTGAAAATCCCTAAAGGGATTGTAACTAAATATGAAGATGGTGATGACATCACCAAATGGTTCACAGCTTTTGAAAGGGCTTGTGTAACCAGAAAAGTGAACAAATCTCACTGGGGTGCTCTCCTTTGGGAAATGTTCACTGGAAAGTGTAGGGATAGACTCCTCACACTCTCTGGAAAAGATGCAGAATCCTATGACCTCATGAAGGGAACCCTGATTGAGGGCTTTGGATTCTCCACTGAGGAGTATAGAATTAGATTCAGGGGGGCTCAAAAATCCTCGAGCCAGACCTGGGTTGATTTTGTAGACTACTCAGTGAAAACACTGGATGGTTGGGTAACTGGAAATGAAGTGCATGACTATGTTGGGCTTTATAATTTGTTTATGAAAGAACACATTTTAAGTAACTGCTTCAATGAAAAGTTGCATCAGTATCTGGTAGACCTAGGACCAATTTCTCCCCAAGAATTGGGAAAGAAGGCGGACCATTGGGTCAATACTAGGGTAACCAAAACTTCCACTGGGGGTGACCAAAAGAAAGGAGTTACAAAACCTCCTCAGGAGAAAGTGGGTGACACTAGAAACAAAGAAAAAGAGTCCTCTGTAGGCCCCCAAAAACCAGACCAGGTGGGTGGGCCCCGAGACACAACCCAAAACAAAGGTGGGTACCAGGGTAAGAACTGGGATGCCACTAAGGCATGGTGCCACAACTGTAGACAGACAGGGCACCACACCAAGGACACTTCTTGTCCCAAAAACAAACCCCCTAGCAAAATCCCAGGGGTGACCAGTGTAGCCATTGGGGGTGACTCCTCAGATGAGGAGGTCTTCATAGCCTTCAACTGGAAAAAGGGCCCAACAGGTGAGTTGGAGATTCCAGAGGGAAGTAGACACTTCCACCACCTACTGGTGAATGGAATCCCAGCCACTGCCCTGAGAGACACTTGTGCCAGTCACACTATTGTGCATGACAGGCTGGTGTTCTCAAACCAGTACATCCCAGGTGAGATTGCCAGAGTAAGAGTTAGCCCAGACAGGGTCACTGATAGGCCTGTGGCTTTTGTGCCCATAGACGTGGGTGGGACTTTTAGCTGGAGAAGGGTGGTAGTCAGTACAGACCTCCCCCTTGATTGTCTCCTTGGAAATGACTACCCAGAGGTTAGTCAGAGCCCAAGAGAGGAACTGGTCCAGTGCCAGTCCTCTCCCAAGGATTCTGAAGTTCCTGCCTCTGCAGTAAATGCAAGTAGGCCCCAGAAGAAAAAGAAAAGGAAACAGAGTAGGAAAGGTGGACAACCTTTAGCCAAGGTTCCAACAAGCCAAGGAGATTCTGCTCCAGTAGGGGAGAACTCCAAAAGTGGCTCTGATAAAGTCCAACCTGACCCACAAGAAGTCCTGGCTAGTCAGGCAACTGTTAAGCCTGAGTGGGTAGCTCCTCAGCTAACAGAAGAAAGAGTGGAAGAAGGGTGTTTACTACAAGATGTGGTAACCCCCCACTCAAATACAGCAGACAGGCACCCTGAACCCAAAGAAGCCTGTAACTTAGCCCTTTCCCTTGTAGGTGAAGAGCTAAAGGTGTGGTTCTGGGCACTGACAGCTGTCAGTGGCCTCTGCTGGGTGTTAGCCTTTATGGCTGCACTATCCTTGGCATGGTGGTCTGACCCCATGCCAAATAGCAAGTTAGGCCCCCTGACCCTGTTGGTCATGGTGGGGTTACTCCAGCTCTGGGTAACCTCTTTGGGTAAGCTAGGGGTGACCGTGGCTTAGATAAGATTAGCAGAGGTGGATACCTCTAACCCCAAAATAGAGAGAATGGGTGAAGACATAAAAAGCACAGACAAGAGGCAGTTCAGACTAGGTCCTATCACTGTGGAAGTGGGTCAGTTCCCCAGAGGGAATGACCTGAACAGGAGGATGTAAGGCAGAGTAGGCCCTGCAACAAACCAGCCTATTTCCTCTATTCTTCCTCGCCTGACAGACTAGGAAGACTCTCCCAGCTTTGGCTGAGTCTCCTGGCCTGTGGGCTGGGGGGGGCTTGTGTAAAGAAATGGCTCCCTGTTGCAGTTACCCCCCACTTTTTGCCTGATACTGATGCTGACTTGACTGAGAAGTGTGCTGGGACCCTGCTAACCAGGCCCAGCACCAGTGTTCTTTCACCTAAAATGTACCATTGTTTCCACAATTGGCACAACCCTGGCACCTAGGTAAGTTCCTTGTAACTGGTACCCCTGGTACCAAGGGCCCTGATGCCAGGGAAGGTCTCGAAGGGCTGCAGCATGTCTTATGCCACCCTAGGGACCTCTCACTCAGCACAGACACACTGCTTGCCAGCTTGTGTGTGCTGATGGGGAGAAAATGACTAAGTCGACATGGCACTCCCCTCAGGGTGCCATGCCAACCTCCCACTGCCTGTGGCATAGGTAAGTCACCCCTCTAGTAGGCCTTACAGCCCTAAGGCAGGGTGCACTATACCACAGGTGAGGGCATATGTGCCTGAACACTATGCCCCTACAGTGTCTAAGCAAAACCTTAGACATTGTAAGTACAGGGTAGCCATAAGAGTATATGGGCTGGGAGTCTGTCAAAAACGAACTCCACAGCTCCATAATGGCTACACTGAATACTGGGAAGTTTAGTATCAAACTTCTCAGAATAATAAACCCACACTGATGCCAGTGTTGGATTTATTAAAAAATGCACACAGAGGGCATCTTAGAGATACCCCCTGTATTTTACCCAATTGTTCAGTGCAGGACTGACTGGTCTGTGCCAGCCTGCTGCTGAGAGACGAGTGTCTGACCTCATGCGGTGAGAGCCTTTGTGCTCTCTGAGGACAGAAACAAAGCCTGCTCTGGGTGGAGGTGCTTCACACCTCCCCCCTGCAGGAACTGTAACACCTAGCAGTGAGCTTCAAAGGCTCAAGCTTCGTGTTACAATGCCCCAGGGCACTCCAGCTAGTGGAGATGCCCGCCCCCTGGACACAGCCCCCACTTTTGGCGGCAAGTCCAGGAGAAATAATGAGAATAACAAGGAGGAGTCACTGGCCAGTCAGGACAGCCCCTAAGGTGTCCTGAGCTGAGGTGACCCTGACTTTTAGAAATCCTCCATCTTGTAGAAGGAGGATTCCCCCAATAGGGATAGGAATGTGACCCCCTCCCCTTGGGAGGAGGCACAAAGAGGGTGTACCCACCCTCAGGGCTAGTAGCCATTGGCTACTAACCCCCCAGACCTAAACACGCCCTTAAATTTAGTATTAGCTTCCCTGAACCTAAGAATTTAGATTCCTGCAACTACAAGAAGAAGGACTGCAAAGCTGAAAACCCCTGCAGAGGAAGACCAGAAGACACCAACTGCCTTGGCCCCAGAACTCACCGGCCTGTCTCCTGCCTTCCAAAGAACCCTGCTCCAGCGACGCTTTCCAAGGGACCAGCGACCTCTGAATCCTCTGAGGACTGCCCCGCTTCGAAGAAGACAAGAAACTCCCGAGGACAGCGGCACTGCTCCAAAAGAACTGCAACTTTGTTACAAAGAGCAGATTTAAAGACCCCTGCAACTCCCCGCAAGAAGCGTGAGACTTGCAACACTGCACCCGGCGACCCCGACTCGACTGGTGGAGAACAAACAGCTCAGGGAGGACCCTCCGGCGACTCTACGACTGTGAGTAACCAAAGTTGTCCCCCCTGAGCCCCCACAGCGACGCCAGCAGAGGGAATCCCCAGGCTCCCCCTGACCGCGACTGTCTGAACTCCATTTCGCGACGCCTGGAAAAGACCCTGCACCCGCAGCCCCCAGCGCCTAAAGAAACGGAACTTCTGTGCAGGAGTGACCCCCAGGAGGCCCTCTCCCTTGCCCAGGTGGTGGCTACCCCGAGGAGCCCCCCCCTTGCCTGCCTGCATCGCTGAAGAGACCTCTTGGTCTCCCATTGAAAACTGAAGGAAACCCGACGCTTGTTCCCACACTGCACCCGGCCGCCCCCGGGCTGCTGAGGGTGTACTTTCTGTGCTAACTTGTGTCCCCCCCGGTGCCCTACAAAACCCCCCTGGTCTGCCCTCTGAAGACGCGGGTACTTACCTGCAAGCAGACCGGAACCGGGGCACCCCCTTCTCTCCATTGAAGCCTATGTGTTTTGGGCACCTCTTTGACCTTTGCACCTGACCGGCCCTGAGCTGCTGGTGTGATAACTTTGGGGTTGCCCTGAACCCCCAACGGTGGGCTACCTTGGACCAAAAACTGAGAACTGTAAGTTACCTACTTACCTGTGAAAACTAACAATAACTTACCTCCCCCAGGAACTGTGAAAATTGCACTGTGTCCACTTTAAAAACAGCTTATTGTATTTTATGACAAAAGTATTCATGCTAATGTAATGATTCAAAGTTCCTAGAGTACTTACCTGCAATACCTTCCAAACAAGCTATTACATGTGAAATTTGAACCTGTGGTTCTTAAAATAAACTAAGAAAAGATATTTTTCTATAACAAAACCTATTGGCTGGATTTGTCTCTGAGTGTGTGTACTTCATTTATTGTCTATGTGTATGTACAACAAATGCTTAACACTACTCCTTGGATAAGCCTACTGCTCGACCACACTACCACAAAATAGAGCATTAGTATTATCTCTTTTTACCACTATTTTACCTCTAAGGGGAACCTTTGGACTCTGTGCATGCTATTCCTTACTTTGAAATAGCACATACAGAGCCAACTTCCTACATTGGTGGATCAGCGGTGGGGTACAAGACTTTGCATTTGCTGGACTACTCAGCCAATACCTGATCACACGACAAATTCCAAAAATTGTCATTAGAAATTGTTTTTGCAATTTGAACTATTTTTCTAAATTCTTAAAAGACCTGCTAGGGCCTTGTGTTAGATCCTGTTTAGCATTTCTTTTAGAGTTTAAAAGTTTGGTGAAAGTTTGAATTAGAACCTAGAACTAGTTTTAGATTCTTAAAAAGTATTCCAACTTTTAGAAGCATAATGTCTAGTGCAGAGATGAATGTGGTGGAACTCGACACCACACCTTACCTCCATCTTAAGATGAGGGAGCTAAGGTCACTCTGTACACTAAAGAAAATAGTAATGGGCCCCAGACCTTCCAAACTACAGCTCCAGGAGCATTTGGCAGAGTTTGAAAGAGCCAACCCCTCTGAGGATGGCAACACAGAGGATGATGATAGTGACTTGGAGGGTGATTCCCCCCTACCAGTCCTATCTAGGGAAGACCGGGCCTCTCAAGCCCTGACTCCACAAATCATAGTCAGAGATGCTGGTTCCCTCACAGGAGGGACCAACCTCTCTGAAATCACTGAGGATAACTCCAGTGAAGAGGACATCCAGTTAGCCAGGATGGCCAAAAGATTGGCTTTGGAAAGACAGATCCTAGCCATAGAAAGGGAAAGACAAGAGATGGGCCTAGGACCCATCAATGGTGGCAGCAACATAAATAGGGTCAGAGATTCTCCTGACATGTTGAAAATCCCTAAAGGGATTGTAACTAAAAATGAAGATGGTGATGACATCACCAAATGGTTCACAGCTTTTGAAAGGGCTTGTGTAACCAGAAAAGTGAGCAAATCTCACTGGGGTGCTCTCCTTTGGGAAATGTTCACTGGAAAGTGTAGGGATAGACTCCTCACACTCTCTGGAAAAGATGCAGAATCCTATGACCTCATGAAGGGAACCCTGATTGAGGGCTTTGGATTCTCCACTGAGGAGTATAGAATTAGATTCAGGGGGGCTCAAAAATCCTCGAGCCAGACCTGGGTTGATTTTGTAGACTACTCAGTGAAAACACTGGATGGTTGGGTAACTGGAAATGAAGTGCATGACTATGTTGGGCTTTATAATTTGTTTATGAAAGAACACATTTTAAGTAACTGCTTCAATGAAAAGTTGCATCAGTATCTGGTAGACCTAGGACCAATTTCTCCCCAAGAATTGGGAAAGAAGGCGGACCATTGGGTCAATACTAGGGTAACCAAAACTTCCACTGGGGGTGACCAAAAGAAAGGAGTTACAAAACCTCCTCAGGAGAAAGTGGGTGACACTAGAAACAAAGAAAAAGAGTCCTCTGTAGGCCCCCAAAAACCAGACCAGGTGGGTGGGCCCCGAGACACAACCCAAAACAAAGGTGGGTACCAGGGTAAGAACTGGGATGCCACTAAGGCATGGTGCCACAACTGTAGACAGACAGGGCACCACACCAAGGACACTTCTTGTCCCAAAAACAAACCCCCTAGCAAAATCCCAGGGGTGACCAGTGTAGCCATTGGGGGTGACTCCTCAGATGAGGAGGTCTTCATAGCCTTCAACTGGAAAAAGGGCCCAACAGGTGAGTTGGAGATTCCAGAGGGAAGTAGACACTTCCACCACCTACTGGTGAATGGAATCCCAGCCACTGCCCTGAGAGACACTTGTGCCAGTCACACTATTGTGCATGACAGGCTGGTGTTCTCAAACCAGTACATCCCAGGTGAGACTGCCAGAGTAAGAGTTAGCCCAGACAGGGTCACTGATAGGCCTGTGGCTTTTGTGCCCATAGACGTGGGTGGGACTTTTAGCTGGAGAAGGGTGGTAGTCAGTACAGACCTCCCCCTTGATTGTCTCCTTGGAAATGACTACCCAGAGGTTAGTCAGAGCCCAAGAGAGGAACTGGTCCAGTGCCAGTCCTCTCCCAAGGATTCTGAAGTTCCTGCCTCTGCAGTAAATGCAAGTAGGCCCCAGAAGAAAAAGAAAAGGAAACAGAGTAGGAAAGGTGGACAACCTTTAGCCAAGGTTCCAACAAGCCAAGGAGATTCTGCTCCAGTAGGGGAGAACTCCAAAAGTGGTTCTGATAAAGTCCAACCTGACCCACAAGAAGTCCTGGCTAGTCAGGCAACTGTTAAGCCTGAGTGGGTAGCTCCTCAGCTAACAGAAGAAAGAGTGGAAGAAGGGTGTTTACTACAAGATGTGGTAACCCCCCACTCAAATACAGCAGACAGGCACCCTGAACCCAAAGAAGCCTGTAACTTAGCCCTTTCCCTTGTAGGTGAAGAGCTAAAGGTGTGGTTCTGGGCACTGACAGCTGTCAGTGGCCTCTGCTGGGTGTTAGCCTTTATGGCTGCACTATCCTTGGCATGGTGGTCTGACCCCATGCCAAATAGCAAGTTAGGCCCCCTGACCCTGTTGGTCATGGTGGGGTTACTCCAGCTCTGGGTAACCTCTTTGGGTAAGCTAGGGGTGACCGTGGCTTAGATAAGATTAGCAGAGGTGGATACCTCTAACCCCAAAATAGAGAGAATGGGTGAAGACATAAAAAGCACAGACAAGAGGCAGTTCAGACTAGGTCCTATCACTGTGGAAGTGGGTCAGTTCCCCAGAGGGAATGACCTGAACAGGAGGATGTAAGGCAGAGTAGGCCCTGCAACAAACCAGCCTATTTCCTCTATTCTTCCTCGCCTGACAGACTAGGAAGACTCTCCCAGCTTTGGCTGAGTCTCCTGGCCTGTGGGCTGGGGAGGGCTTGTGTAAAGAAATGGCTCCCTGTTGCAGTTACCCCCCACTTTTTGCCTGATACTGATGCTGACTTGACTGAGAAGTGTGCTGGGACCCTGCTAACCAGGCCCAGCACCAGTGTTCTTTCACCTAAAATGTACCATTGTTTCCACAATTGGCACAACCCTGGCACCTAGGTAAGTTCCTTGTAACTGGTACCCCTGGTACCAAGGGCCCTGATGCCAGGGAAGGTCTCTAAGGGCTGCAGCATGTCTTATGCCACCCTAGGGACCTCTCACTCAGCACAGACACACTGCTTGCCAGCTTGTGTGTGCTGATGGGGAGAAAATGACTAAGTTGACATGGCACTCCCCTCAGGGTGCCATGCCAACCTCCCACTGCCTGTGGCATAGGTAAGTCACCCCTCTAGTAGGCCTTACAGCCCTAAGGCAGGGTGCACTATACCACAGGTGAGGGCATATGTGCATGAGCACTATGCCCCTACAGTGTCTAAGCAAAACCTTAGACATTGTAAGTGCAGGGTAGCCATAAGAGTATATGGGCTGGGAGTCTGTCAAAAACGAACTCCACAGCTCCATAATGGCTACACTGAATACTGGGAAGTTTAGTATCAAACTTCTCAGAATAATAAACCCACACTGATGCCAGTGTTGGATTTATTAAAAAATGCACACAGAGGGCATCTTAGAGATACCCCCTGTATTTTACCCAATTGTTCAGTGCAGGACTGACTGGTCTGTGCCAGCCTGCTGCTGAGAGACGAGTGTCTGACCTCATGCGGTGAGAGCCTTTGTGCTCTCTGAGGACAGAAACAAAGCCTGCTCTGGGTGGAGGTGCTTCACACCTCCCCCCTGCAGGAACTGTAACACCTAGCAGTGAGCTTCAAAGGCTCAAGCTTCGTGTTACAATGCCCCAGGGCACTCCAGCTAGTGGAGATGCCCGCCCCCTGGACACAGCCCCCACTTTTGGCAGCAAGTCCAGGAGAAATAATGAGAATAACAAGGAGGAGTCACTGGCCAGTCAGGACAGCCCCTAAGGTGTCCTGAGCTGAGGTGACCCTGACTTTTAGAAATCCTCCATCTTGTAGAAGGAGGATTCCCCCAATAGGGATAGGAATGTGACCCCCTCCCCTTGGGAGGAGGCACAAAGAGGGTGTACCCACCCTCAGGGCTAGTAGCCATTGGCTACTAACCCCCCAGACCTAAACACGCCCTTAAATTTAGTATTTAAGGGCTTCCCTGAACCTAAGAATTTAGATTCCTGCAACTACAAGAAGAAGGATTGCAACGCTGAAAACCCCTGCAGAGGAAGACCAGAAGACACCAACTGCCTTGGCCCCAGAACTCACCGGCCTGTCTCCTGCCTTCCAAAGAACCCTGCTCCAGCGACGCTTTCCAAGGGACCAGCGACCTCTGAATCCTCTGAGGACGGCCCCGCTTCGAAGAAGACAAGAAACTCCCGAGGACAGCGGCACTGCTCCAAAAGAACTGCAACTTTGTGACAAGGAGCAGATTTAAAGACCCCTGCAACTCCCCTCAAGAAGCGTGAGACTTGCAACACTGCACCCGACGACCCCGACTCGACTGGTGGAGAACAAACAGCTCAGGGAGGACCCTCCGGCGACTCTACGACTGTGAGTAACCAAAGTTGTCCCCCCTGAGCCCCCACAGCGACGCCAGCAGAGGGAATCCCCAGGCTCCCCCTGACCGCGACTGTCTGAACTCCATTTCCCGACGCCTGGAAAAGACCCTGCACCCGCAGCCCCCAGCGCCTAAAGAAACGGAACTTCTGTGCAGGAGTGACCCCCAGGAGGCCCTCTCCCTTGCCCAGGTGGTGGCTACCCCGAGGAGCCCCCCCCTTGCCTGCCTGCATCGCTGAAGAGACCTCTTGGTCTCCCATTGAAAACTGAAGGAAACCCGACGCTTGTTCCCACACTGCACCCGGCCGCCCCCGGGCTGCTGAGGGTGTACTTTCTGTGCTAACTTGTGTCCCCCCCGGTGCCCTACAAAACCCCCCTGGTCTGCCCTCTGAAGACGCGGGTACTTACCTGCAAGCAGACCGGAACCGGGGCACCCCCTTCTCTCCATTGAAGCCTATGTGTTTTGGGCACCTCTTTGACCTTTGCACCTGACCGGCCCTGAGCTGCTGGTGTGATAACTTTGGGGTTGCCCTGAACCCCCAACGGTGGGCTACCTTGGACCAAAAACTGAGAACTGTAAGTTACCTACTTACCTGTGAAAACTAACAATAACTTACCTCCCCCAGGAACTGTGAAAATTGCACTGTGTCCACTTTAAAAACAGCTTATTGTATTTTATGACAAAAGTATTCATGCTAATGTAATGATTCAAAGTTCCTAGAGTACTTACCTGCAATACCTTCCAAACAAGCTATTACATGTGAAATTTGAACCTGTGGTTCTTAAAATAAACTAAGAAAAGATATTTTTCTATAACAAAACCTATTGGCTGGATTTGTCTCTGAGTGTGTGTACTTCATTTGTTGTCTATGTGTATGTACAACAAATGCTTAACACTACTCCTTGGATAAGCCTACTGCTCGACCACACTACCACAAAATAGAGCATTAGTATTATCTCTTTTTACCACTATTTTACCTCTAAGGGGAACCCTTGGACTCTGTGCATGCTATTCCTTACTTTGAAATAGCACATACAGAGCCAACTTCCTACAGTTACCTTCTGACTTAGTCTTTATTTTGAAGTTTTTCTTCACCGGGACAAACCTGCCAGTTGAATCCGACCTCCTGGAGCCCTTGTCCGGATACGCGATGTGGGTTTCCTCGGTGGAGACTTTTACCTTCGGACTTAGTCGTTTTTTCGAGATGAAAATCCTTCGACCGGGGTAAACCTGGATCTTGATCCGACGTCCATGGAGCCCTTCTCGGATACGATGGCTGGGAGGTCCCGGTCAACTTTTTACGTTCGGACTTAGTCTCTTTTTTGGATGTTTTTCTTTACCGGGACGAACCACGAAGTCAGGCCGGGTCGCGGTTGAGGCAAGCCGGCTAGAATTTCCGCGGCGGGTCGGTCCCTCTCTGGAGCTTTTTTCCAAAAATTCTCAAATCTTTTCCAAACTTCTGGGGCTTCACCCAGATGTTCTTTTAAGGTTCTTTTGGGGTCCACAGCTCACCCCAAGGGTCCAGAAGTTCTGTGATGGTCCTTGGGGGGTGCGGACTTCAACTCCCAGAATGCACCTGGCGCAAACTCCTTTTTGGCCACTGGACAGTGGTCAGCTGGTCGCTTTCTTCAGGAGTTGGTGCAGGGGACTCTGGTTAGCAAGTTTTCACCTGTAGCAAACAGGGAGTCCCTCCTTGAACCAGTTGAAGCCAGGCAAAGTCCTTCTTGTGGTGAAGCCCAAGTGTGCAGCTGGTGCAGTCCTTCTGAGTGCAGGTTACAGGTGCAGGCCAGGGGTCCAGCAGGGCAGTCCTTCTTCTCCTTAAGTTCCTTTCTTGTTGAATTCTGGAGGGGATCTGAGGTGTGGGGGCAGGTCTGCCAGTTTTATCCTTGCTCCTGGGTGAAAAGCAGGGGGGCCCTGGTTCTCCAATCAGGGACAGGGTCGTCCCCCTGTGATGACCACTTCCTGGGAAGTGTGGCAAAAATCCATCCCAGAAGGCAACAGTCTCTAAAAATCCAACATGGATGAATCTGATTTTTGGAGGTTACATCTGGCTGAGCCCACCCACTGGTGTGGCTAAAAATCATAAACACCCCGCTCTCCTGCCCTCTCCTAATCTAATCAAGGGGGCGCCTAATTGTCTGGGGTTGCAGGATGTGGGGGTGTTGCTGGGTGCTCCAGATGTCCTTCTCTGCCTTTGAAGACCAGTTTGGCAGCCCTCCCCCTTCCTGCCTCACCATCTGCTGAGGGGAGATTCTCTCCCCCAAGCACATTCCTTTGTGTGAAGCCAGGCCACTTCACACCTCATCAAGGCAGCCTGGCAGAAGCTGCTGCAGGCTGGCCAATCAGAGCACAGCAGCAAAAACAATGCAGAGCTGAAATTGGCAACTTTTTAGGTAAAGTCTAAACTTTTTACCTGGACAAGTTATATTAAATCCAACAACTGGAAGTTGTGGGATTTATTACAACAATCAATTTGATACCAAATTCTTGGTATGTAACATTTAAGGAGACTTTAAAATTTAAAATAAAGTCTGCCCATTCTAGCCTATGAAGGCCATTTACTTCAATGAGGGAAAAACGAATTTGGCTGTTTTTACCTCACCAGGGCTTATAAATCTATTTTTATAAAGTCCCTGCTTATAGTTACATGGCACCCAGCCCTAGGGGCACATAGGGCACACCTTAGGGGTGACTTATATGTAAAAATAAGGTAGTTTAAGACTTTGGAAGTACCTTTAATTCCAAAGTCGAATTTGCATATAACTTTAATTTAAAAGCAGCCAGCAAGGCAGGCTTGCTTTTAAAATGACACTGGGCACCTCAGCAGTGCACCTAGGTGTGCACCACCTATGCTGTGGTCCCTAAACCTACATGCCCTACCATATACTAGGGACTTATAGGTAGGTTCACTTAGCCAATTATAATTAGCCTAATTTGCATATTGATTTTACACAGAGCACAGGCCCTGGGACTGGTTAGCAGGAAAACACCAGCATAAAGTGGATAATGGGGGCAAAAAGTTAGGGGGCCTCTGCAATCAGCCCTGTTTTCCCACAATGCATTTTTAAAAATTGCACATGCTTACTACCAAACTTGAAATTGTGATATTTGCATTTCCTAAATGCCCAATTTGTATTTAGGAAATGCTTGATACATTTGCTTTGGAAATCGCAAATAGGAATTCCTTATTTGCGATTTCCTATTTAAAGAATCGCAATTTGCGATTCTCTAAATGGGTTCGCAATTTTAAGGATTCGCTATTTTAGCGAGTCCTTAAAATTGCACTGCCAATGTCTTTCTTACATCGTGAAAGTCATTTTTGCACTCGCAAATGGCTGAATTTTGCGATTCGGACCGTTTGCGAATGCAAAAAAGTTTGATACATCTGGCCCAATAAACTTAGTAGTATTTCTTTATCCTGAAAATAATTTGTTGTTCTGGTTTTTAGTTTGTAATGACTGTTCCCAGTTTACTGGTACTGGTATCTGCACTGTTTCATTCTACCATTAACTGCATTTGGAATCCCTTATACAGACTTCTCCGCTGGTGGGCCGTATGACGTCATAAATAGTTGTATTAGAAATGCCACAATTATATGATTTCATTTTTTTAGTTCTAGTCTTCCTTAAAACTTAGTTTCAAGAAACAGAATATAGGAGTTTTGTTGTTGAAAAGGCAACTTTTTCATGAATGTGAGATTGCTGTCATTACATTCTGTCCATCCAGTTGGAGTTTTTAAATAGATGGTATGGTGTCCAGATAAAATACTTACTCCTTCATGAAAAATAATAGCCATAGTGGTATATGTATTTCCAGAAATAGATATTTGTCCTTGTTAGAAATGGGGTCTTTGGTTGGCAGTCAGTTTGCACTCTATCCAAGCAGGGACCCTCACTCTAGTCAGGGTAGGGATATACACACCTATAATAACCTATTTGATCCATGTCTGTCGGATGTGACACCACTCTGTCAGACGTGCAGACTAAGATGGGGAGACAAAGCTTTCACTGTGGCGGTGGCAGCGGCTAAGCACTGGAACTCGCTTCCTTGGGATATCACGAAGGAGGTGAACTTCCTAACTTTCAGGAGTCTGGTGAAAACATGGCTGTTTCCGCGTTAATTGGTCTGGCTCCGCTGCTGGCTCTCTCGTTGGATTCTCACCTTATCCCCTCTAGTGCATCAATGCTAAAGCTGGAATGCGCTTTAGAAATACCTATATACATACATACATACATACATACATAACCCCTGCTCACCCCCTTGGTAGCTTGGTACCTTGGTAGCTTGGCACATGCAGTAAGGCTTATCTCAGAGGCAATGTGTAAAGTATTTGTACATACGCAGATAGTAACAGAGTGAAAACACCACAAAAGGACTTGACACCAATTTTAAAAGGAGCCAACATTTATCTAAATCAAACAAGACCAAAACAACAAAAATCCAACATACACAAGCAAAGATATGACTTTTTAAAGTAAAAAGAGTCTTAATCCATAGAAATCAATGGATGCTTTTTTTAGCACAAAGTGCCTGGTATGCGTCAAAAATAAAGCAGCACGGGCGAGCATGCATCAGAAAAGCAAGCACTGCGTAGATTCCACACTCACAAGTAAGGCCATGCATCGGTTCTTTCTTCGCTGGGCAGACAATGGGTTGATTCTTTCCTCAAAGGGGAGGGATGCGTCAATTTACGGGCAAGCGGCCTCAGTTCTGTGCGGTGATGCTGTAGGTTTAAATGCACAGTGACAATGCGTGGAAAATATGGACGCACTACAGCGATGAGTCCGCACTGAGCTGGTGATGCGTCAATTTCACTGGCGCTGCATTGATTTTTCAGCCATGAGGCAGGTACTGTGTTGATTTTTCTGCCGCTCGGCTGCAGTGCATGGATTTTCACCTTGGATTCACCAGCTTCCTTTCAAGGGCCCAGGGACTGGATGTGACACCACTTGGCAGGATAGGGGTATCAGCAAGAGAGCCTAGGTGCTGGAAGATGAAGTCTTTGATGGCCCTGAGACTTCAGAACATTCCAAGCCCTTGGAGAATCTTCCAAAGCAGGATACACAGCAAACTCCAGTCTCTGTCCTCTTCAAGGCAGAAGCAGCAACTGCAGGCCAACCCAGCAAAGCACACAGCAAAGGGGCAGTACTCTTCCTCCAGCTCTTTAGCTCTTCTCCTTTGCAGAGGTTCCTCTTGATCCAGAAGTATTGTGAAAGTCTGGGGTTTTGGGTCTACTACTTATACTCATTTCTGCCTTTGAAGTAGGCAAACTTCAAAGGAAAGTCTCTGTTGTTCACAGGATCCTGCCTTGCCCAGGCCTGGCCCCAGACACACACCAGAGGGTTGGAGACTGCATTGTGTGAGGACAAGCATATCTCTTTCAGGTACAGGTGTCAGCTCCTCCATTTCCACTCTAGCCCAGGGACTCATCGGGATATGCAGGACAGGCCTCAGCTCCCTTTGTGTCATTGTCTAGAGAGAATTCACAAACAGCCCAACTGTCAGTCTGATCCAGACGTGGATTCCCTAGGCAGGCAGAGGCACAGTATGGTCAAGCAAGAAAATGCCCACCTTCTAAAAGTGTCATTTTCAGACAAACAATCTAAAAACCAACTCTACCAAAAGATGTATTTTTAAATTGTGAGTTTAGAGACCCCGAACTTCACATCTCTATCAGCTCCTAATTGGAAACTACACTTAAAAGATATTTAAAGGCAGTCCCCATGTTAACCTACACAAGAAATAGGCCTTGAAAAAGTGAAAAACTAATTTGACGGTATTTCACTATCAGGACATGTAAAACATACCAGCATATGTCCTACCTTTTATATACACTGCACCCTGCCCATGGTTCTACCTAGGGCCTACCTTAGAGTTGACTTACATGTAGTAAAAGGGGGGGGGGTTTGGCTTGGCACTGGGTACAGTTGCCAGGTTGAATTGGCAGTGCAAGACTACAGACACTGCAGTGGCAGGTCTGAGACATGTTTACAGGGCTACTCATGTAGGTGACACAATTGGTGCTGCAGGCCTACTAGTAGCATTTAATTTATAGGCCCTGGGCATCTCTAGTGCACTTTACTAGGGACTTACTAGTAAATCAAATATGTCAATCAGTGTTTACTAATCATAACCACAATTTACACAGGGAGCACTTGCACTTTCGCACTGGTCAGCAGTGGTAAAGTACCCAGAGTACCAAAAACCAGCAAAAACAAAGGCCAGCACACATTCACAATACAGAAAGCAGAGGTATAAAAAGATAAGGAGAAACCATGCCAAGGATGACAGGTATAACAGTCATGCTTTAACTTCCATGTGCTGTACATCGCTGTAGCATTATAATAACATATTTGACACTTATTCGTATGTGAACTTGATAGAAGATCTGATTGACAATTTCTGCAAGTACTGCTCTGTAATGTTTCTTTGAACAACCTGTCAAAACAGACAGTTTTGCAATCCCATAGTGTTAAGTAAATAAATGGCTCTGAATCTATCTTCATTGATGTAGAAGAAAATGTTTTGCACTCATGGTCCCATGAGTAACTAAGTCCAAATAAATCATCAATATGTAAATTCTCTTCTTCTAAGATATCTTCGATTACCATTAAAATTCTTGTGCTTGTTCTTGAGTGTTTTGAGTAAAGTGTACAGATCCACTGCGCAGAACTACAAGGTTTGGAAAGTCAGATGCAGAATATGTTTTATTTCTATCACTGCAAAGGTGTTCTAACAAAGCAAACAGTGCAGAGCACAATCTTTTGTCTCTTTTTCCTGTTCAATTGCATGAACTGTTAGACCTTAGGGTGGTCATCCCCCAACTTTTTGTCTGACTCACTCAACTTTTCTGACACTGTTTTTGCTGGTTTTAGGACTCTGCGCACTTTACCACTGCTAGCCAATTCTAAAGTGCATATCCTCTCCCCCTTAAACATGGTAACATTGGTTTGTACACAATTGGCATATTTGATTTACTTGTAAGTCCCTAGTAAAGTGCACTACATGTGCCCAGGGCCTGTAGATTGAATGCTACTAGGGGGCCTGCAGCACTGGTTGTGCCACCCACATAAGTAGCCCCTTAACCATGTCCCAGGATTGCTATTGCAAGACCTTTGTGTGCAGTTTCACTGCTACTCGACTTGGCATTTAAAAGTACTTGCCAAGCCTTAAACTCCCCTTTTTCTACATATGTCACCCCAAAGGTAGGCCCTAGGTAACCCATAGGGTAGGGTGCTATATAGGGAAAAGGCAAGACATGTACATCTGTGTTTTATATGTCCTAGTAGGTGGAATACTCCCTAATTCATTTTCCACTACTGTGAGGCCTGCTCCTTTCATAGGATAACATTAGGGCTTCCCTCATATCCTGTTTGAGTGGTAGATTCTGATCAGAAAGGGGTAATCAAGTCATATTTAGTATTGCCAGAATGGTAATACAAAATCCTGCTTATTGGTGGGGTTGGATTTTATATTACTATTTTATAAATGACACTTTTAGAAAGTGAGCATTTCTCTGCACTTAAAATCCATCTGTGCCTTAGAGCCTGTCTCCATTCCACGTCTGGGCTGGGCTGGTTGACAGATCCCTTGTGTATTTCACCCAGACAACCACAAACACAGGATACTCAGTCAAATGTGCACTCATCTGCATACTGTATGGGTCTTCCTAGTCTTGGAGGGTGGAGGGCCTGACACTTACATTTCAAAGGCTAGTGACCTGTCCTCACACAATGGATTGCCTAACAGCCTACTGGGATCTTGGCAGACAAACCTGCACTGAAATGGGACCTTGTGCACTTCACAACCACTCTTTGAAGTCTTCCCCCACTTTAAAGGCATTTTTGGGTACATAAACTGGGTCCCTGACCCCACCAAACCAGACACTTCTGGACCTGAACCTGTAACCTGTCAAGAGGAACTGCCTGGCTGCCCAAAGATCTCCTCTGGACTACTTTGCTTTGACGGACTACTGCCCTGCTGTTGCCCTGCTTCCTTGCTGCCCTGCTGCCCTCTGACTTTGCTGAGAAGTGCTCTCCAAGGGCTGGGATTGAGCTTGTCTCCTGTTTTCTGAAGTCTCAGGGGCAAAAAGACTTCATCTCATCAATAAAACTCCTTGTGCACCGAAAATCAACGTACAGCCTGCCGGAAATGATGCACAGCCTGCCCTGCGATGAGTAAATCGCCACACAGCTGAACAGGAATGATGCAGCCCGGCTTCCAGAGCGAAGATCAACGCAGCGCCTGCATTGTAACCGTAAATTCGATGCACGGTCCTACCGTATCGATGCACAGCCAAGCCGGAACAATGCGGCCCGACTTCTGAAGTGAAGAATCGACACAGTGCCTGCTGTGTGACAGAAAATTTGAAGCATTGCCTACCGGATCGAAGCAACGCCTGTGACTTCTTCACACACTCCCAGGATTTTCCCTGCATCATCCTTGAGTGTCAAAAGATCCCTGCATTGCAGTGAGGAACCAAGACTGCACACCAGAAATCGACGCAAAGCCCCTTGCAGCATTGAAAGAAACAACACATAGTTTGTGCGGTGCCTTCAAATCTGACACAAACCTTAATTTTCCATGCATCTCCTCCTCAGCGGTCTCCCTGCATGGTAATTTTGATGCAAACCATGTATTTTGTGCAAACAAGAGACAACTGTTGATGTTGATTTCTAAGATTTAAGACTCTTTTTAAACTTACAAAAGTGATATCTCAACTTGTGATTAATGAATCTTTATCGTTTTGACCTTAATTTAACCAGATAACTATCTTATATTTTTCTAAAACTGTGTGTATTTTTGTGGTGTTTTCACTGCGTTACTGTATGATTTATTGCACAAATACAATACACATTACCTTCTAAGTTAAACCTGACTGCTCCGTGCTAATTTACCAGAGGGTGGGCACAGGATAATTTGGATTGTGTGACTTACCCTGACTAGGATTGTGGTCCCTATTTGGACAAGGGTGTATACCTCTGCCAACTAGAGACCCCATTTCTAACATGAACAACATGAGGTAAAGAGAACAGTGCATTTAGAACCACAATGAAATAGCAATTGACATCAAAGGGGTTTAACAACTGGTAACCAACAATAATACCAGCATGGTCAGTATTTTTTTTCTGATAAACTTTATTGTTCTCTTTCTTACCCTTCTTGTCAGCAACTTCAGTAGGATCTTTTCAATTCTTAATCTTCACGCAGATTATAGCTTTTCATAAACCAGATACTGTCCTAAATAAGGGGCATAAACATTACTCCATTCGTTGTACTCTTTTAAACAACTTGAATCAACATTTACTTTACTATTGATTTAAAGTTATTCCTTCAATGTTGTGTGCAGCTAATTCGGTTGGTGTAGTTACTACACACAACAAATTTGAGTCTGTAGTCCTCTATGGTAAGCGGTGAGAACTTCAATTAAAATATGTTCCCAGTGCCAGCTTGACCACTGACGTATAATAGTATTGACTTAAATGATGAGCATTTACATCCATTGTTCTCTTGGAGGAATCCATGCTCTATTTTCTCTTTTACCTCCATATATATTTTTTCCTGCTCATTGAGTTGTGCAACTAACTGCTGCAAATCAAGACTTTTCTGTCTTGCTTGTTGCATTGCAGTTTACACCTCATTCATGGCTGTGGGAGCTTCATTTTCAATAATAGGTTGTCCAAGAGGTTCTTGACTTAAAGGTCCGGAACTTTGGCTGCTTTATAAATTGTCTTTAGATATCTCAGCAGCAAATTGTTTCCTCCTGTTCAACCGCACCATTTAACATTTTCATGTATTTGAGAAAGACTGAACAATTAATGTTGTCTTTGACAAGAATACTTGTAAGAGTCAAAGGGGGTCATTACAAGTTTGTTGGTCGCATGACTGCCATGATGGCGGTGGCGGTCGAACCGCCAACAGGCTGGCAGAGAAGACCACCAAATTATGACAATGAGCATATTCACAACAGATTGCAGCCAAACCACCACCGGGACCACCACTTCGGTCAGGCCGCCACAGACAACGGTAGCCACATGCAGAACAGATTAGACCATGTTTCCACCGGACAGATTACGATGCTGCACACCGCCAAGATTTCCAGTGTGGCCGCACCACCACATAAACCCTGGCGGAAACCAACTGTATAAAAGGAGACATTCACCTTCAGGAAGCTTTCCTTTCTCGCCCATACTCACCCAGAGCTGCCATGGAACCTGAACTACTCGTCTTCCCACTGCTCCTGCTTGTCCAACAACTTTTGAAACTGTGATGACGATAGCAACCGTGAGTACACACACTTACCTGTCACTGTTGTAAAATGTCAAAGTACCTACGCACACACAACATACCAGTTCCGAAGGGGTGGAGAGGGTAACACACACATGTAAGCGCAAACTGACACACACACTCACAGACAGCCACATACACACCTGCATATACACAGTACACACACTAAGGCCATCACACACACACATGTCAAAAACTCACACCTACTCCTAGAAACACAGCACTGGCACAGTCACACACAACAACACACAACTCCACCAAACGACACCACAACACCACAACTGCTAAACCAGAAGAGCATTGGCAAGCACTCATAATAGACACTACCCATTGACAAATCACACATACAACACAATGTACCACCAACAGGGAATGCACACACAGGGGCATATTTATACTCTGTTTGCACCGAATGTGCGTCCAAAATTTAGACGCACATTCTATGCAAACCATGCACCATATTTAAACTTTGACGCCCGAGCCCGCGATGCCAAAATTCCACTGTGTGCGTAATTTTCTGGATGCGGGAAACCACCTTGCTTTCATGACATGCAAGGTAGGTTTTCCCATCCAAAAAATTACTTAAACACCTGTGCGTCTTATTTATCCAATCGCACAAAAATCCTGAACGGTCGGGAAGCGGAGTCATAAAATGATGCACAGCTCGATTTGCGTCAAAAAATAACGCCTGGGTCAGGGCAGGCGTTAAAATGGGGCAAACACACCAGTACTTAATGAAAACACACAGAAGCAACAGCAGAGCTCCAAAAGGAAGACATGGAGGTGCTTTTCATCCAGCATGCATGCAGACGCAGAGCACAGGACCAACAACAGCAGCTTCTACAACACCAGCAGGTACCCCAAACGCAATGCAGAAGGCAGCAGAGGATATTCCTCACCAGGACAACCCTTCTGGGACTCCACCAACAAGACATCATCCAGAGGTACAGGCTCAACTGGCAAGCCATTCAGCAGTTGCTGCGCAACATTGAGCCACAGTTGGCACCCAGCTTGCAGACACCCCACACCATTCCACCAGAAACCAAGCTGCTAGCTGTACTCCACATGTTGGCAAGTGGCTCCTTTCAAACCACTGGTGCCCTGATTGCCGGGATCTCACAGTCCTCATTCTCTGCCTTCCTACCTAAGGTACTGGATGCCATCATCTCCCTCACACCCCGCCACATCAGCTTCCCCAACACACAACAGAAGCAGCAGGAGACCAAACTGGACTTCTACCAAATCAACGGCTTCCCACATGTGCTTGGTGTCATTGACTGCACACATGTATCCTTTGTGCCACCTGCTGCAACAAAAACATCTATACCGCAACAGGAAGCACACACACCCCATCAATGTGCAGGCCATTGTCGATCACTGGGGATTGATCACCAACATCGTACCAAAGTATCCTGGCAGTGTACATGATTCATTTATCTTCCAGCACAGCACCATCAATCAACACTTCCAGGATGGACGATATGGAAATGGCCTACTTGTTGGTAAGTACAGAAACCTACTCATATACATACAGATCAGCAACCCTGTAGGACACACAACACATACACCACTACATTGAGATGTGGCCAGGAAGAAAATGAGGTTGTGACACTGCTAGGCATGTGTGATATCCTGACCCATTTGGATATACATCTATGGACAAATGACAGAACCAAATAACAACAGATGCCACTCCACAGACACAAAGGAACAATTTAAAACAACACAATGCCAATGACATGGCCTCAACTGCCAGTACAACTTGGAAGATTTATCTTTCAATATCACATCACTACCACTCTATCAAACACCGTTCCAACCAATACTTACTGTGTAAGGGGTGTGTAATGTGTTTCGCTGCAGGTGAGACACCATGACACACATAGCAGGATGATGACTACAATGAAGGTGACAGGGCATCATTGAGGCTATACCAATATCTCACATCACTCCTGAGTGACATTGCCCACTAACAATAAGCAATTGGACTGTGCGAAGAACACATACTGATGGTACAACATTGAAAGTGCACATTCCTACACATACGGATTGAGACAATTTCACACACACACACAACAGATGTACAGGCATACAGACCTTCTGACACTCCAAATGACAACCTCACAACCAAGTTAGCCAGCTGAACTAGAACATGTTCAGTAGTATAGGTACACGTTAGAACCGGAGTCAGCTTGGCAAGGGCAGAGAAATAGGTCTGCAGAGAATTTGTCACATGTGAAATTTGTGCATAATCAATTGTCAAAACGTCAGTGCTGACAACGTACGGACATGTGTTGTACATTGTCACTTAGCCAAATCTAAGGGTCTCACTGATGTTTAACTAATTCTATTGCATATGTGAAATTGGATGGGATGTCCAGGGTATATAGATGCAACCATCTTACCACCACTGTGGAATTGATTCTGTGTATGGAAGTATCATGTCACCCCCAGTTAAGACACATGGACATCTCTTTCACATGACATAATGCAAGGGAGTACACAATGTACTGTAACTCTACAAAAATATTGGTGACATCTGATCAATCAGCCAAACACCCGTTCAGATAAGGAAACAACCCAATGCTGATGGTACATCTAGAAGCCTAGGATTCCACACAATAACACAAACACAGATGAGTCACAGACAGCACAAGAGAACAACTGCCATGCAAAGTAATAATCATGGAGCAAGCTACATCAACATGTTCTCACTCATTTTCTCTTTCAGCTGATCAGGGCTATGGGATCCAGCCATAGATCATGACCTCATTTGCAAACCCAAGCACTGCAGCAGAGCATGCCTATAATGAGGCACATCAGAGGACACGCACCATAGTCGAGAGGACCTTTGGCCTCCTGAAGTCAAGATTCAGAAATGGTGTGCAAAATCATTTTGACCTGTGCCGTCCTGCACAACATATGTGTAAGAAGGAACATTCCCCTATATGAACCCGACCCACAAATGCCTGAAGAGAAGGAAGAGGAGGATGCTGTCCATCAACATGAGGGGGACCATCTAACCACAGCTCCAGGATTGCGTGGGAGACAACATATTGTCCAAAATTTCTTTTAACTCTACTCATCCATCACCACTGTCTTAACATATGTCAATAAACACCTGTACAATTCACTATGTCATGGTCTGGGTAATCGTTTTTGCATAACATTATCCCCAACAATCAGAATCAGAGTGTAGCCTTATGAAGCAGTGCAGAAATACAGATTAGGATACAGAAAAGTCCACATCATATTTGATGGTTATGATTGTACAGCCAACTTCACACACACTGTAAATGAGGTATTTCCTGTCCATTTCACATTTGAAGGGCAATATCAGAGGACCACAGCTATTTCAAACATACATGTTGGCAACATGGTTCATTTCCGCATACGGCACACAACTAAGACACCATCAGTCAATAAGGTAACAAAATGCCTCATACATGAGGCAGTGGATGTGCTATTGCATTGGTGACAAAAAGTTATGACCAGAACTTTGACATCAGTAAGTGCTACGTCAGCTATCTTTGCAAGGAGTACGTGTGACAGGAATTCCATATAAGCAGCAAATGGATAGCACAAGTGCCCCAGGTATGACTAGCATTGCTCACAAGACATCCCCTGCACATGCCAGCCCAGGTCTTTCGTCCAGCCACTGCCATGTTCCCCGTCTCGCCCCACCCTTCTTCAGAGGTCCCTGGAAAAGGAATATGTGTACCCAGATAATACCTCAGCTACACACACACACACAGACTCACATTCTGAATCCACTGTGCTTCCCTCTTTAGTATGGTATTCCATAGTCATTGTTCTTCTGTCTGCATAGACTTCTGGTTGAATAATGCACTGCCTTGTATTCTGTAGTACCTGTAATCACCTGTACGTTGCTTCCCATGTGAAAGGTACTGTTGGGCCTTTGAACTTGATTCTCACCTACAGGACATGTGAGAGACTGAAGCTGCTCATACCTGTGAGCACCTCCATGCAGACCAGCCATTTGAACATGCACTGCCCTTGCAGCTGCCTGGAAAGCATAGAAGCTGCCATTTGATGTATAACACTGTTATGCATTGCCGTATAAATCACTTGTGTAACACAGGCCTTGGGTTATTGTGTTACGTTCTAACACACAGGACAAACACAGTTTTAATTTTCCACAGTGTTGTTTCAGCTTTGACCAGTCTCAGTCTGCTCACTGTGTATTTGCCTTTTTAATTTTTTTTATCCTGATTGACCCTGCATCCTGTTAGCCTGGCTGGTTCCTGTCTTTGCGTTACCATAAAGGTTCCCTGTCTACATTTGTCTCATAGTTGCTTTCCAAGCCCTCACTTTCCTCCTGGGGTATTGTGTCAGGTGGGTCTACAATGAATACTCAAATACATTGTATAGCACAATCAGTTTACTTATCGTACCATGGGGTGGAACTTGTCTCCAAATAGCCTAATTATGGCCCATCTCTTGTCTGGGTTTCATGCATGCATGAGTGACAAATAGTGACAGTGTACCATGGTTGTATGCATGGATTGTGTACAACAGCACAACAAACAACGTCAAATAATGTGCATGAAATGTCAACACATGTTAGGACCCTGACAGTCCACACACTGATTCACATTGCCCCCAACATATTGATGGGGCTTGCGTTGTGAGTAGCTGTGAGATTAATCAGCACAGAGGCACTGATGTTCCCGGATGCAGTGGGAATACTAGAGGCCAACCTGTGTACAAATGTTATGAGTAAACCTGCCGGTTTAAAATTTGTAATCCATTAACTTTGTCAGCACACTAAGGTTGCCCTGTTGTCAGTCTCATAACACGTCTGCAGTGCCATAGCTGGACTATCCCCGTGTGTGTTCTCAATTCCTCTTCGGCTTTCCTTCACTTCAGCTGTGAAGGATACTTTGTAAATGTAGGAAATGGCTCCACAGACTCATGACTAGACCTGCACGTAATTGTGTTAACATGGACCCCAATAATGACTCAGGCTACACATGGCCCCACACACTTGAAACGGACACCTTTGTGCAATTTACCACTGAAAATATGTGAACACGTGCTGCTTGGTCTGCTGGTCCTCCACTGCCACAGGAGAAACATGGCTCATTTATATGACTCCAGCTGTGGCGTGACATAACATTTGTGGATTGTTTTTGGGACTCGGTATCACAAACACCATACCCACATAGCATTATCCAATGCCTGACATATGGGTAGTATACAAACAAGTGCCTAGGAAGTAGTATCCAACATTCCAGGACATGTGATGGCTTAGTCTTGGAACATTGCCATGATCAACCATCTTCTATCTATCCTGTGCATGGTTTGTCATTGGTGGTGCTTATGTCCCAAAAAACCTAGGAAGTTCACACAGCATGTGTTACTACGTGTATGACAAACACATTTCTTTTCACATTTAAAACACTGAATAGCATCTGATGGTTGGACACATTGACTCCATATGCACACAAGCAGATTTGAGAAAACGCGTGTTGTGATGTTCACACAGTGGGACAACTACAATAGTAAGAGCCAATTCACACACATTGACACATAGGCATTAAGTTACTGTATTGATTTGCGTAGCCTCGCTATCCTCTCTTGACGCAAAGCATGCCCAAACTGGGTAATACCTAATTGTATTCCACACGTTTGGCCATCTATTGCGTCAGTGAAGAGTGCAAATCTGGTACAACAACTAGAGGATCATGGTCTGCAATAGTATGATCTGTCACATGTGCCCATACACCGGACTGCACAATGTTGGTGCAATCAGCCTATCTCTGTATTGTCACACCTGTCATGTACTATTACAAATGAGAAATGACCCAAACCCGTCGAAAAATGCCACTCATTGCCATGATAAATCCATTGGCCCTGACCTGTAATTCCCACACTGTACCCCATGAAATTGGTTAAGTATGAAACATATTTGAAAATATGGATGCGCGGTTATGTCTAAGCATGTGCGCAAAAAAAATGTTGCACAGACTGTAAGCGTTATAATATTTTGACGCATAAGAATAAAAACGCCCTGCATTTGAGGCAGGAACTGATGTAGTAGGATATCCTGTTTACAGAATTGGTACAGTGGGTGTACTTTCACTTTCACTTTGCAGTCTGTGATATTTCCTGTCTGCATGGCTGTGTTTTGATTGTCTCTCTGTGCATTTTGTGATTTTGTCTCCTGTGTGGTCTTTAAATTGTCTTTTTGTGTTTCCTAAGTGTCTATGGTATCCTGTGTAAGTGTATTTTTTGTCATTTTTGGTGTATACATTTGTCTTTGTACTGTTGGGAGTCTGTTGTGGGTAGTATTAGTTTGGGGATAGTTGGGGTGTTTTCTGTTAATTATTTTTCATTTCCCTCTTCTACTTTCCCTTCATTCTCCTCTATACCCCTTTATTCACTTTTTTGGGCAAGCAAAGGTGGGTAGGCCTCAAAACAACGACCCCAACACCACCACCCTGCTCGACAACCTCGCCAACCTCGGCCTCAAACAACTGGTGAACACCGCCACCCACATCGCCGGACACACGCTCGACCCTATCTTCTCCGCCAGCAAACACGTCTTCTTCAGCCACACCTCTGCCCTACACTGGACTGACCACAGCTGCGTCCACTTCACATTCCGACGCGAGACCTCCCACCTCCGCACTCAACCCATCCCTCATCGACAGTGGAACAAGATCCCTGAAGAGCAACTCTTCTCCGCTCTCGCCGCCAACCAACCCACCCTCACCACCGACCCCAACGACGCAGCTCTCAACCTCACAAACTGGATCTCCAACTGCGCTGACAACCTTGCTCCCCTCAAACGCACGCATCGACAGACCAACACCAAAAAACCTCTCTGGTTCTCTGACACCCTCAAAGAATCAAAGAAAACTTGTCGTGCCCTTGAGAAGGCCTGGCGCAAGGACCACACCGCTGACAACATGACCGCCCTCAAGAATGCTACACGCGAACACCACCACCTGATCCGCACTGCCAAAAGGAACTTTTTCACCGACAGACTAGACAAAAACAGCCACAACAGCAGAGAACTCTTCAGCATCGTCAAAGAGTTCTCCAACCCCAGCGCCAGCGCCAACGCCGTCACGCCCTCACAGGATTTGTGCGAATCCCTCGCCACTTTCTTCCATCGCAAGATCAGCGACCTCCACGACAGCTTCGGACACCAGACCCAACCATACACCACTGAACCCGCTTCCCCGGACATCACCCTCAACAACTGGACCCACATCAACACGGAAGAAACCAAATCCATCATGAACTCTATCCACTCCGGCGCCCCTTCGGACCCCTGCCCGCACTTCATCTTTAACAAAGCCGACGACATCATCGCCCCGCACCTCCAGACCGTCATCAACTCTTCTTTTTCTTCTGCTACCTTCCCCGAATGCTGGAAGCACGCTGAAGTCAACGCCCTACTAAAGAAACCTACGGCTGACCCAAGCGACCTGAAAAACTTCCGCCCCATCTCTCTTCTACCTTTCCCAGCCAAGGTAATAGAAAAGACCGTCAACAAACAGCTGACCACCTTCCTGGAAGACAACAACCTGCTCGACCCTTCACAAACCGGATTCCGAACCAACCACAGCACGGAAACCGCCCTCATCTCAGTCACAGACGATATCAGAACCCTGATGGACAACGGTGAAACAGTCGCCCTCATTCTCCTCGACCTCTCGGCTGCCTTTGACACCGTCTGTCACCGCACCCTAATCACCCGCCTACGCTCCACCGGGATCCAAGGCCAGGCCCTGGACTGGATCGCCTCCTTCCTCGCTAACCGCTCCCAAAGAGTTTACCTCCCTCCGTTTCGCTCAGAACCCACCAAGATCATCTGCGGCGTACCTCAAGGCTCATCGCTCAGCCCGACACTCTTCAATGTCTACATGAGCCCCCTCGCCGACATCGTACGCAAGCACGACATCATCATCACCTCCTACGCCGACGACACCCAACTTGTACTCTCCCTCACCAAGGACCCCGCCAGCGCCAAGACCAACCTACAAGAGGGTATGAAGGACGTCGCAGATTGGATGAGGCTCAGCCGCCTAAAGCTGAACTCTGAAAAAACGGAAGTCCTCATCCTCGGCAACACCCCGTCCGCCTGGGACGACTCCTGGTGGCCCACGGCCCTCGGCACCGCACCGACCCCGCAGACCACGCCCGCAACCTCGGCTTCATCTTGGACCCTCTTCTCACCATGACCAAGCAAGTCAACGCCGTGTCCTCCGCCTGCTTCCTCACTCTCCGCATGCTCCGTAAGATCTTCCGCTGGATCCCCGCCGACACCAGAAAAACCGTGACCCACGCCCTCGTCACGAGCCGCCTGGACTACGGCAACACCCTCTACGCCGGGACCACAGCCAAACTCCAGAACCGCCTGCAACGCATCCAAAACGCCTCGGCCCGCCTCATCCTCGACGTACCCCGCAACAGCCACATCTCCGCACACCTGAGACACCTGCATTGGCTCCCAGTCAGCAAAAGGATCACCTTCCGTCTTCTCACCCACGCACACAAAGCCCTCCACAACAAGGGACCGGAATACCTCAACAGACGCCTCAGCTTCTACGTCCCCACCCGCCCCCTCCGCTCCGCTGGCCTCGCACTTGCTGCCGTCCCTCGCACCCGCCGCTCCACGGCGGGTGGGAGATCTTTCTCCTTCCTGGCGGCCAAGACCTGGAACTCCCTCCCCACCAGCCTCAGGACCACCCAGGACCACTCCGCTTTCCGGAGACTCCTAAAGACTTGGCTGTTCGAGCAGCGATAACCCCCCCTTTCCCCCCTAGCGCCTTGAGACCCGCACGGGTGAGTAGCGCGCTTTATAAATGTTAATGATTTGATTTGATTTGATTTGATTAGGCCTCGTCTTGGAAGGATGGGAGAGGAGGAGCTGGGGGATTTAGTTGGCTGGTGTGCCACTTCCTACCCTTAATGATCGAAGCACGTGGGCGTGTGATACAGGGGTATCACACAGAGGCAAGGAGGCTCCGGTGGGCAAAGGTTCTTTACCATCTCAAGCGAATGTATAACAGACCGCACAACAACCACTAGCTGAAACACCGTTAGGCTGACCTGGTTGCCCGGGAGCAAGACCTGCTGAACCACCTAGGGATTGTGATTGGTGGCACCTGTTGGTGAGTACAAATCAGAGTAATGTGCACATTTAAATGCTCTGTAGTGACAGTAGCATATTTGTTCATATGCTGCAGGCAATGTTTTTGGACATGTGGAATGCAAGTTAAACATAGAATTGCCTGTGAGTTATGCAATAATTCCTACACATTACCGTCATTTGTTGACGCAACAGCCGCACTAACTTACAAAACACAACAGGAGCCTGTAAACTAGTGCTGCCTTTACGTCAATATATGATGCAAATCTGGCTCTATCATATGTTTAATGCATGGTCTGTGAGTGTGCCAGGAAAGACATGTTTTAAATCCAGATATTTTCAAGAAATAATGTGTCCCTCAATTGTTTCAGACACATGTCTGAACTGGAATCTGACACATAAGTAACAAGTTATAGCTGACTTCAGGTAACATCTTAGACTGATATTTGGACGTTGTTGTGCCACAATTAATTTAGGGATGGATGCCAAATGTAATGCACACAGGTTCATAGCTCAATGTTTGATGCAATTTACCATAGCTGTGGCACTTAAACTTAAAATGAAGAAAATGATACACATTGAGGGGTAACAACTGTCTCTGGCCCTCTGTACATTGTACCTGTGTGTTTTACATAGGTCTTAGTCACAATAGCTGGGTGTCTGGTATTGCAGTCCTCCAAGAAAGTGGTTTTGCATGTTTCTCATGGATACACGTGATGAGAGGAATACACTCCGTGAATGAGTCTACAAACAAATGATGGAGCATGTTTGCCACCACATGATAGTTATGGACTCTGCATGTATGCAGATATGTGTGTATCACTCACTGGAGTGCCCGGGTCTGTACGTTTTTGCAGTGGTATGTCGGATGCAGTATCATCATGTCTGAGAGGCTTGACTTTCTGATTTAATAGTACACATAGTATTTGTATTAGGAAGTACAGTGCACAGACTTTGAGCACATTTCTCCTTTCCATACCTTACAGGTGGACCTGCCCCCTACACTATTGGAGAGGTGGCTCGATTTGCAGACCCAGACATCTCCAGTAAGTGTTGATATTTCTGTTCTGTGTTGTGTTTGCTGCTGTTGTGTGATTGACTCCTGTGTGCTGGAAACATAGCAAGGTGTGATTTGCTGGTCAATGATCGGATATGTTCCTTGAGTCGAGTATCATTTTTTCCCCATCTTTGAGTTGGGCAATCATTAGCGTATAGTCATAATTTGGGATTGTAGGGCAGTTCTGTAGGCACGGACATGTGAATAGGGATGACTTGTGTGGATAAAAATGAAATTCAGAAAATGTAGCAGAGGACCATATTTGTGATTTAGTCAGCAAGTCAGACCCTGATTCTCACAGAATAGGGATGCCAAAGTCTTACCCACAGACTTCAGCTTCCCTATTCACTAATGAACATGTTTGACTGTATGTTTAACTTCCTAGCAGCATGTAGCTCCACATGTTGTGCTACTAGTATGAGACACTTGAGTACAATGGCCTAGTTGTGCATGCAGCTCATGGCCAGATGTGTGCTTGTATCTATCTGCTTTATGTAAGTCATGTGTTACTGGTAGGAAATGATGTTGACAATTGTCTGCATTTCCAAACATAATTGTGGATGGGATTGTCCAAGGTTTGGGTGTATCCTAGTTGGACATCCTCCTTACCTGTGGTGGGCTGCCCAAACCCATGTACAGCTGTCCAAAGCTTCCTGGGTGTCCTTGAGGTTTGAAAGTATTTGTTGCTTGTCCATCCCCCCCCCCCCTCAGGCACAGGCATAGGGTTGTGAAAAGTGTACCTAGGACTGATGATCTAAGTTTAGTGCACAGACATGTAAATCTGTAAGTCACTTGTCCAAACCTAGGATACCCACTCATGATTAGCAGCTGCATTCTATCCTGGCAATTCCATTTACAACTCGCAGATCTTGTGGCCCTTGATTGTCATCAAAAAGATAGTCATTAGTTGGCCTGTCACTGGTGGAGGACTTGCAGCATTTTTTTTACATGACAAATGGCTGAACAGCGATGCATAGATCATTCAAGTTGTTACCCATCTTTAAGAGTATTGCTGTGCTGTTTGATAGGACATGTGTATGCTGCATTGGCATGTACTTCCTCAGGGACAATCAGTGATCTGTATGATGGTATGGGCTGTCTCCGGTACATTAGGTGTATTGTCTGATTAACTTCTGGAGCCATATCACACAATGAAGTAACTAATGTTTGGTTTTCTATTCGTTTTAACAGCTGCCAATGTGAATCCCATCCAGATTCGGGATTTTCAGCGCAGGGCGATGCGTTATCGCCACATTCTGGGTGTGCAGTCGGGGTTCCGCAACATGGCAAGGCGTAATCACCATGAAAAAGCCTCTGGAGTGTGGAGGGCATTTGCCCAAGGGGACCCTTCCGTGTCCACCACAGCCACCACCACCAACACCACCACTACCACCCAGGTGGCACCAACCTTAGCAGGTACCTTTGCAGGACCGTCAACCTCCACTGCTGAAGGACCTGTCACAGCACCACCTGCGCCTCCTCCTACAGGCATGGCACCGACAAGGGGACATACTTCTTCAACTGGCACCCAGACCACCCCTGCTGCAGTCATTGACCCAGCAGAATTTCAGCAGATGCAACAGAACATGGACCGTATATTGAGGAAAATGACCAGGCTGCAGCAGGAGGTGGCAAAGTAAATAGGAGGGTATGTGCAATAAAAAAGACCCTGCAGAGGGTGAACTTGTAGACAATATACCCTCAGCCATGATTCCCTCCTTTCCCTCCTCTTTCCTGGTTCTTATAATTAGTGGGTTTAGGGGGCTTAGTGTTAGGTTAGTGTAGGCTGTTAGTTTAGTTAGTAGTAGTGGGTGGGGGGTTTGGGGTATGATACTTTTAATATCTGTTTTTTATTATGTGTGTTGGTGGGTGGGTGGGGGATGATGTTGGGATTTTGGTGTTTAAAAAAGAAAACAATATATTATAAAATATAAAAATACAAATATATATATATTTGTTTAGTATAAGATATTATGGGGATCATTTTGACCTCGGTGGTCTTTTTTAAAGACCACTGAGGGACCGCCGTGCGGAAGACCGCCAGTGGTGGCGGTTTGCCGCTCGGCCTATTATGACCGTTAGCAGCTCTCTGTCCTTTCACGGACGGAGAGCCGCAAACAGCCATACTGGCGGGAGGCGGGGAAGTGGAGGTTGCTCCACCTCCACCACCACGCCAACAGAACACCGCCCAGTGAATCACGTCCTGTGATTCGCCGTGGCGGTGTTCTGCTGCTGGTGTGGTGTCGGCGGAGCTGCCCCCATGGCTCCCAACCCCTCCCTGAGGATCATCAGATCAGGTAAGTCGATTGTCCGTGAGGGGAGGGGGCGTGGGGGTGTTGTGTGGGTGCATAGGGGTGTGTGTATGTAGAGGGGGTGTGTGAGTGCGTGTATGCCTGCGGGGGTGTTGTGTGTAAGGGAATGAGTGTGTGTATGTCTGTGGGTATGTCTGTATGGATGTGTGCATGTATGTTTGAATGTGGGTGTGCGTGTATGACTGTGTGTGTGGATGTAGGCATGTATGTCTGCGTGTGTGCGTGTAAGTATGTAGGTGGTGCCTGCGTGCGTGTCGTGTGGGTATGGGTGAAGTGATGTTGGGGGTCGGGGTGGGGAGGGGGGCCCTGCCACCTTTGGGGGGTGGCAGGAGTGGTGGGGGGGTAGGGGAGGGAGTCGGGGTGTGGGCGGGGGGTGGGGGAGACCCCTATCAGTGCCAGGGAAGGAATTCCCTGGCACTGATAGTGCTTACCGCCATGGATTTCATGGCGGTTCAAACCGCTGGAAATCCACAGCGGTAAGCCGGGTCCAAATATCGCCGGCAGTACAGTGTCGGCCGCCGGGCTGGAGACCCAGGTCACCAGCCCGGCAGGCGGAATGGAGAACCGGCGGATGACCATGGCGGTAACCGCCATGGTCATAATTCCACAAAGTAAGACCGCCAGCCTGTTGGCAGTCTTACCGCCGGTTCTCCGCCTTCCGCCAGGGTCATAATGACCCCCTATGTGTTTAGGTTAGTATATGTTGTCCTCCATGTGTCCCGTCTTATAAGGAGGGTGGGGGGGTTGATGTTTAGATTGTTTCGTTAAATGTAATAAGTAAGTTTAGGTTAGGTTAGTTAGGGCCATTTGTGGGTTATGTGTAGTTAGGATAGGTTAGGTTAGGTAAGGTAAGGTGTTTCCCCTACTTTTAGCTTCTGTTGTTACTGTTTAATAAATATTTAGGTAACCCTTTACAGTATGTGTCACATGCTTGGGGATCAGGGCCTTGGCATGAGTGAACAGTGTCTCTTTTGTATTAGCTTTTGTGTCCCATGCTGCAACCAAATCTCAATTGTGCTTTTACATTGGCAGCTTCACCAAAGCTACTCTGCTAAGATTCTGTCATCCATTGCTCCCACCACTCACGGTTACTATGGATCCCAAAGTGTTGTTAATTTTTCATGTATGTTTTCAATCTCACATACTTTGCTACCAGAATTGGTATTGAGGACACTGTGTTAAGTCTGCCTGCAGCCTGATGTCCAAGCGAATCCTTATAAGGTGAGTGGTAGTATGCTCTCATGTAGTATGGTATACATAACTCACACCTATCATTTGTTACAATGTTCAACCGGGTTACATATTTGTATGTAAACTCATGCACATCCATTCATGCAGTATGGTGTGTGTTAGGTAAAATTTGGGTCAAATGTCACATACGTAAGTTTTGGCTTGAAGAAAAATGTGAAGGCAATACTTTTTGGCTTAGACATCCCTTGGGGAAGCGTTATTCTGTCCACCACAGCATTATGGTGTATGGTTTCTATTTTCCTCAGAAAAAAACCCGCAAGAAGGGCAGATGATGGTACAATCCAGACCACTGTGCATAGTTATAAGCCATCAGTCTTTCGGGCAAGGTGTATTGACAATCTATAATCACTGACCTGAGGTAAACATCACTGATCTACCTCACAGTTTATGTCTCATATTACACAGAGACAAAGTTGTTGTGTAAGTGCTATTTATTAGAAAGTGGTGTAGTGCTATATGTACATTGTCTATGATTATGAGTCCATTAGTGTGACACCTTCCATTGTGATCCTATACAAGTGCAAAAGGACATGTCATTGGACATGCTGGGGTGAAGTGTCAGACAGTGCAGAGGGACAGGATTTGGCAATGAGTTAGTGAGAGACAATAACAGGGCTGGGTGAGAAGATAAACAGTGAGCTGAAGAACAGTGCTTGAGTACAGTTGTTACAAGACTGGCATGTTACAAAGCACAAGACCTTGGCAATAGGTGGCCATGTGGCTGGTACTAGTGCTACCGGGAACTCTTACGGGTGAAGGTGATCTGTTCCACGTCTTCATCTTCTGATGTGTGTGTTGTCTCCTCTGCCCTTGGTGGTGGTGGTTGTGACGGGGCAACACACACCTCAGTGTTTGAAGACGTGGAGTCAGACATCCCGGTAGCTACCAACTGTTGGGCTATTAAGGGCAGTACTGCAGCAAGGAGGAGCTGCTGGTTCTTAAGAATAGCAGCCACATCACTGTGGCAGGCATCCAGGTCGGCCTTGAGGGTTTCAATATTGCATTCTTGCATGCGTTGATAGGATTGTTGTTGTAGGTGTTGTGTCAACTCTCTTGTGCTGATTTCCTTCAACCTTTTTTCAAGTTCCTGTTCAAGTTCCTGCAAGATTGATGTTCCAGATTGGCTGCTAGTTCTGTGCTCCTCCTTGTGACTGAAGGTGGGGTCTGGAGGGTTCCAAGGACATCTTGGAGGGTCTGCTGGCTGATGTTTGTCAGCTCGTCATCCATGTCTTCAGAGTAGTCCTGGACAGGCATATTCGCAGTAGAGCCATTGTCCTCTGCAATGAGATACAGTACAATTAGTGTATCTGTGTTGTGGGATTTGTAATCTGACGTGCCTGCCTTCCTATTAGTTTCACATTGTGATCTTGGTTCCTGTTCATTGTTCCTGTCTTTCATATTAGCATTCTCCCAGGGCTATGCCACACCTGCATGTCACATGTATTGTGTTCAGTTTGTGGACTTGTCAGCATCACATCCTCTAGGTGGTGGTTCTGGTCAAATTGTGAATTGCCACCTTCTTGTCCTACTTAACCCTCCGTCTACTTCCATTCTCATGGTGAGGCCTTTCACTGGCTATGGGTGTTCTGATGGCACTTGCACCACACTTAACATTCTGGAACTTCCCCAGTCTCTGATATTTCACATTCACCAATATGTTGCTGAGACCTAGCACATACTATGTATTGCATTGGCATGGCACGATACGGATGTCAGCATTGGTAGGGAGCGATTGAACGCAGGACGCGCCAGTGATTTTTCGCCAGTATTTCCTTTGCTTACCGCATCTTTAGATTTCTATCCATAATTGTGACAATTGATGTCAGAAGTTTTTCATTATGCTCTGAACTGGCCTTGAGAAAGCCCCCGCCTACCCGCTAAAGGGGCAAAACACGTGTTGGCTGTTCTTCCATCGAATATTGTTACTTGATTTCTCTCCAACCTTGATATTAGTTGATTGGACTATTATGTTGCTGATCCTTGGAACATAATCTCAGCTTCAAGATTATCATTAATTAACTGGACTATAAACCTATGGAACTGATGTCTTCTATGTAATAAACAACTACTGAAGCATTGTGCTCATTATTAGTAATTTTTGAAGTGGGAACTCACCTATAATCGATCTAGCATTGGTAGTGTGTACTGCTGATGTTGGGAAATGTGTGCTACATTGGATTGCGCTGATGGTCCAAGCAGTGTTCCATTTCTTCCTCTGACTGTGCTGGTGTATTTCTGTAGCCAGTTACATATGTCCTCCCCCTCAATGCTGTTGTCTGAGCAATATGACATTTGGGAGGTTGCATGGTGTCATTGGAGCTATTGTGACCCAGGCATGGGGTGGACTCTGACAGATGCAGCATGAGTATGACATTAGTGCTGTGTACCTCATAATGTTTATGACAACGGCTGATGTTTGTAGCAACTATGGACAATCGCATTTGACAGGATTTGAACATTTGTATTGATTTCAGGGGATTGATAACGTTGTCATTGTGAACCCTCTAATTTGGGTGTGTTTGATCCATGGGGACATTACTGCCATTAGCTACTTGACCTGCACACACAGCAGAGGTGGTAATGGCAACTGTTGTCAATGTTAAATTCTACTTGCAGATATGGCCTGAGGTTGTTAATTGGGCCCTAGTTCATGTGGGGAGAATACTGGCTGACGTGTGACAGCATGCCAGTTTTACGTTGTACCCTACCCTCCTGGCCTGGCTTTACCTTTCCAACATCCTTGGCATGGTAGCATTCCCCCATGCAAAGGTTGTTGGTGTATGGTAGTACTGTGCCCCAGGTTTCCTCTGAACGGGCCATGCCCCCGTACCGTGCCCCTTTACCCATGCCACTCCCTGAATATCATGACTTCCATGCATTGTGTAGTAGGTATGCCCCCCCCCGGTTGCAGTTAACAATTAGGCATTTTAGTTCCCCATGAGACTTACCCTGCATCTGTGTTGTCTCCTGGTAGGCTCGCTGTCCTGTCCTTGAATCCCTGTGACGATCTCCTCAGGGATGACGGCTGCCACCATCTCCTCCATGTGGTCCAGGGCCTCCTGCGGTGCTGGACTCCCACCTCCAGTATGCAGTGTTGCCTTCCTGTTCCTGGCCAGTCATGCCAGCGTTTCTTGCACTTGATGACTGTTCTCCGTACTTCTGCCACACTGTTGATCTTGTCAACAATTTGTTGCCATATTGCCTCTCTCCTACTAATTGGCAACTTTGAGGTGACAAACAGTTGGTGCTGGTGTTCCGTCACCTCTTTCACCAGAATTTCCTGCTCCTCTGCACTGAAGCAACACTTTGTTTTCTTCTTCTCCCTGTCCTGGGTCTTGTGTGGGTCCTCCTGGCTGGTTCCTGGTCTGTTGTCATCTTCCGGAGGTCTGTGCAAACATCTGGGATACATTTTGGCTCTCTTTAGAACATTTTTCTGTGTTTGCGCTACTTTTTGATGCAATTGCATAAAAAACTGCGCATTTCCGGTTTGCAACGTCGTAAACCGGCTCACAGTCTTTTTCGCTGTGTTCACCTCGTTTTTCTTTTCGACGTGATGCATTGGTTTGAGTAAAAAAAAAAAGACTCACATCTGTGGTTTGCGCCGCCGTGCATCAAAGTATAAATTTGACGCCCCCATGGCGCAAATACATGGCGTTCGCCGGCGGTAACATTTTTTACGCAAAACTGCATTGCGCAGTTTTGCATCAAAAAGTATAAATATGGCCCACAGTATCACGCAACCATAAAATGCAGCATTCAACATACCCCGTAAACACACATCACAATGTATCTCACATACCATTCACCACACACGCTCACGCACACAGTCCAAGCACAGAAAGGCACACAACACTGCAACACACACATGTCAATACAAAAAACACTCAATACCATCACAACTACATGTTCCCAACATACACATGCCCATCACACAACACACACCCATCACTGGGGGAGACATGCCCTGCAGACAACCTCACATGCTGCCTGACAAAACAGGTAGCACCACCACTGACACACAAATACTCTCACACAGAAATAATGTCAGCCATGAACAAATCTGCTCTAAGCAAAGATATGCAGGACAAAGATGTAACTTCAAAACCAACAACTTGTTGGCCTAAAATTTGTATTAAGTGACTAAATATTCTAAAAATATCCAAGGCCAAAGGCCAGTCCAAAATAACAATGTGCAACATGCACACATTGCACATGCGTGTGCCCCACTTTGACTCCTGACTGCTATGAAACCTCCACAAGTAGGGGCATCAAGGGGGCAGGCAGGCACCTCAAGGATTAAGGGGGGTCAAGTTGGGGGGTTTGGGCTTTGGATTGGAAGGGGAACCTTTGGGATTGGTCTTGGGAGGGAGCGGTTTAGGTCTAGGCTGACGGGAAGTTTGGGTACTCTTGGGAGGGATAGACTTCTTGGTGGGGGAAGGGGCATGGGTACTTGCAGGGGGGCAGGCTAGGCCTTGGAGGTGGAAGGGCCAGACTTGGGGAGGGACAAATAACTTTTAGGGATATCACTGGGAGAGGAGTAGGGAAAAGGGCAATGTCCAAAAGGAATGCTTTTTTAGACACACAGGGATGGTCATAGCAAAAGGGTTTGCATTTGGAAGGAGAGGGAGTGGTTGTCTGAATTTTTGGTGTGGATGTAGTGGTTGCATGTTTGTGTGAGGTATGGTTATGGGCAGAGGATGTCTTTTGGGTGGGTGAGTGTGGGCTTTGATGTGTCTTGGGAGGAGGCGAGGTGGGGGCACTGGGAGATGGATTAATGGGCAGGTGAGTGTCTGTTGGGGTTGTGCCTGTAGGTAAGGCTGGTTGTGCCGCATGTAGGTGTGTCTGTGGTTGTGGTGTCTGTGGATGTGGTGACTGGGGTGGATAGCTGAGGGTCTGCTATTGTGATGTCTGTGTGTAAGATAGGTTTAGTGGCTGAATCTGTGAATGTTGATATGGTGTCTGCAGGTGTGTCTGCTGTACTGTCTGTGATGCTGGGCTGGTGGCGGTGTCGGGCAAGTTGTGATTGTTGCTGGGTCTGCTGGTGTATGTTGCTTGTGTGCATTCTGGTGGTATGTCTTGCGGTGCTTGTGTTTGTCTGAGCTACCCTTGGATGTTGAGGTGGATGCATGCTTGGCTGTCTGTGTGCTTTGGCTGTGTTGAGGAAGAGGGGTTTGGGACTGGGAAGAGGAAGGTGGAGGAGGGACGGAAGACAAAGGGTGACTGGCTGTCATGAGTGTGGAGGCCAGAGCCTGAAAGGATCTCTGTAGGACAGCTAGTGCACTGTGAATGCCCTCCAGGAATATATTACTGTGTTGTACTTGAGTTGCAAGTCCCTGGGTGGCATTCACAATGGTCGATTGACCCCCAGAGATGGACTTCAGGAGATCAGTAGCCTCCTCACTGAGGGCTCCAGCGCTGAAAGGGACAGGGGCAGAGGTGCCTGTGGCAAAGGAGATGCCCACCCTCTCGGATGAGTGGGCATGGGCAACTGAATGGGGGAGCTACAGGCATGGTGGTGTTAGAAAGGGTGGTGGTAGACAAAGGTGGTGGGGATCCTGTCTCCCCTCTTGGCACTCCCCTCACCCTCCGGACCACTGGGTCTCTTGCTGATGGTGGTCTCAGCACTCCGGGTCCTGTGGCCAGCAGCTTCCCCACTCACCTGTGCCCATCGCCTGATGATGCTGATGCACACAAACAGAGAAAGAGAGAGAGAGAGAGAGAGAGAGAGAGAGACAGGATCATCACATTCTTTACACACACAACCATTACCACATGCACCACAGTAGCTATATATCTCATGCTAGGAAAGTCCTAGTTGAAAATCCCTCAGAGCCTACATCATGCCACAGGAAGACACTTCCAACTTTCCCATTTGACAACAGTTTCGCCCACAACATAAGTCAACCACCTGTCTACTACTTGACCATCACATCAAATCACCTGTTACTCAAAAGCATCATGCACATGATGGATTGGCTAAGCCAAAACATGTATCCCCATACAGCTCATCACTGTCTAACATGACATCAGTCTAAGGAAATGCTGGTGACTGATAGCACAACACCATACCTACTTCAACTCTACACCTGCCCAGTCCATCACCAAAAGTCATGTTCCATGAAAGGAAAGTCATCTCAGTTCACATAAGACACAGCATCTTGCCTTCCAATCACAAGCTTAACTGATCATTCTGTACATAACTTACACACAGGCAAAATTATCTTCTGAATACACTACATGTGGCATTCCCATACAGTGGGCATCAGAAATATAGATTACATGTCTGGGAAACATCCATCTAAATACTAGTAAAAGATTCATCAGGACTTTCAACACCCACTAATCAGATACATTGTCACATAAACAACTACTCTATGTACTAAAATTGGGGGCTACCTATCATACAGGGTACATCCACAGACATCCACAGGGAACTATGGCCATAAGGCTCATACCATTCTACCAGACATGCAGAATAGAAGCATCTACATGACAACATAATAACACCTACATCACTAACAACTGTCCTGACATGATTCACACTACCTAAGTCCAGACTTAACACTTACACCACTGATTACCAATGTACCCATGAATGACACAAACAGCTAGAGGAAAGCAAATTAATGGACAACATATCCCACAACACCAACAGGTGTATGTGATATGGAACATCTGCTACACCACTGAGTCAGGAGGAAATGAGCTGAGCCATAACCATTACTGTCTAACAGCCTCAGATCAGCTAAGGTACGGCTGGGAAAAAAAGGGGCTACAATATATAATCAGCCATAAAGTATGTATCAACATATTATGTAGGCAGCAAATAGCAAATGTAGCACTCATACGGGCATAGCATTGACCTATCTGGCATGGACAATACACATGAGCTAAGGGTTAAGCAGCCTGGCAAATTGCCTCCTCTACAACAAACACATTGGGATACAAGCTATTTGTACACATGTCAATGTGATACCATGAAATATGAAGGTCAAATAGACAACATGAGTTCCACATTGTAGAATGTCCACCCTTATCGAACATTCATGTATCCCATCGTATGAATATGCCATGACAATGGGGTCGTCTCCTCAAACCTCACAGGGATAGTATTAAGTTGTCTATAACAAAAGCCTGAGTTGGATGACAGCCTCACATGAAGTGTCTAACTATTTCAGGACATGGGGTTACTTGGCCCTGTAACTCATCTGTCAGACCCAATGTTGCACATATAGCAGATCCAGTGAAATAGGAGTAGTCAGAAACCCTATATAACTCACCATTTGGATGAATGGACTTGGGGATACTTGGTGGGAAGGATGACACAGCAGGTAAGAAATATATATGGCCGAACAGAGTCACACATGACTCAGTCACATGTGCAACTCCACATGCAGTCATACAATTGGCTAGAGACAGGTGATCAACATGTCTCCATGTACAATGCAATGGCCACATCTCTGTCTTTGTATTGGCAACTGGAGTACCAGGTATTCCCAGTAGTCAACATACCTGTAGCACCTACAACATCGTCACAGGTGCAACACTTAGACAGCATGCACTAAACTATCAGAGGAAAGTATATGTGTTCTGTCAGTACTTACCCCCGTGTGGCTGCTGTGCTGCCCTCAAATGCCCATCCACCTCAGGGTAGGCTACCACCAAAATGCAGGCCATTAGAGGGGTCAAGATCCAACGGGCACCCATCCCTCGTTGGGAGGATATCACCATCTGGGCCCTCTGTGGTCTTATGGTCCCAGCGTCTCAGGTCCTTCCACGGCTTCCCACAATGGGTGCTCCACCAGCTGTGGACCCCCAGGGCCTGCACTTGCTTGGCGATGGCATGTCAGAATTCCATCTCCAGATGGGCATTGACCTGCATGGATGACACAGACAAAAGAAGAAAGTCTTGTTCACATGCACCATACCAATAATAGTGGACAGAACACATCAGTAACGGCACACCTTCACATCCTGTCAGCTCACACTCCTTCACAAAATACTATATGCATGCATTAACGGCTTCACTAGTTTATATTATTGGTACATCTTCATACAACACACTTATCACACATTGGTATGACACTGGAGTGACCTGCTCCTCTGGCGCACCATATAGCTGTTTATGCAGGGGTAGACCCTCCTCCACTAGCTTCTCCAGCTCTCAGTGGTGAAAGCAGAGACCCTATCACCTGCAGGACATGGCATGACAGCTCCCAGAGAGAGTACACAGCAGCTCAGGTCATGGAGGTCTTGCTGGCAGCAGTGTCAGGAGTCAAGTGAGAAATTCTGCAGAAGATGGCGGTCACGCCCACCACGTACATGACCGTCACAGCCGGTGGACATTACTATTGGCCCAAATCCGCCAAAGGCAGCAATGTGATCCAATGGAAAATAAAACCGTGGTTATGAATGCCTACCGCTATGATGACGTCTGCCAGTGGACTTGGGTCAGTCAGTCAGTCAAGATTCTTTATTCAGCAAATTACCATAAAAGCACAGAATATTTTACACATAGTATTATTTACAACACAGTTCTTAAAATATAAAATAAAAACAATAATAAAATACATCATCTGTACTAATTGCAAACTTTCTTCAAATTCATAAATCCCATACTCACATAGAATACCGAAAACCACAGCGTAATTCTCAGAATAATCAAATCCTGTAACCTATCCCTCTAAATTAAGGTACAGCTGCCTCCACTAATTCATAACATTTTCTAATTGCAATAGCTATTCTCAAAAAAATCAGAATAACATAACAGATATCAATAGAATTCAATTGTTGTATATACATCAAAGCATCATTATAGGATGTGAATTGTAATTTCCGTAAAAGTGGTAATAAAAATGTTCGTCTAGGAGCAGAGTGAACAAAATAAAAGAAAGTGGCATGTGCTTTGTTTTGTAATAGTATCACATGGGCATTTCGGGAGCGCTTTTTGCCAACAACATTGCTTAGGAAAAGCCACTCTAAAATGTATCAAATTTAATGTGAATAAAGCGAGGAGGGAATATTCTTGAAAATTCAGGAACCAAGTTAAATAAAGTTCCATCTGGGACGTTGTTGAAATCTGAACATAGGGGTCAAAAGTTTTCAATTGCAACGCCCCATGTAGTCTCTTATTCAAAATATAATCAAAATATTGAATTTTAACCAAGTCCTTAGCGTTCATAGGCAACGAATCAGGATGAGTAAACATATTCTCCAGACCTAAGTTCCGGAAATTAGTTTGTAAGAAAGAAAGCCACGGGATCCTGCTTTCAACCGTAATAAAAGTGGGGCAACACCAATCAAATCCCCAATGTAACTTAGTCCCAGTTCCTCGTGACAGATAAAATTTGCGGCATTCTTAGGCACCATCAATACTCTATGTACAAATTTGTTCTCAGCACGTTGGAGAGAATCAATTTTATTCAAACCCCACAGACCTGCCCCATAAGTGGCTGCAGATATACATTTAGCTTTATAAAGCCTGATTATATGATGAACTGGCCTGTGACCTAGTTTGCGGGCAAAACGGAAAATTGCTTCAAGGTTTCTCCCATCTGTTGGGTCTTAAAAGTAAGATGAGTCTTCTATTGCAAAGAGTAATGAAGGTATAAACCCAGATAACAAAACTCCTTTACTTTATTTATGGCAATCCCCCCCATAGCAAAATGTTTAGATGTTGAGTTTCTAGGGCCACATGTCATCACAAACGTCTTTGTATAGTTTACTTTCAAATCTAAATCTTGCATGAAGATTGAAAAAAAATCCATCAGACTTTGTAAGCCATTACCAATGCGGGCGATCAAAAGCGCATCATCTGCGTACAATAATACAGGGAGCTTTCTCGCGCCCATTCTAGGGAAGTCTTTACCATTTGCTATAAAAAAAATGTAAAGGCCATTAGTATATAGCAAGAATAAAAACAGTGCTAAAATACAACCCTGTCTGACTCCTCTCAAGGAAGAGAAAGAGGCAGACCTATCACCATGTGATCCATATTGCACTGAAACCCTCAGGTCCGTATATAAGTGTTTAATTAACTCCAAAAGGTTCTGATCAACCCCCAGGTATTCCATAATTGACCAAACTTTCTCTCTATTCACCAGATCGAAAGCACTAGATAAATCTATAAAAGCCAAATGGATAGATTCCTTCCTTACGGTCACATATTTTCTCAATATAAGGTGCAAATTCAACGATTGTTCGATAGTGCCAAGACCAGGCCTAAAACCATATTGGATTGGAGAGATAATCTTTGCCTCAGTAGCCAAATCCTCTAGTCGAGTAAAAATTACACTTCCCAATAACTTAGCTGTAGAGTCTATAAGGGAAATTGGTCTATAACAAGATGGATCTTTCCTACAACCCTTATTAAAAATAGGGATTACAATAGCCAATTTCCACGAAGAGGGGATTTTACTCATAACTACAGACCTTAGTACATTAGTGACTAAAGGACCCCAAAGATCCGGCATAGACTCAAAGAGATCAATAGGAACCTCATCCGGTCCAGCGACTTTCCCCGATCTCAAACAGGAAAGAGCATTATTAACCTCATGCAAGTCAAACGACAAATCAATAGTAGTCAAGTTGGAGTCCACAGGGCTCTGATTATCCCTTTCACCCCCTACGGGTGATATATTAATCTCTGGCTAAAAGACCTTAGTAAAATGGGTTACCCACACTGTTTCTGGTATCAAACATTCATCCTCCTTATTATTCTGCTCCATAAAATAAGAATGATTGACCAGCCTCCAAAATTTTGTGGTATCCTTCAGTTCAGTAGCTGCCATAAGTTATCCTCCTTATTATTCTGATCTACAAAATAAGAATGATTGACCACCCTCCAAAATTGTGTGGTATCCTTCAGTTCAGTAGCTGCCATAAGTTCATCCCATGCACTAGACCTGATTTAATTTATCCTCATTGTCAAAGCTGCCTTATATTGCGCCCTGGCTGTTCGTACTAAGTCACAGGAGAAAGGGATTGATCTAAGAGCTCTTTTCAAATCTTTATGGGCCTTTGTGCAAGCAGATTTGAACCAACGGCACACTCTTGCACCACAAATAGGCTTATCAATTGCCAAAGATTCTGAAATAGCAGAGCATAGTTTCACATATTCTAATGCTTGCTTATCAGGTATGCTTTGATGCGACAAACATAAATGAATAGAATCCAGATTTTGTTCGATAATTTCCTGATTGAATGTTTTATGATCAACTCTTTCCCACTTCATTCGTAAACCGAAGTTTTTATTAAAAATGGTTTCCCTATTTGGTTCCCTGTTATTTATAACCAGTTTACTATTACATGCAAGTTCAATAAATAAGGGATTGTGGTCACAGGCACAGTGTGGTATTATCTTGAAATCAAGAATTAAAAGGAAATCTGAAGCACTAATAACAATAAAATCAATAATACTCCCTTCGAATTCCCCTTCAAAGTCGGTAATTTTTTAATAGCTGCATTTGCCTTATCTGTAGCGTAAACAAGATCAAATCTAGAAATAAAATGTATTTAAAACTTCCTCTTGGTTAGTATGGATAAAATGAGTTAAAGCCTCTCTATCCTCTATAGGTGTGCAAAGAGCATCTGAAACTTCAAAGCTACATAATGTAGTATTAAAGTCCCCGGCCCATATAATAGTGTACTCCTTATCCTGGAGCTTATCATAAAAATCCAGAAAATCTCTAACCTCTTCAAAACTTGCCTTCAAAAGGTCATTTGGAATGTTATTATAGGAATTTATTATCAGGTGACCTTTACTCCCCTCATATAATAGTAAAACAACCATAAAGTTGGATGAAGACCAAATTAAAGAAACCTCCAGTTTTGGGAGATGCAAAGAAACAAGAACCATAAGGCCCCCGCTTGCCCTTCCTGCTGAGGAGGGAATTGCCGGTTGATGTAAAGAATAATAGCCATCTAGGAAAAGAGGATACATTGACCAGGTCTCCTGCAAACAAATCACATCATAAGAGGATATAAATTCTAGCCACTCAAGGTTTTTCACCTTTGACCGTAGCCCTGCAATATTCAAACAAAGTAGCGTTAGCCATTTTGATCCTGGGCTTATCACCATATTCTCATCGCCCACTTCTTCTAGCAGCATGAGTGGTGGTGTATCTATCTCGTCGGGCCCCCTTTGTACTAAGCACTTATCCAAACCCATATCCAACCTATTATCGACATCAGATCCCTCCCAAACACCATCCAATGCCCTAGCCATGGTTAGATGTCATTCATTCTCATCAAGGGGGTTTAAGGCCTGTAGGTGACTGGAGGAACTTAAAGATTGTACTTGAGATATGGGGAGCCCTAGGTTATAACACATTTTGCTGCTTTCGAAGGTGCATCTGCCAAGGGAGGGTCATAAAAATGGCTAAGAGGGAAGACTATAATTCCCTCTTCCTTCCCAGCACAGTGAGACAAATCTGCCATCAAACATTTTACTAAACAAGGATTGTCAAAATTAATCACAATACAATCGACTTCATGTACCTTATTTGTTAAACCAACCCAATTTACTCTGCGAGCCAATGCAATATTCCAACAAAGTAGCACTAGTGATTTTTATCCTGGGCTTACTACCATATTCTCATCGCCCACTTCTTCTAGCAGCATGAGTGGAGGTGTATCTATCTACTCGGGACCCCCTTGTACTAAGCACTTATCCAACCCCATATCCAACCTAATATCGATATCAGATCCCTCCCAAACACCATCCAATGCCCTAGCCATGGTTAGATGTCAGTCATTCTCATCAAGGGGGTTTAATGCCTGTAGATGGCCGGAGGAACTTAAAGATTGTACTTGAGATATGGGGAGCCCTAGGTTATAAACACATTTTGCTGCTTTCGAAGGTGCATCTGCCAAGGGAGGGTCACAAAAATGCATAAGAGGGAAGACTATAATTCCCTCTTCCTTCCCAGCACAGTGAGACAAATCTGCCATCAAACGTTTTACTAAACAAGGATTGTCAAAATGAATCACAATACAATCGCCTTCATGTACCTTATTTGTTAAACCAACCCAATTTACTCTGCAAGCCATTAAGATCCTATCATTTAGATCCCCTTTATATCTGGACTTTGATCTTAACCAATGAGCACATTTCCTCATTAATGTCTTAGTATCTTCTTCATAACAGGGGTCTAAGGGTGGTACTTTCGCAAGGACCAAAACATATGGCATACAAGCAGGAGGAAGTTGCAGTGCCTGTTTGCTTTTAGAACTAAAGATAGAATTAGCATAAGTAAGAAGTGGGCGGCCTGGGTAAGACCCAGTTGTAGTCTCAGCAGGGGGATTTGTCACCAAAGATGATATGCCATGTCCATCAAACGGCTGTGCCGAAGGTAAGGCTTGAGTGATCGGTGGTGTATTGTACGGTACTTCTCCTTTATCAGCCACAGCGTCCACCATAGCATGATTACCCAAATTAATAGACTCTAATGTTAATTTAGGATTTAGCTTCAACAAGGTTGTATAAAATGGTCCAATTTTCTATCTTACAGACTAAGCAATTTCTCCTCCTAAGCAGCACAGAATGATTTAAGTATGGAAGTGTAAGTTTGTCTCGCCAAGTTCCCTTCTCATTTTTATCAAGTATGGGATTAGCCAGGTTCGTATCAGGATTCAGCAAGTGACAAACAGAATGTTCAGAAGGTAATGAAGATTTCCTCTTAGCCCCAGCATCACAATTGATGGATTTAGAGCGGCCACCCGCTTTCCTCTATTTCGATGTTGGAGAGACCGCGGGAGAGTGGGCAGTAATCGGCTCGTTGGCGACACTTGGAGCTTGTATAGGAGAAACTTCTATACCAGGCTGTTGAGCATTGGTTGAGGGAACAATCAAGGGTACCTCATGAGTAGACTTAATTAAAATATTAGGCTCGAGGGGTAAATTCTGAGTTGATTTATGAACAGCACCAATTTGTTCTTCAACCTGCACCAATTCAGTTTCAATAGCCCCTATAAAAGATGACAGGTAACTAGAAATGGATGGCTGTATCAGCGGACCATGAGCACCCTCACCCTTTTGCATGCTTATCTTCCTCTTCGCCATTGCATTCAATAGTTAGCACCCCTAAAGTAATCGGCGTAATATCGCTATGCATTGGTGCAAGTCTCCTACCCCTAAATAAAGGGAGATGATGTTCACCCAGAACCTTGCCAGAAATACTGTGCCCTACTCTGCACAGCCTAAGGCAGCTCTAACAAAGGAAACAGCCTCCAGTCATCTTATTAAATGCTCACCTCCTCGGGTAGCACTTTTCAAGGGGGTGGCCCAGCCCAGCCTCATCCGGTCGCTGATGGGCGCAGGACGGGCCTGCCCTTGGCCCGCGTGCATCCAGCAGCGTTGGAGCCCGGTGGTGCTAAGAGCGCTTGAAGAGTTTCCGGCCCGCCCCATGGGCGCACACAATGTTTCTGGGACTCTGAGTCCCGAGCCCCCTTCCGTGAGGGTACTGCTGCCTTCACTTATCCCGCGGTGCGGGAGCCCAGTGGCGCTAAGTGCACTTGGAGTTTCCGGCCCCACCCCCTGGGCGCACACAATGTTTCTGGGACTCCGAGCCCCGAGCCCCCTTCTGTGAGGGTACTGCTGCCTTCACTTATCCCACGGCGCGGGAGCCCAGTGGCGCTAAGAGTGCTTGAAGAGTTTCCAGCCCCACCCCCTGGGCACACACAATGTTTCTGGGACTCTGAGTCCCCAGCCCCCTTCCGTGAGGGTACCACTGCCTTCACTTATCCCGCGGCGTGGGAGCCCAGGGCACTAAGAGCTCTTGAAGAGTTTCTGGTCGCGCCCCCTGGGAGCACACAATGTTTCTGGGACTCCGAGTCCCGAGCCCCCTTCCATGAGGGTACCGCTGCCTCCACTTAGTGACTTGGGTCGCTTCCACATGTCCAGTACGATAGGTCAGACGGCTGCCATTTTGAGCACATTTCATTTATGGAAGTGTATAGCAATCTGCATCATTAACTCTATCCCATATTGTGCTGTACATCTATAAGTACTGCCCTCATGTTTATATGACTTTTTGTGCATCTGTGCTGTAAATGCAGTGTTGTTAAGGGATATGTGGTGACAGCAATGTACAACTACTCTGAGGTTCCTATGTGTTTCTAAAATGTCGATAATGTCCCAAAATATGTGTGACACATGTCTAAATGATTGGTCTTACAAACATGTCCAGTAACAGGTGAATATTAAGGAGGGTGTCATCAGATGCATAATGTTGGAAAATGGGTTATTGGTAAGGGCAGGTAGGTACCTACACTTAGCAATAGGCCACTAACCTCCACTTAGCTCCAGTTAGGTCTTAGTAAATTAAACCCAGCTCAACCCTTGGTAGCTTGGTAACGAGTGAAAAGGCATAACTTAGGAGACAGAGTGTAAAGCATTCAAATATCACAAAACAGTAATTAAATAAAACACAGGAAACAGTTTAAAAATCCAAAACCAATTTATAAAAATAGATTATATTTTTATCTTTAAAATGACACACACATGAATTAAAAAAATACAAGGGGAACCGGAGACATGAATTTTTAAAGAATTATTGTTTTTTAGAGCCTAGAAACAAAAAAGCCAATTTGGTCATCTGGTTGCACCTCGACTGGGGCAAATTCAAAGTTTAAGGCCGACCGCGATGGAACCCGGCTCGGCTACAGGACACGGGAGGTCTCGGTCAAAAGTTTACCTTCGCACTTAGTCATTTTTCTGAAGATTTTCTTCAGCGGGACGAACCTGCCAGTCCAATCCGACCTCCTGGAACCCTTCTCCGGATACGCTTTGCGGGAATCCTCGGTGGAGATTTTTACCTTCAGATTTACTCGTTTTTTCGAGGTAAAAATACTTCGACCGGGGAAAACCTGGATCTTGATCCGACGTCCTTGGAGCCCTCCTCTTATACACTGGCTGGGAGGTCCCGGTCAACTTTGTACATTGGGACTTAGGCCCTCATCCTGACCTTGGCGGGCGGCGGAGGCCGCCCGCCAAAGTCCCGCCGTCAGGTTACCGTTCCGCGGTCGAAAGACCGCGGCGGTAATTCTGACATTCCCGCTGGGCTGGCGGGCGGCCGCCTTCAGGCCGCCCGCCAGCCCAGCGGGAAAGAGGCTTCCACGATGAAGCCGGCTCGGAATCGAGCCGGCGGAGTGGAAGCTGTGCGACGGGTGCAGTTGCACCCGTCGCGTATTTCACTGTCTGCGCAGCAGACAGTGAAATACATTTAGGGGCCCTCTTACGGGGGCCCCTGCAGTGCCCATGCCAGTGGCATGGGCACTGCAGGGGCCCCCAGGGGCCCCGCGACCCCCCCTACTGCCATCCGGTTCCCGGCGGGCGGACCGCCGGGAACTGGATGGCGGTAGGGGGGGTCGGAATCCCCTCGGCGGCGCAGCAAGCTGCGCCGCCTTGGAGGATTCCAAGGGGCAGCGGAAAACCGGCGGGAGACCGCCGGTTTTCCTGCACTGACCGCGGCCAAAGCGCCGCGGTCAGAATGCCCTGCGGGGCACCGCCGGTCTGTCGGCGGTGCTCCCGCCGACCCTGGCCCCGGCGGTCTAAGACCGCCGGGGTTAGAATCACCCCCTTAGTCTCTTTTTTGGAGATTTGTCTTCACCGGTACGAACCTGCAAATTAGGCCGGGTCGCAGTTGAGGCAAGCCGGCTAGAGTTGCCGTGGCGGGTCGGTCCCCCTATGAAGCTTTTTTTCAAAAGTACTCCAAACTTCTCCAAACTTCTGGGGCTTCTCCCTGATGTTCTTTTAAGGTTCTTTTGGGGTCCACAGCTCACCCCAAGGGTCCACAAGCTCTGAGATGATCCTTTGGGGTGTGGACTACAACTCCCAGAATGCACCGGGCACAAACTCCTTTTTGGCCACTGGGCAGTGGTCAGCTGGTTGATTTCTTCAGGAGTTGGTGCAGGGGACTCTGGATAGCAATTTTTCCCCTGTAGCAAACAGGGAGTCTATCTTTGAACCAGTTGAAGCCAGGCAAAGTCGTACTTGTGGTGAAGCCCAAGTGTGCAGCTGGTGCAGTCCTTCAGAGTGCAGGTTCCAGGTGCAGGCCAGGGGTCCAACAGGGCAGTCCTTCTTCTCCTTTGGTTCTTCCTTGCTGGATGTGGTAGGGAACTGTGGTGTGGGTGCAGGTCTGCCAGTTTTATCCTTGTTCCTGGGTGAAAAACAGGGGGGGTCCTGATTCTCCAATCAGGGACAGGGTCCTTCCCCCTGTGATGACCTCTTCCTGGGAAGTGTGGCAAAAATCAATCCCAGAAGGCAACATTCTTCAAAAATCAATCATGGCTGAAAATGATTTTTGAAGGTTACATCTGGCTGAGCCTACCCACTGGTGTGGCTAAAAATCATAAACACACCCCTCTCCTGCCCTCTCCCAATCTAATCAAGGGGGCACCTAGTTGTCTGGGGTTGCAGGATGTAGGGGAGTTGCTGGGTTGCTCGGAATGTCCTTCTCCACCTTTGAAGACCAGTTTGGCAGCCCTCCCCCTTCCTGCCTCACCATCTGTTGAGGGGAGATCCCCTCCCACAGGCACATCTCTTTGTGTGAAGCCAGGCCACTTCACACCTCATCCATGCAGCCTGGCCAGGCTGCCAGAGGCTGGCCAATCAAAGCACAGCAGCAAAAACAATGCAGGGCTGAAATTGGCAACCTTTAAGGTAAAGTTTGAAACTCTTTACCTGAACAAGTTATATTAAATCTAACAACTGGAAGTTGTGGGATTTATTATAACAATTAATTTGATACCAAACCCTTGGTATCCATTACTTAAGGGGACTTTTAAAAATAAAATAAAGTCTCCCCATTCTAGCCTATGAAGGCCATTCACTACAATGAGGGGAAAACAAATTTGGCTGTTTTTACCTCACCAGGGCTTACAAAACTAAGGTAGTTTAAGACTTTGGAACTACTTTTAATTCCAAAGTCGAATTTGCATATAACTTTAATTTAAAAGCAGCCATCAAGGCAGGCCTGCCTTTAAAATGACACTGGGCACCTCAGCAGTGCTCTACCTATCCTGTGGTCCCTAAACATACATGCCCTACCATATACTAGGGGCTTATAGGTAGGTTAACTTAGCCAATTATAATTAGCCTAATTTGCATATTGACTTTACACAGAGCACAGGCCCTGGGACTGGTTAGCAGTACCCAGGGCACCATCAGAGTCAGGAAAATACCAGCAAAAAGTGGAAAATGGGTGCAAATGGTTTGGGGGCCTCTGCAATCAGTCCTGTTTTCTCACACAAGCCCCCCAGCCCACACGCCCAGGAGACTCAGCCCAACCCTGGGAGAGTCTTCCTGGCTCATCAGGCGAGGAAGACAGTGAAGAGAATTGGCTGTCCCTTTGCATTGCCTACTCTGCCTTACATCCTCCTACCATGGTCACTCCCTCTGGGTAGTGAATCCATCCCAACAGTGAAGGACCCATCTCAAACTGAAACTTCCCTCTAGGGGGGTCTTCCTCCTCTCTCTCTGCCAACTTGGGTAGTGAGGTGCCCACCTCCCCTACTCCTAACTTTGCTAGGGCAACACCTAGCTTACCCAAAGAGGTCACCCAACACTTGAGCAACCCCAATATGATCAACAGGGTCAGGGGGCCTACTTTGCTTTTGGCCCAGGGGTCTGCCTAACAGGCCGAGTGCAGTGCTGCCAGGACAGCTAGCACCCGGCAGAGGCTACTGACAGCTGTCAATACCCAGAACCACACCCTAAGCTCTCCACTGACAGGTGGCTGAACTGTTTTAGGGGCAAACTGTGGAGTCCTGGCACCCCTCTTGCTGTCTAGAGTGGGGGGCTACCACCTCCTGTGGCAGACACCCTCCTTCCACTCTCCCCTCTGTCAGTGCAGGGGCAACACCCTGCATCTGGGCAGCTGCCTGACTACTCAGGACTTCCTTGGGGTCAGGTGAGGCCTCACCAGTGCCATTTCTGGGCTCCCCTCCTACTGGGGCAGAAGGCCTTTGGCTCCCTGGAACTCTCTTTAAGAGTGGCCCACCCTTACTTTTCTTCTTTCCTTTTCTTGGTGACCCCTGTCTCCTAACTGTAGGGACTGACTCCCCAGGACTTTGGGTTGGGGGGGCACCCTGGGCGACTGCCCCATCTGGGTCCAGACTCACCTCTGGGAGGTCATTGCCCAGGATACAATCTAGGGGAAGGTCAGCACTGACTACCACCCTAAACCAGCCAAGGATACCCTCCCTCTCTAGGGGCACTATGGCTACAGGTTTAGAGGTGACCTCCCCTGTGGCTATCCTGACTTTCCTGGTCTCTCCTGGGACATACATGTCTGGAGTCACTAACCAGTCACTCACTATAGTGTGACTGGCACAGGTGTCTCTCAGGGCAGTGGTAGGGATCCCATTCACCTGAATGGGGTGGAAGTGCCTACTCCCACCCTCAGGGATCACCAACTCACCATCTGGTCCTGTCTCCCAGCTCAATGCCTGGAGGACTTCATCATCTGAGGAGTCCTCAACCATGGCTACACTGGACAGCCCAGTGCTAACCACCATCTTTGGACAGGCTGCATCTCCTCTGAAATGACCTGTCTGCTGACAGTCAAAGCAAGCCTTACTGTCCAAGAGCTTTTTTTTAACCCTGGGTCTCCCTGTTTCGGCTTGTCAGCGTGGGAGTGGGATTTCCTCTCCTCTTTCTTAGGGTTTTGGGGTACAGAGGGAGTCTCTGTGGTGGGCTTACCACCTCCCTCCTTAGGTTTTTGGGGACCATACTCCCCCTTCTTGGAGTCTCCCCCCTGGGACTTGACAACCACCCTGGTTCTCAACCACTTATCAGCTGCCTCCCCCAGCTCTCTAGGGTTGGTCAGCTTAGAGTCCACTAGATGCTGGTGTAACCTTTCTTGGGTACAATTGGTCTAGATGTGCTCTCTCATGATCAGATTGTATAACCCCTCATAAGTGTTTACTTGGTTACCATGAATCCAGCCCTCTAGTGCCTTAAGTGAGGTGTCCACAAAGTCAACCCAAGACTGGGTATTGACCTTCTGGGTGTCCCTGAACTTCATTCTATACTGCTCTGGGGTCAGACCAAACTTCTTGGTTAAGCACCTTTTCATACTAGGGTATGAATCTGCCTCCTCCCCCCTTAAGGTCAGAAGCCTATCCCTCCCTGAGTTGGGGACCAACTCCCATAAAAGTGAACCCCTGTATTGAGGCCTAACCCTTCTCATTTGGAGTGCCCTCTCAAAGGCCTCCAACCACTTGTCTATGTCATCCCCCTCTACATAAGCAGGAACCACCCCCTTGGGTAATCTGGGGCAAATCCCCCACCCATGGACACCTCAGCTTCTCTGTCGCTGCCACCATCTCCTTTCTCTTTCTTTGCCCACTATTTCTCTTCTAGGGCCAGCTTCTGTGCTTTCAAAGCTATAAGTGCTAGCTGGGACTCCAGCTCTCTTTCCCTGAGGGACAGGTTCTCTCCTCCTGAAGGGACCCCCTTCCCCCAACTAGCTTTGGGTATGACCCTAGTAACTGTGTGTAGTGAGGACCGGTCTTCCTCATCCTCACTTAGGCTCAGATACCCTCCCTCCCCTGAGTGGTTGGAGCTAGCACCCTCCCCTACTTCTTCCTCCTCTGGAGCTTCATCTGGGCCTATTTCCTGGGCCTCAGCCCATGCTGTCAGGGATTTAATCAGGACATGCTTCCTGAGGTCAGTGGTTGCAGGCAATCCCCTTGCAGTACACAACCCCCTAAGCTGGACTACTGTCAGTGTGGGTAGGCTAGCCAGATAAAGCTCCATGGTTCCCTAGTTTTGTGTCAACAAAAACTTTTTGCAAAAAATGGAAACAAGAATTTAGAAAAATCTCAAAAATTCAATTATTGAAATTAATCCAAATTAAAAATTAAAAACAATGTTTGCCCTAGGACAATTTAAAGGATTTTTAATTTGTTTTACTTAAAACTATAATGTGATACTGAACACAAGTACAGGATCCCACCACTGCACACCAAAAATGTTGGAAAATGGGTTATTGGTAGTGGCAGGTAGGTATCTACACTTAGCAATAGGCCACTAACCTCCACTTAGGTCCAGTTAGGTCTTAGTAAATTAAACCCAGCTCAACCCTTGGTAGCTTGGCAACGAGCGACAAGGCTTAATTTAGGAGACAGAGTGTAAAGCATTCAAATATCACAAAACAGTAATTAAATAAAACACAGGAAACAGTTTAAAAATCCAAAACCAATTTATTAAAATAGTTATATTTTTATCTTTAAAATGACACAAAAACAAATAGAATCGGATAAGGTATCCATTACTTAAGGGGACTTTTAAAAATAAAATAAAGTCTCCCTAATCTAGCCTATGAAGGCCATTCACTACAATGAGGAAAAAACAAATGTGGCTGTTTTTTCCACACCAGGCTTAATAAAACTATTTGTATAAGGTCCCTGCTTATAGTTACATGGCACCCAGCCCTAGGGGCACATAGGGTACACCTTAGGGGTGACTTATATGTAAAAATAAGGTAGTTTAAGACTTTGGAACTACTTTTAATTCCAAAATCGAATTTTCATATAACTTTAATTTAAAAGCAGCCAGCAAGGCAGGCCTGCCTTTAAAATGACACTGGGCACCTCAGTAGTGCACCTATGGGTGCACTACCTATGCTGTGGTCCTTAAACCTACATGTCCTACCATATACTAGGGACTTATAGGTAGGTTAACTTAGCCAATTATAATTAGCCTAATTTGCATATTGATTTTACACAGAGCACAGGCCCTGGGACTGGTTAGCAGTACCCAGGGCACCATCAGAGTCAGGAAAACACCAGTAAAAAGTGGAAAATGGGGGCAAAAAGTTAGGGGGCCTCTGCAATCAGCCCTGTTTTCTCACACATAACTATGTGCTCTACTGTATATGTCAGAGGTAGTAGCTGTCCTTGACCGCTGTTATGTGTGAGTAATTAAACTAACTGTACTTGATGTGTGCATACTGCATGTCACATACTATGTTTACATGTTTTCACATAGTTACCCTGCCATGAGGAGAGGAAGATGACCACCAGTGTACGGTCCACTAGTAGACCTGCATACCATGGAGGAAAGACTTTGTAATCAAACATATCATCTGAATCGTCATACTATCATGGATCTTTGTAAACAGTTGGAGCAGATATGATGCCTGCCATTCACAATCTCTATAGCACAGCTCCCATCATTCAAGTCTTGTCAGTGCTACACTTCCTGGCCACTGGCTCCTTTCAGAATACAGTGGCTCTAACTGCAGGGATGTCTCAGCGCATTTTCAGTCTGGTTTTGAAGGATGTCCTTTGTGCATTGTTGAACCACCTGGACAACTACATTAGGTTTCCCCAAAGAGCAGATTTGGCCTAGGTGAAGGCAGACTTTTATGCAATGTGGCACATTCCATATGTAGTTGGAGCCATAGATAGCACACAGGTAGCCTTTATTGTCCCCAGTGCCAATGAACAGGTGTATAGGAACAGGAAAAACTACCACTCCATCAACATTCAAGTGGTGTGTCTTGCAGACCAGTACATTTCACAATTCACAGCAAAGTACCCAGGCTCAGTCCATGATTCCCTCACCTTGCAGAACAGCAATGTCCCACTGCTAATGACACGACTCTACACAGAGAGGGCCTGGCTGGTTGGTAAGTTACAACTGTTTGCAATGTATGTCTCCTGCCATCACAAGGTTGCATGTCCCACATCCAATGTTTGTGTTGTTCCACCATTTTGTTCACAGGTGACTCTGGCTATCCAGACTATTCTTGGCAGTTGACACCAATGAGGTACCTAACCACGCAGGGGAAGTTTGCTACAATGAGGCCCACAGGCAGCAGAACCTGTGGTTGGAAATGCAGAAATGCCAAATGATTAAAAACCAGAGGAAGATGAAGCAGGAGACTCTAGGGCAGATCTCATCAATCATTTCTTCAACTGACTAATAGGTATGTGTAGTTGACCTATTGTTGTGATGTATTTGTGCAACAAGATGTTCATGGCTAGCATATCACCTACTTTCTTGCTATCTGTGGGGGTGTAGTGAGCTCCAATGCTTATGAGTGAGTTGTGAATGCAGACTGAAAGTTTGCATTATGTACACAATAGAGTGGTAGTCAGTATCATCCATTGTGACAGTAGATGCAAATGTACACTTCTGGACTTGCCTTCTCTGATTTGAGGATTGTATTCTGCTATAGCCTATCCCTTTTCCCTCTCACTCACACATTGCCCTAGATCCTGTTTGGCTCAGCAATGTTGGCTAATGTAAGACAGTGTCAGAAGCAGATGGGAATTGCTGACAGACATGAGAAGTGGACATGACTGAAACGAGGTGATGTTAGTGTTGTTTAAGTGGGGTGTAACCAAGACTGTTATACCGTCAGGACTCTGGGGTAGAAAAGTGTTTTCCCATATATTTCACCTGTTGGGTACAGGAGGTTGCTAAATGGTCTATTTTGTATCTGGAGATGTCTGGCTCATGTGTAAATGTTGGATCCTAGGCTCTCGCATCACAGAGCGTTTAGTTGTTTGTGAGCTACATGGGACTTAGCTGTCATTGTGTTCATACTTTGCAGACCAAGCTGCATGTCACTGACTGACATAGGTGAGTGACAATTCTACAGGTATGGGACCAATGTAAGCAAAAAGTTTCAGGACTGGGTACTTAAGTAATCACCTTTGTATATTCCATGGGATATGTGAATTTGAAGCTATGGTGTGAATATGCAATGAGACTATAACAGGTGATACAGAGGACCTATCAGTGTGCCTCCTGCGCTGTATGAGGTTTACCATGACCCTGATGTCTTATCCAGGTGACTGGTTGACACCTGTTCGATATAAGTCAATAAGGACGCTTAATGAAGGACTCCAATTATAAATACAATTTAGCTTTACTAGAATTGCAGGTAAAAGGTAGGCATTTAGCACATAAACAATAGTAGAATAAGAATAGCAATGAAAGGCATCTATTTATATATATAAGTACACTACAAGGAGCATCTATGTATATATATATATATATATATATATAAGCAAAGAGTTCACTGACAGATATAAGTTTTGATTAACTGTATACTAAAATACATCACACTACAATATTCAGGAAGCAGAATATAAATGAGTTGAATACTTCAGATAAGCTTTGATTTACTGCACACCAAAATGCATGTTTCAATTACTGCAGCAGGCTCTCACTACGATGTTCAGGAGGCAAAATATAAACAAACTGAATATTTCAGACAAGCTTTGATTTACTGCACACCAAAATGCATGCTTCAGTTATTGTAGCAGTTCACACTAAGAGGTTTAGAAAGCAAAATATAAACAAGCTGAATACTTCAGGTTATAAACACAGTGGAAGCATGAATAATCAGTCATAATAATAGAGCAGAGAAACAAAGGCCTTTCATCCCTGTGTGGAAACTTAACTTAGTCCACAACATGCTGGGAAGCCCTCTACCGCCTGCTTGGACCTCTCTTCCCCTCAAGCACCACAAGCAAACAGGGAGGCAGCGCTGGGCCATGGCAGCTTCCAAAATTCCATCTGCGAGCTTCCAAATCCCTCACTCACACTTCAGTGCTTAAATAACCTGAAGCTTGGATTCTACCCCCTTCCAGTATTTTCTATCTATGTTATCAGTATATGTCTCTTGGCTACCTTGCCATTCACTGGCCATTGTTTTCATTCCATCTTTTACTGTGGTCTTGTTCTCAAGGTTGAGACTGACTCTCCTTTACAGCCTGTTTCTCACACATGCAGCTGCAAATAAGTTTATCTACGGAATGTCAAAAGAAAACAAGCTTGAAAGCGAACATCGTGAATTTCTTCCACGTTGTTCTGGCTTCGGCAGGCATCACGCTCATCTACACTGTTCAAGCTAATTAATCCTTCGCGTTACAATGTCTTCCGCACCTTTCCCTAAACTGATCACCTGACTTCTGCATCCTGTATATTTGCATTACGTGACACCTTAACATACATCCTGATGCTACTATCAGTTATGCTCCATGTGCTTGCTGTGTGCAATTCTACCTATAAATGTGTGTAGAACTAGATTTCAACTTGCTGGAAATCCACCCTGTTACATTTCTGTTGAAATGAGTTTCCTGCTGATGGAGTCCCTGTTTGATATCCATAACAATGGGTGTACAATACAGAGCTACATAATCAGACCAGAGTTGTCATGCATGGCTATTCTACATGGATAATAAAAGACACATACACAGGATCTGTGTTTAAATGTGAGTTATTGTGCTTATCAAAAGAGTATCTGTGATTATAAAAGGAAAGAAATGAAAAAAAGTGAAGGTTGAAGTCATGGTGGATGAAATCATCAGGGTAGCTGCTACACCAGTTGGAAACACAAGTCCAGTGTTCTTGTACCACGGCAAAATGGAGTTAGGTCTCAGGACAGGGTGTATCTGTGGCACACAAGAGGAAGAAATGAGAAGACGTTCATTACCTGGCAGTGGGTTTGGTCTTGGTCATCTGTTTCTGCTGGACATCCACATTTGCGGGGGGTCTTCAGCTACAGAGGGAGGGGTGTCTGAGGCCTGCCCTTCCCCTGGCAGGGCCTTCATTCCACTAGCAGCCGCAGATCTGGGAAAGGCTGATGTTTTATTGCTAGTGGATGGGGCCAGATGTTGGGTACAAAACCTAATCAGGGTGGTATTCAGGTCCCTCAGCACCCCTGCAATGGAAGCGAGGTGGGTATTTTGTGCCTGCCACTGCACCATGACTTCCTGGTGCCTGTCCCTCTGCAGCATTTGAATTTTCCCCAACATGGTGATGACTCGGCCCATCATGCCTTGGGAACTTTGGTAGGCTCCCAAGACATGGGAGATGGTTTCCTGGTCAGTTGTGCCCCTTTGATACACCCCATGCACCTGTGCCCCTGGCACGGTGTGCCCATTCCCAGTGGTTGCTGGTCCATCATGGTCAGGGGTGGCAAGGTTAGACTCTGGCACCTGTTCTATGGGACACAAAATAGATGATATAGTCCTTGGGTCACAGGTTTGGGGGCAAATGATTGCCTGTGTTGTCAATGCAACAGGGCTGGGGGGAGTTGATGTGGGCAGGGTGAGGCTGAGAGTCGTTGGGTGACCAGGTGTCCCAGATGGGCCAGGTTGTTCATCAGTGTCCAGACATCCAAGGGTGTTGTCCTCTTTGGGGCCTTCATCCAGAGGGGGAGTGACAGTCTCTGGTATCCTCTCCATGGTGGCAATAACAAAGTTACCTGTGGAGGGAGGGAGACACAGATTTCAGGTTAAAATGGGTGTATTGTTGCATTTGTGTGAGATGCAGGCAGTGCCTTAACATGATTTCCAGCAATGACATGTAAGAGATGTTAGAATAGATTGGTAGTGATTGTACTGCTGAAAGGATCTGATATTGTCTGATTATAGACATGACTGTTCTCCTCTGTAACCTAGTGAACAGTCAGGCATGCTAGATGGCACAAATAAGAGTTGTACAATGCACAATGGTGTCCCTGTAGAAACACTGTATGTGAGTAAGCAAGGGACACTGACCTGTATCTGGATGTCCTGCATGTGCATCAACTCAGCCATCTGACTTTCCAACCCAGGTGAGTCTATTTCTAGCTTGGGATCTTTAATCTGTGGCCATTATTTATTGGCAAGCAGCTATAGCTGTGTTTTTCCTGGAATGCAAGTGTGAGTGAGCAATAGCATTGCTGTTATTGCCATGTACTGTTCCACACTAGAACAATCAAAATGATGTAGATAGTAAATTAGTTAAACATGCATGACGTGATATTTTGTGCAAATTCCTGGTTTTCATATTTTGTGCAAATTCCTGGTTTTCCTGGGGTAGTGCATTTGGGGAGTTGTAGCAATATGATTAGCCAGTAGTTCACGTACCATTTCCAAGGGCTGTGAGGCCAGATGAGTTCAGTGGAGATGTGGCATGTCAGAGAGGGGTATTAGGTGATTTGGACAGAGGTGTAGTGGGTGAATGTTAATTGGGGTGGGTTTAGGTGGTGAGGGAGCATGCAGGACAGGAGAATTGTGTGACATGAATGTTGTTGGTACTTACCAGACTCCACTAAAGCAGGTATTACTATCAGGCCCTCAGGATGCAGGATATTCAAGATCTTCTCCTCCCATGAAACAAAAGTAGGGGGAAGAGGTGGGGGCCCACCGCCAGTCTTCAGCATGGCTAGCTGGTGCCTGGATGTTATAGAACGCACCTTGTCCGTAAGTCATTCCACCTTTCCCGATGTCCTCCATTGTGCGTACATGACTGCCTATAGAATTGACCCTGTCGACTATTCTTTGCCACAACTCAATTTTCCTGGCAATAGATGTTTTCTGGACCTGTGCTCCAAACAGGTGTGGCTCTACCCTTGTGGAGATGGTGTGTGGGGGTGTTGTAAGTGAAATGGCTCAGTGTTTTGTAAATGGTGAGTTGTAGGTGCTGTGATGTGAGTGGGTGATGGTTTTAGCAGAATGTGTGTGCTAGTGATGTGTGTATTGTGAATGTTGTGCTGATGTGATTTGAGTGCTGAGTGAACTGTCTAAGTGTGCTTATGGTGTAAAAGTGCAAAATCTATCTTTTTTTAATTCTCAGTGTATGTGAATGGCGTTCTGGATGTAAAGGATTGTGAATTGTGTAAGGATGTGTTTTATTGTGCAGTGAGTAGGTGTGTTGTGTGTGTGGATGTGTGTCAGGTGTGGGGTATTCAAACTATCCAATGTGGTGTTGTGTTCTGACTCAAGTGAGTTGAGACCGCCATGGTTTGTACCACCAGTGGTTTTCTGCCATGGAAGAACTGCTGTTGTAAGTTGTGTATCTTAATATGATGGGAGGCTTTTTGTTGGTCTGGAGGTGCTGGTGGTGGAACCACCTCTTTTCAGGCCTCCTGTGTCCTGGCAGTTTCTGAAATTTGGCTGTTATTGGTGGGGTTCATAGTATGACTCATAATACGGCGGTCGTATGACCTCCAAGTTGACCGTCTTTTGGGGGCTGCTACCGCGGCAGTCTTACCGTCAGACTGCCAAACTCATAATGAGTCCCAAAGTGTCAGAGAAACTGCAATGTAGAACACCAAAACTTGACCATTTGCAGAAGAGCCAAATAGAAAAACTATTTTTTATCAGGAGTTTGGCAACTAACTGCCTGATTTAGGTCTTGCCGGAGGGAATATTCCTTCACAAATGTGACGTATATCGCATCTGCCGTGTTACGATCCCATGATATCCTATGCAGATTGTAATAAGGTGGACGGGATATCCATCACATTTGTGACGGACTATTCCCTCTGCCCAGACCTAAAAGCGACCATAAGTGTTCTGTGGTATATTAAAATTCCTTTGGTGTGTCAAACCAAACAACTGTCACAACCAACTACTCCATAGTTCTCTTCATCTACATTTTCCATTACATTATTTCAATAGCTATTGTTGTGAAGTATTTCATAAAGACATATGTTTTCAAGGTGTAGACTCCTTCTTAAATTTTAAGTATCCATCATATTTGTTTTCAGATAACTGTACTTAGGGTGAAACTCTGCTAGGTATAGAATTTTCAGGAAATACTTCAAGACTCTGTTTCACATGCTTGTAAGACCTGGACTTACCCAAACAATTCCCCTTGACTTCAAGTACAATCTGACTGAGTGAAACCGATCACAGCATTCATAGGAACCTATCTCTCTATGCAAATGCATTTTCAAGCTAAAACTATTCAAATTCTTGGTTAGAGAGTTTTCAGCAGAATCTCCTCCCACATCTCCTTCATCTCTGTATTCTCTGATTTTGTAATGTAAAATGTGATGTAACAAGCAGCAGCGACGGAGTTGTCTGCAACAAACTGTATATCCATATTTGCATTCCACATTTTCAGGACAATAGTCATTAATATACTTGGAAGCCTCTGTTCTCCTGAGGTTGTATGTGATTTTCAGTGATTTTTGTGTCAGCGTGTGTCTGCAGATAAAAAGCTGTTGACTCTTCCTTTGGAAATGACAGGTCTTGGAAATTAAAAACAACACCTTGTGTAAAGTTTTCCTTTACACCTATATTGTCGATTACAGTACTTGCCGCATCTATGTGTTTGAAAACTTAGAACTTGTTGTCTTAGACCTTTTTCATCATTGTCTTTAAGGATGGTGCATGTCACATACTGTTCTATGAAAGACAGTACAGAGTTATCACTGTCTGTTCTAAATGTCGGTGCATTTTTATACCCATAAGATCACGGGAATATGAGGAGCCCCTTCTGTTTGGCATTCTTTATGCAAAGAAACCTGTAACTTCGCCAAGAGGAGTATTTGTATTTTTACAAATAAAAGACACCATAGCTTGAAACCTGTGGTTTAAATATCTACAAACATTAGCAAGATCCAAAGAGCAAAGTTCTCCTGCTGTCTTCACATTGATGTTCTTAATGTTTGATTGTGCTTCTCTTAAAAAGTCAACTGAGTCATCCCACTCGTATTCTGCACAACTGAGTGTCAAAAACCAAATAGGTGGACCTAAGTTTCACAATACACATTTCAGTTCTCCATGATGATGATACCAGTACTCATTGGTGCCATATTGGCATGTCACCATATTAATCAAATTGTATTCCAACTTTTCATCCTTACCTTGAACTTTGTCAACATATTCCGTTGCAGAGAGAAGACTCATGTCTTCAGAATGTGGTGTACAGTGTAAGATAGTCTAAACAAGTCACTCTCAAATAATATATAGATTATGTATGGAATACACTGGTAAAATATAGAGTACTTTGAATATAGTCTAGTTGACCTGTACTCAGTTGCTGGTATTTGGACAGGGTGGTCATCATATCAGCCACGTACTCCAGTGGGAAATAGGTGTGGAAAAGAGTGGGCTTCTATACCTTTTTCCCACACACTCTATGGAGCTCATTTTGGTTGGTTCATTTGAAAGAGATCAATAGCATCACCAATCCTTCTTTGGACTGGAGAAGATGGATTCTGTAGTGTTCATATATTTCTTCTGTTTTGGATCCGTCCAACTTTTCAATCTGTCCACTTGATGGTATCGTTTTATCATTCATAGGACTTACATCTCCAACAACATTGGCATTTTTGTAATAAATATTATTTTCTTTGAGGTATAATGTAGCTTTTTTTAAAATGTCAACATCTACTTGGTCTTGACAGATTTGTCTGGTTTTCATATGTATACCATTTCCAAGAATAAGAGGTTGATCAATATCTCACTTTACACCCACAGTTTCAATATCCATTTAAAAATCTAAAGGCAAGCAGACAACTCTTACTCTAAGGCCTTTCTGTAGCTCTGTTGGTGGTAGTTTATAAGTCTTTGGTTCTATAAGCACTGTTGCTTGAAAAGGGTGTATAAATTGTACAAGAATTAATTAATAAATATTTAATTGTCAAAGTTCTTCTGGAATTTATACCAATTCTAACTTGTTATGTACTGCTCTGGCTGGCATTTTGTTGTCTTCTAACGTATAATAGCAAAACCTACATATGCTTTGCTGTGTTGACAAATCAAAGCATTCCTCCACAAATAAATATATACCAAATTCTTGCCACTTATTTCTTTTCTCTCGTTCATTTATTGAGAATACAACAGCACTGCAATTTAGATTTTTGGAGTGAGTGTGCCAACAACAAATACAACCAAAGTTTGATTTCTCTAAAGAAACTGGGTTTAAACTTTGCAATCTCTTGTGTAAAGGTTTCAATACTAGTACAAGTGTCCTGTTCCACCATACCTTCAGTAACCAACTCCTCATTTTCCCAAGACTCCTATTCAGGACCAAGGAAACTAAACTGAACATCCCCACAGACTTTTTATACCTCTGCTATTGTGCCATTCAATAGAGCTCTGCTAATCTCTCCTAAACATAAGACAGGAGTTTTTACAAAGTAAAGTTTCCTTACTTAATTTCTCTTTTTAGTGTGATGAACCGCTAACAATCTTAAGTGATGAAAGATGTTTCTACACACATTCTTTGATAAAAAAGCAAGTGAATGTCCCTTTACATTAGTATACTTCCTCACTCTGCATGGATCTAATCCTTGCAAAATTGCAATTTTCAGCTTGACACTTCTATCCGGAAATTGAAATAGAAAAGTTCTTAACATGTCAGTTGATTGCTGACAAAGACTACAAATACTGCTACAGTTCCATTTGTATACAGGGACCTGTCTACTTCTCCCTTGTACTTTTTCAGCTATCACTTCTTCTACATTCCTAGGAACAATCTCCTCTTTTGCAATGGAACTACCATCTTTTACCTCATAGGAACAACCAGCTGTATCAAATGCATGCACTTATGTGGTCACTTGTAAGTAGTTATCTCCATTAAAGAAAGTCTCTGTACTGTACTGTGCTTACATTCACCTTTAAAAATCTAGCAAACATTACTTTTAATAATACAACTTCTGTTAGGGTTTTTTTCTTCATGAACATTACTGTTTTCTCTAGTGTCCTCATTCTGTTCAATATCAAGATAAATGTTTTTTTGAAAATTAGGAAATGCAAACCTCAGGGTGCTAGGGGCCTAAGGCCCCCTCTGCTGCACACCCCAAAAATACTTTAGGACATGTAAGGCGCACACATGCCAAAGGGGCATGTGTGCGTTACATGTCAATTTTAAAAATGTATGTATAATGCATTTTTGAAATTTGCACATGGTTACCACCAAATTGAATTTGGTGGTTATATGCGATTCCTTAATGCACAATTCACATTAAGGACAAGCTTGATACATGTGCTTAAGAAATCGCAAATAAGGATTCCTTATTTGCGATTGTCTAACCGGGGTCGTAATTTTAAGGAATCGCTATTTTAGCGATTCCTTAAAATTGCACAGCGAATGCCTTTCAAACATCATGAAAGGCATTTTTACATTCGCAAACGGCCGAATTCTGCGATTCACACCGTTTGCGAATACAAATTTGCTTGATACATCTGGCCCTTTGTCTTCAATGCAAACGCTGTGTCAACTACACTTTCAATATGTTGCTTTTGCTTAAGTGCAGCACTTCTTCTCTTATATTTCTTCATCTTTTGTAACAAATTCTGCGTTACTCTCATTAACATTTTTTTTACTTGCATCTCTTCAAACTATTTCTGCCTGTTTTCTTATGACATTTCCTACTTTTAGAACCATGTACTCCTTGCTGTTCATCAGTTAATTTCAAACTTTGCTTTTTACTTGACACTTTTCCCTCATTGTGCATTTTTACATACTTTTTTCCAGAAACTCCTCAGTACTCTTAACAACCATATTTTTTTTTTCTTTGCACATTCTCCGTGTATCTACCTTTTCACTTTCAGTTTAAGCAGGTCATACTGTTTCCTCTGTTTCTTTCTTCAGTGTCTTTTATCAGGCATAGCAAGTCTTCTTCTTTAAATACAAGTGGATAGCTTGAAAGCAAATAAAGAATGCATTTACCTCTACAGAACATCGGATTAAATTAGGGGCTATAGGCAACTCACTAAGGGGCATATTTATACTCTGTTTGCAACAAATTAGTGCCATTTTTTTTTTTACTCTAATTCGGTGCAGATCTAACTCCATATTTATACTTTGGTGCTAGACCCGTCTAGCACCAAGGCCCTGATTTATACTTTTTTTGCACCACATTAACATCATTTTTTGATGCAAAAGTGGTGCAAACTTACAAAATATTGGCCCTTATTTACACTTTTTGCTGCAAAACTACACTAACTCAGTTTTGCACCAAAATGTTTAGCACCGGCTTACACCATTTCTGTGCACCAGCCGGGCACCATATTTATGGAATGGTGCAAGCCGGTGCAAAGGGTAGGCTAGAGTTTAAAAGAATGACTTTAGTCGGGTGGGGCTGGCAGTATAGAAGAAGAGGGTTTAGCACCAAAAAATGGCTTTAGGCAGGTTAGAGTAAAAAAAAATGACTCTAACCAGATTAGCGTCATTTTAGGGTGCTAATCCTACCATGCCACATGACTCCTGCCTTAGAAAAGGCAGGAGTCATGCCCACCACCCCAATAGCCAGCAGAGAGGATGGCATGGCCATTGCACCCTGTGCCATGTATGGGGGCCATTTCAGGCCCCCCTATGGTACTTTAAAAAATAAAATGCAATCTTACCTGTGATGGGGTCCCCCATCCTCAGCAGTCCCTCTGGTGTGGGTGGGGGTGCCCCTGGGGCCTGGGAGGGCATCTGTGGGCGTATTCAATGGTGTTCCACCATGGAAATAGGCCCACAGGTCCCCTAACGCCTGCCCTGACCCAGGCTTTAAGAAATCCTCCCTCCCTTGCACCATTTTTGCATGGGAGTATAAATATGGCGTTAAGGCCATAGAGTCATTTTTTGCACAGGAACGCCTACCTTGCATCTCATTAAGGCAAGGTAGGTTTCCACTTCCAAAAAATGACTTTAACTCCATAAATTTGGCGCTAGACGGGTCTAGCACCAAAGTTTAAATATGGAGTTAGTTTTGCACTGAATTAGAGTTTAGAAAACTTACGCTAATTCAGTGCAAACAGAGTATAAATATGCCCCTTAGCGTCAAAAAATGATGCTAATCTGGTCAAAATCATTTATTTTAACTCAAACCTGCCTAACGTCATTTTTGTTTTAAGCTAGCCTACCTGTTTCCCCGGCTTGCACCATTCCATAAATATGGTGCCCAGCTGGTGCTAAAAAATGGTGCAAGCCGGTGCAAAACTTTTTGGTGCAAAACTGCCTTAGTGCAGTTTTGCACCAAAAAGTATAAATAAGGCCCTAAGTACATAGAGTGATCAGTTCAGTGTCTACAACGTTCTATAAGTTTCTCACTATGCATATATAAAATGTAGATTAGTTACAGTATACATAGGAGACTAGGGGACATATATATGAAAAGTTTTTGCACTCGCAAACGGTGTGAATCACAAAAATCGGCTGTTTGCAAGAGGAAAAACGCGGTCTGCGATGCATGAAAGGCATTCGCAGACCAAAAATAAGAAATCGCAAAATTTGCGATTTTTTGCGGTGCAACCTGGTTTTGCGAGTCGCATTTTGCGATTCGGTATTTCTAGTAGGAAATTGTGAGGCGCAAAATGCGATTCGCAAAATCCAAATCGCAAATAGATGCATCAAAAAACGCAATTAGCGATTTTTCGCAGAATGGCATTTTTCACATACAAAATACCACTAAGTGAAACCAGGTGGTAACCAGGTGCAACCTATATAAGAGGCCCAGAGTGCCTCAGACTCTTTTCCACAATGGCTGCATTCTACGTCATGGCGAGGAGGATGAGGATCTTGGCAGGTTGGAGGAGAGGGAGAAGGAGACAGGAGTGCATTTTCAGAGTGCGCATTACACTATTTGACCTGACAAAGGAGGAAATATTTGAGAGGTATAGGTTGAACTCAGCCATGATACTTGATCTGATAGCTGAGCTACAACCCATACTGCAGCGCAGAACACTAAGGACTCACAGCATACCCACCCATGTGCAGGTATTATGCTCCCTACACCTACTCGCCTCAGGGAGCTATCAAGGGGTCATAGCAGCGGCTGGGGGGTGTCACAGAGTACCCTCTCCAGATTTTTCAATGCATTTATCAACGCCATGTTAAGGAAACTCCAACAGTACATCAGATTCCCCCACACCCCACAGGAAATACAGCAGACAAAAATTGATTTCTACCAGATAGCACAGTTCCCCCACGTCCTAGGTGCCATAGATGGCACACATGTGGCAATATGTCCACCATCAGTCACAGAGTATGTGTACTGCAACCGTAAATACCAACATTCTATGAATATACAGGTGATATGCAATGCCTCCTATATTATAACTGATCTTGTGGCCAGGTACCCAGGGAGCACACATGATTCTTACATCTTTCGCCACAGCGGCATTCACACAAGACTGCTAGCTGGGGAGTTTGGTGAAGGATATCTACTAGGTAATGTCCCTCTGTACACTGGCGCATAGCTGACAAACCCATGTCAGATGGCAGAGTTAGTCATCACACCTTCTGTCCCTTCCAGGAGACAGTGCCTACGCAGTGCGTACCTACATGATGACACCCTACCTCAATCCCATAACACCGGCAGAATGGAGATACAATGCAGCACACAGGGCAACCCGCAACGTTGTGGAGCGCACATTTGGCCTGCTGAAGAGTCGCTTCCATTGCCTCCACAAAAGTGGAGGGGCACTACAGTACAGTCCAGAAACCACATGTAGAATAGTGGCTACTTGTGCAATCTTGCACAATATAGCTACAACCAGGGGCATACCTATAGAAATCAGTGACACTGAATCAGATGAGGATGACAATCCCATACCACCTCTACAGCCAGGAGACAGGACCAGAGCAGCAGAGGGAAGGCAAAGGCGTTCCAACATCACACACAACCATTTCATACGTGAGTATGAATGACAAAAATCCACTGACAACTGTACCTGTAGTGATAGAAATTTATTACCTTATGTCAGGTAATGAATGAGTGATAAATAAAGTAAACAGGTGATGGAAAAAACTAAAATTAACAAAAGAACTGAGTCACGCACTATTACGTCATAGTGGCAACACCAGTGTAATTGCGGCAAGAGTCACTTTCTCCTCCCATGCACACCACTCGGGTGCCCAGTTAACTCACTGGCACCTTGAATGTCACCTTCAGTGGCAGTTCTGCACCTGGCACTGCGCCGTCTGGTGTCTGCTGCAGGTACGGCCACAATACTGAGGCTAGAACTGTCCTCAGTGTCCCCCAAGGCTACCTCACAGGGAGTGGCAGATCTCTGTCCCATGACATGTTCAATCACATTAGTGATGTGCACAAGGCCCTGGACCACATCCCTGCTGGTGTGTGCAGCCTCCACTTGTGCCGCTACAGCGCGACGGGCGATGAGTGCTGTGGAGTTCGCCATTCTGTTGGAGGACCTGCAGTAGCTGCCAAACATTGTCCTGAATCGGTGTTCCAGTCTGCGACGGCTAACCCTTTCATGGCGCAGCTCCTGGCAGAGGTCACACACTGCACTAGTAAGGTCCCTAGTGTCCTCAGAAGCCTGCACCTGTCCCTCACGCAGCTGTGTGATGTTGCTGTTCAGTGCATCCAGTTGCCGATGCAGGCCCATCATGTGTCTATTGTGGACTCGCAGGTTCCGGTCCAAACTAAGTATGCGCTTGTTTTGCAGGCGCTGTTGCTGCAACAGAGCAGCCTCAAGGCCCCCGAACAAGGACGGACCCTCACCTGCCTATGAGGTTGCTGCTGGGACACTGTGGCATTCCCGAGTTGTGCTGGCTGACCCCTGCCCTCCAGTATCTGGCTGCGCCTGTCTGGTGCAGACGGTGTGCTTGGCCATTCCTGCTGCACATCTGAGTCGCCGCTGAAGTCTGTCAATGGTAGTGCCCTGGGCCTGCGGCGCACAGTGGAGATGTGGAGGGACCCACTGGTGTTGGTGTCAGAGGGCTGCTGGGTGTCCGTCTCCCCTACACACGGACTGTGTGTGGCTGCTGGGCCTTGCCCACCTGCAACAACAATATGCAGCATGTCAGTTCTGTATGTTACATTATCTGTCTGAAAATGGCAATAAAGGTACAGGTACTGCTCTACATGGTGTTGTGTGTGTTGTGTTACCTTGGGTGTCACTATGCTTCATTACATTGTTATGCTACTGTCTGTACTAGTTTGTGGACTGCAACTCCCATAATGCATTGTTGTGCTGCTTCTAAGATGTGGACTGGACTACTTCACACACTACTTCACATTACATGCTAATTCCTAAGGGGCTTTTGTGCATACACATATTGGGTTCACAAACAACATTGCACTTACCTTAGCTGGTACTTGGTTGACCGGAGGTGTCGATATCTGTGACCCCTGTCACAGCTTCAGGGAGGAGTGTGGATTCCACCAGGTCCTCCAGTGGTGTGGATGGTGTTTCGGTTGGTGGTCGCCACCTGAGCACCTGGCCTCCGCAAGTCTCCTTGCCATCCTCTCATTTGCCCAGGAGCGCAGGTCGTACCACCTTTTCTTAATCTCCTCTATGGAGCGCTGTGCCATTCCAATGGCGCAGATTTTTCCCTGGATGTCCAGCCGTAACCTTATTTTTTCGCTCTCAGGAACCTAGAGTGAAGATTTCCCAAACAGGCGGTCATGGCTCCTCACAACCTCTTCAGTCAGTACCTCCAGCTCCTGTTCACTAAACTTGAGCTTGCGCTTCCTCTCCTGCTTCTCCTGTGATGTTCCTGGGGTCTCCATCCTGGCTCAGGTGTTTCTGCTCCTGCTGAGTACTGCTCTATGTGGCTGGGCTGCTCTCTCTCAGAATGCTGGTTTGGGTGTGGCACCTGAAACTGCCTGGGATGACTCATTTCCTGCTGGTGATGTCATCAGGCTCCTCCAGGTGTGCATTCTCGAACTTTCTCGCAATTTGCGATTTTTTACCGAATCGAAAAAAAATCGCAAATTGCGAGAATGCAAATTGTGATTCGGTAAATGGGCCTCGCAAACCACAAATAGCGATTTTTAAGAAATCGCTAATTCCGAATCGCAATTTTGTTACATGGCCAATTGCGACTCGGAAATAGTGATTTCATAAAAATCGCTATTTGCGATTCGCAGACCCCAGTTTTCATACATATGGCCCTAGGTGTTCTACTACTTGAAACTACCTGCATTGCTTACTTGCTATGTTTCGTACGCTAGGGACATGAAACTGTCTGAGCAACTACCTCTCTTACTAATAGGTATTTATGTTTGACAGACTATGTCAATGTATGTATCAGTGTGTCTATAGGTGTGACAGTGCATGAATTAATTATTTAATGATTGGCTAGGTGTCATACTATCTACCTCAGTGTATGCTTGAGCCTGTAAGTAGCTGTATTACTATTTATCTGGCTATGTTAGTAGCTATATTCTTTTCAACCTGGGTGTCTCACTACCTGTAGCAGCATGGTTGGGTGTGATACTGGCTGCTTTAATATTTGGCTAGGTGTGTTGCCCATTGGTGTGTGCATGGGTGTGTCAGTGACTGCATTAGGGTTCGCTAGGTGTGTCAGTGTCTGTCTTGGTGTACCTTTGGTTTTGTCAGTAGCTCTATCAGTGTATGCATAGGCGTGTTATTACCTGTATTACTGTATTCCTGGATGTCTCAGTAGCTGAATCAGTGTTTACATGACTATGTCAGTGCATGTACCAGTGTGTGTCTGGGTGTGTCAGTGTCTACATCAGAGTGTGCTTACTTGTGTCACTGCTTGCACTGGTATGCTACTGAGTCCCTCCGTTGCTGCATCAGAGCATGCCTATGTGTCAGTGGCTGAATTAGTGTTTGGCTGAGTGTTTACATCAGTGTGTGCATGGGTGTGTGTATCTGCATTGGTGTTTGACTGCATATATGACTGTCTGCATCAGTGACTCCTTGGGCGTGTCACTAGCTCTATTTGTGTGTGTGGGTGTGACAGTAACTGTAATAATGTATACCTGGGTCACTATTGGCATCAGTTTGTGTGTGCATGGGTGTGTTAGAGTATCCATTACTGTGCCCCTGGGTGTGTTAGTATATGTATAAGTGTATTTGGGTGTGTTAGTTTATGCAATACTGTGTGTATGAGTGTGTTAGAGTATGCATAACCGAACACATGGGTGTGTCAGTGTGTGCATCAATATGTCTTGGTATGTTAGTGCATGCATCAGTGTGTCTGGGTATGTGAGTGTGTGCTTCAGTGTGTATATGGGTGTTTCAGTGTATGCATCACAGTCTCACTGGCTGTGTCAGTGTATGCATGAGTGGTTCCCTTTGTGTGTCAGTGTATACATGTGTGCACCTGGGTGTGCCAGTGTATGCATCAGTATCTGCCTGGATGTGTAAATATGTTCATTAGTGTGTGTCTGGGAGTGTCAGTGCATGCATCAGTGTATAGCTGGATATGTTAGTATATCCATCAGTGTCTTCCTGGCTGTCTCAGTGTACGCATCAGTGTGTGCCCAGCTGTATTAGTGTGTACATGAGTATGTGCATGGGTTTGTAATGGTATGCATAGGTTTGTGTTGTGTGTGTTAGTATATGCTTCAGTGTATGCCCAGGTGTGTCAGTGTAAGCATTAGTGTATTCCTGGGTGTGTCAGAGTATACATCAGTGTGACTGTGTGTATCACAGAATGCATCAGTGTATGCCTGGGTGTGTCAGTGTATACATGATGGAATGCCTGGGTATGTTATTGGATACATTCGTGTTTGAGTAGTCATGTCAGTATCTGCATTGGTGTATGCTTGGGTGTTGTTACTCTTCACAAAATTGTATTCCTCCTTTGGTGATCAATTTACTTTTTCTTATTTTCATCATGTACTGCCTATTTATATTCCCTTTTACTTACTGTAAACATCCTACTCACTTTCATCCACCTTACACACAATCATGCCTTTTCTAAAAATAATTTTAAAATTACACCTTAATTCACATAACTGTTAAATGTTTTTGTTGGCCTGTATTTTTATTTCTCAGTATCAGTTAGAACCCCTTCTCACTAACAAAGTGTGCAAAAACCAAGCACAAGAATGGTACACTACTCTCAGACAAGGGAACCAGTAATGACAACCTTTTCAACTTTGCGTTCAGAGTTACTCATGTGCATAACAACTCACAACCTTTGTTTTATATTTGACTTTTGTTATACCACTTCTGTATTGTCAGTCTTTTTTTAACCCTTTCTCACACTGCTCTGAAGAAGCCCAGTTTGGTAGGGGTTTTCAGCAGATCCGTGAATCCCTAGCAGAGCACAGCACAGGCCCCGTGTAAATTTGTAGCGGATCCACATGGGAGCCTCAAAATTATTTTTATAAACTGCTCTTAAACAATCTCATTCATTCTCCACTTTGTTTAGATGGCTAAATTTGCACCCCAAACACCCCTTATTGAGCATTTTGTTATAGTACCACTGTGCCTTTACATTCACATTCTAGTATTTGTTCTTCCCTTCCCCAAAGCTCCTGTAGCTCTGTTAACACGGTAACAAATTTTGAAACATTCTCTGCTAGCAGCAGGTCGCTAGTTCACAACACTTTCTGAAAGCAGTATGGGAACTTCTAAACAAACTCTAAGAGGTGTGGTTGAGTATTTAGAATTATAAGTATGTCCCAAACACCATTACTTTTTTGTTACTTCTCCAAAGTCAATCACACATCTACTTACCTTTATCACAATAGCACTACCTAATTTTAGGTACCAGCATTTTTACAACATCCAATCAAATACATTTTTTTATATTTTAGGAATTATCTTTCATTTTAACTGCCTTTCGTTTGAAATCTGTCTCATTCAGTTGCAGCTTTCCCTTTGTGGTACTCCAGCTTCCCTCCAAAATGCTCAGAGTGTGGATTGTGGGTCATAGCATTGTGCTTTGGGCCACAGTGAGTGCTAGAAAGAATGGTATTGACAGGGGCCTTGGTTTACCTAATGTGAATACTACCTGGACTGGAGAGGGTTGATGTGGCATCATTTGAAAGCATTATGGATTGCTGACATCTAGACCTTATGAATGTGCCCTGTGGTGGCAATGATCTGGGCACAGTTACTGGGGTAGAATTGGAAATCCTAATGAAAGATACCTTTGATAAATTAATGGTATTTTTCCCACACACTGCCTTGGTATTTTCCAACATTTCCAAAGGCAGAAGCAGAAGTGGTCAAGTGAATTCTGTCAACAGATAGATAAATCCAGGAAACATGTCAAAAGTGTTCCTGCATTCCTCAGAGACCACAACATGGGTTCTATATACTACAATAATTTCCCCTTTTATATGTATGGTTTACCTAGAAATGATGGAGTTTACTTGAAAGAGAAAGGCAACATGGTGTTCCTCAAGAACTTGAAAGACTGCATCCTGTTTAAAGTATAGTTGGCACCTACACATCATAAACACAAATGTTCTTTTCAGAGCCAGTCTTTGTATCAAAGATATGTTAATTTAATTTAGTATTTCTATATTTATATTCCTCATGTTGATCAACTAATCCACTGTGGATTCACAAACGAAAGACACTCATTCAATACACACCAGCAACACTGAAGGATGTCAGTGGATGTTTAAATGGTTTTATCAGTGTAGGACTGAGTATGCCAGCAGATATCTGGACCTGTGAGTGGGTGTGAGAGTGCCTGTCAGGGTGTCAGAGTAGGTCTGAAAGTTTATCTCTGGGTGTGAGACTGGCTTTGAGAGTGTGAACGTTTTTATCTTGGTGTCAGAGTGTACATAGGGAAAGCTTTTTTCATACCTATAACTTTGGAACAGTTTTGCAAATCTTCACAGAATTTTCATAAGTCACTTAAGCTAATGTGTGGAAAGTTTCAGGTTGATTCATCAAGCAAGGCCTAAGGAAAAGGTGGGGTCCCAAAATGTGTTTTCCCCATGCAATGTCCCATAGGGATTTTAGACACAACTACATCCTGATATATATATATATGTAGTCACTTAAAAAAAACAAAGGCTACAGGGACATTATAGTTGGGCTCACTATAATTTGTGCCCACAGGTAACTATAACTCACGCCCTCGACATCCAGTAAGTACTCTAGATATTACAACACTCATGACATCTTTGATAAGATAATTGATATCACTGTGACATGATAACATGCGCAGTAACATTATTGATGAGAAAACTGTGCATGGTGGGGAGAGCATGTTATAGTTACCTTAGGGCACAAGTTATAGTTCCTCAAAATACCTCTAACTATAACAGATGAATTTCTGTGATTTTGTATGTTTAAAATGTGAGCCTATAATTATAACGTCCTTGTAACCTTTGGTTTTATATATATATATATATATATATATATATATAAACACATACATACACACATATACTCTTCACATACACACATATATGTCACTGAAAAAAAACAAAGGCTAAAGTAACATTATAATTAGGGGACTATATCAGTAATTACATTAACGTTTTGGGGGGTGGCCAAAATGGCAGCCCCCAAAATGCTTGTACATGTGAGCTCTATCCTGGGCCCCTCTAAATATCCCTATTACTGCCATTTGTGCTTGCCCTGGATCACCCTCTTTTGAGTGGGGGCAGCTGTTAGCGCCCCCGCTGCACTGAAAACAACAGCCGCACTCGATTGAGGGCCAGCGTAAACACTCTGAGTCAAATATCAGCAGGGAGGACAATAGACAACAGGACCAGGCCCACATTAACACAGCTTGAGAACATTTCGACAGCAGGGACTGCTCACTGACACATATCGGGAGGGCTTCAACCATTAAAGCAACCACAAGTTGAGTGCTCTGCTGGAGCATAGACACCCCATGGGAGATGTGCTTAGTCCTGCTCAAGCCTGACGGGGCCCACACCGTATCACAGGCCTGAATAATCAATTACGCGGCAGCGGCTGTCATAACAGAGTGGTTCGGTGGAGACCGGCAATGATTCCTGTAAAACTGAGGGACTCCAAAAGTAGCAGAGAGACCCTTGATTACCACACTGTAGGAGCGAGCAGCCGCCACCTGCCATATACTGCCATAATTAGGGCTGGAGCCCCATGGAGATGAAATTGGCATTGGCAGCCCCTGCCAAGACCAAGATGATGTGGCCAACATAAGGTGAAAACAAAGAGGGCTGCCAATGGGTCCGGTGGCAAGGGGTCCATAGGCATGGTCTAACACAGGGTGCTCTTATCCTTAAGTGGTGCATACAGGGACAGGAGCATGGGGTGAATATACCCCTATGCTGTGAATACAGAATCAACCCCAGTGTTCTGGCTTTGGCCGCCAAGCACCGCTGCCTCAGTAACTGGACATTGCTACTCTGCGGTGAGGCCCATAGTGCGAGACTGCCAATGCAAGTGCATCCCCCAGGGGGGTCTCTGTTACACAGCCATTTGCGAGGGCTTAGTGGGCGACCTCAGGACTAATCCGACAGGGATTGTGCACTGAGCAGGACACAGTGGTGAAGCTCAAAACGGATCTGGGCCCCACAGGTACCACAGCTCCGAAGAACACCTCCAATCTTAATCTGGGGACATGACTCACATCAATGCCACTCTCCACAGTCACTTGGCCTAGTTTGACAAGGTGTTGCATGCTATTCTTGACACAAAAAGCACACTAGACACCAAAATAGACTGTGTTTCCTTTGATGTCAATCTTCTTAGAGTGGACTACCAAAGGCTGACGAAGTCAGTGGATGATGCTGAGTCCACTATGACATCCATGCGGCTCACACTAAAGGATCTTCAGACACAGCTGAGGGAATTATGAGAAAAGGCCATGTCTGTTCACAGGTGAGCGGAAGACACAGAAGGCTGCTTGCAGAAAAACAATGTACGCTCACTCGAATTTCCTGTGCGCTTAGAAGTCCCAAACTCTTTCTAGAGGAGTGGCTGACATTCCTGTTGTTGGGGGGTAACTTACCAAAATTTCTCTTGGCTGAACAAGCACCTCAAATGCCAGGTAAACCTCCACCTCCCAGAGCCTGCCCATGCCCAGTCATTACTCGAGACAGAGACCTGATATTGAAATAGTTAAATCCAAGGGTCTGTGGAGGAATGGGAGTGACACCAAAATGCCCTCTGCTGACTGCACAGCAGAAGTACAGCAACAACGCAATTCTTATGAAGTGGTCAAGCAGTGAATCCTTGAGCTGTCACTGAAATACACACTTATATACCCAGCTAAACTTAAGGTTATAGATGGGGACACAACTCATTTTTCCCCCGCCCGAGGTTGTGTAGATGGCAATCGTCCCACTCAGAAGCAAGTTGCTAGGGAATAAGCACAGGCACTGGTGGAGGTTCTATACCTTCCCAACAACCCATTTGAAGCTCTACGCACCACTCAGACATTCAAATCCAATTCAGATGCAGGTGACCCTGGAGAACGCATCAGAGGACACTGCTAAAGGATTAGTCCTGCTGTCTAGACAAGGAAATGGCATCATGTGAGGACAACAGGACTTCTCTGCAACCTGCTCCATAAGGCACTCTGCGCTGATGGTTATTCCTGCTAGAGCTGGGACGGTCAATTTGATAATACTTGTGGGCCCTAAAACTGGAGAACTTCAGTTTCCTCTTCACTACATGCTTGAAGGTTGGCAATACAGGCTTGGTTTGCTTTATGGTTAATTCTTCTCCTAATTGTGCTGTTGATATTTGTTTGAGCATTGCTGGCCAGGAGCCTGAGGCTCCACTAGCCTGGGTGAAGTTAGGACAGTTATGTTGTTTTCTTTCTTTTTCATTATTGTATTGCCTGTGGAGTCCCTTACACACAAGGGGTGACAGCAGAATACTGTCCATCCCGAAGGCATGTGGAGATGAAATGGTAAAATGTCGGGAACTGGCTGCGTACACTATATCTCATGAGTACTCTAACACACAAAACCGTTCCACAATATAAGTTGCAGACAAGAAAGGTGCATGTCATGGCTAGCCCCGCCAAATGGTACAGGATACAATCGTACCTCAATCGCCACCACACTCACATTACGATCCTCCAGGAAAAACACCTCACATTGGGGAGATTACACAAGGTGCATGCACAGTGAAAGGGACAATATCTTTGGCTTATGCGCGGGGGCTTGGGACGGATAGCCTCATGTGTCCATTATGTGGTAGACTCCCAAAGACCAGACGACAAGGGCAGATTTGTGTTCTTGGAGCGCCACCTGATGGGTCACCCCTTACAGTAGGGGGCATATATGCCCTCAATGTCAATCAGTCATCCTTCTTCCACACCCGGACCACAGCTGTCCTTTGGTACCCAATAAAACTAGGGATATGAGGTGGTGACTATAAGTGTTTCGGATACATAGACAAAGATTACTCTGTCCCTCCCCTTCATGGGGTTTCATGTGTCCTCACATTGCAACACTTTTGCTATGGATGGAACACAATCACCTGCATGATATGTAGTGCCTGGGGCACTCCACTGAGAATGAGTTCCCATTTTATTCCCTGGTCCACGCCACTCACATCAGGCTAGATATCTTCTTTTGCAGTGAGTCCTTAGGTGAACTAATTTTAGGAGCAGAATACCTGGTGCACATGCTGTCCGATCATTGCCCACTATTGGGGACGCACAAATGAGGGAGACCGCACCCCAAGATCTCCTACTGGCAGTCTTGGACCTAGGCCACACTAGACAATTGGAGGAAATTCAAATTGCCATTACCCAAATTGCCTGTAACAAAACCCCCGGGTAATGATGGGCTCCAAATCGAACATTATGCCACCTCTGACACACACCTCACCCTGAAATTACTGAAACTTTTCAATGAATCCAGGAACCTGGGACAACTACTGTTATCCCTTTGTGAAGTGTTGATTGTGGTCCTTCCCAAACCTGGTCATGACCCACTAGATGTTCGCACCTCTTGCCCATTATCACTGTTAACCCTCAATTACAAGGTGTTGGGGAAGGTGCTAGCCAATAGACTACTGACCATCATTGAGGTCCTGGTGAATGATGATCAATTTGGGTTTATACCTTCTTGAACACAGACTGCTGTGTGTGCTGGAGGTCACCCGCCCTGAAACCAGGGAGCAGGTTGACGTATCTTTGAATATTAAGAAGGCATTTAACGCATTAAGGTGGGAATACTTGGTGATCACCTTAGATAGTATTGCTATGGGATCAAACTACCTCGGTTGGATTTACACCTCATACCACTGGCCAACAGTGAGGGTGCTCATTGGGCTGACTATATTCAATAGCTTCAATATAAAGAGGCGGTACCAGACAAGGATGCCTTCTAACCCCTCAGATCATTGTTCTGGCCATAGAAACTTTGACCTGTAGATTACGAATTTGAGCCCAACAGTGGGGGATACTGGGAAACATTATACATCACATTATATGCCTCTACACAGATGAACCACTGGTGTACTTACCAGAGGTGTCCTCAACACTTCTGGCCCTGATGTTGCTGTTCTTCCACAAAAAATCTAAGATGAGACCTGAAGAAACCAACTATTTATCTTCCCAGTCAAACTGGTACTGCATAAATATTTTACACATTATACTACATTACAGCTATTGCTTTGTACAATAGCTACCAGGTGGTTGGGCTCAGGTTATTTTAGAGACCTTGGTTTTCACCTTGACAATTTAGTGTAATAATTCCATGAGTTGGGCAACAGCCCACCCCAATTAATAATCTACGTCCTTACAGTCTCCATCATCACGTTTGATAGTTTTAAGGAGACGACAAAGGTAGAACATGAAAAGCATCTACACAAAAATAGTAGTGGAGAGTGGCTGAGACCACACCTGAGGCACATAGTCCACTACTGGAGGAATTAGCACAGGATGAAACTGTGACAAGGTGCAAAGAATTCAGGAAGGTGTTTGGCCTCAGGGTAAGTCATATCTGTTTCTGCTATATCTGAACATTGACATTCACCAAGGGACCATCACAGGAAACTGATTACAATGGTGTCAATTGACATTCATGTACCTAGGTGTCCAGATTTATCACAGCACAAATGATCTTAGAGAAGGCAATATAGACAAGCACTTGCCTCAGCACGCCTTTCCCTTCAATTTTGGATATATCTGCCACTATCCGCAAGACTATCTCCAAAATTCTGGTGCTGCCACACTTATTGTACTTCTTCACAGCTTTGCCACTATTGCTTCCCCAGTCATTCTTCCGAGATCTGCACAGTGACTTCACAGAGCTCATAAGTGGTGCGGGAATGAGGCAAGTGGCACTGCCACTGCCCCAGTGACAGCAATCAGAAGGTGGGCTGGGGCCCCCAACTATTGGTTATACTATGCCACAGAACAGCTACAAAGGCCGATGCAATGTCTAAGTACAGATTCCTGCCCCAAGAAAGCGGCCCTTACCAAAGTTCTTGGAGACACCCACCAATTCAGCTGGCTCCCAAAAGCTGAAATTTGCCCCGCAGGAGAAATACATTGGATGAATTTGGCTCACCAGTGCTGGCGTCATTTTTTAACAGGTGAGGGACATCAATTGCCTTATTCCCCGCTCATTCTGGTGTGATAACTGCGGGCTGTGCATGACGTGACTTGCTGCGTTGATTTGATGACATGGAGAGCAGCAGAAATAAATCTGAGGGGGGACTTCTAATAAGAGGGGGCCTCATGTCCTTCCAAGATGTTATGGATGCCTATGGAATGACAGTGGGACAAGTCATTGCATACTACGCATTCCACCCTGGGATTCAAGCCACTTGGGATGCTGATAAGAAGGAAACGCTCCACTGAATAACACGGCACACAAGTCTGAGACCATGAAAAGGTCTGTCCTTTACAGGGCATTGAACTCCACATTACATGGGATAAATAAGGGGGGCAGGGCCGGAAAGGCCACTGCCCTACCATACTCATTAACAGATAAACAGTGGTTCCAGGTTTTCCAACACATTAAGGAGGTGTCCCACAACACATGATTCAGGTTAACCCAGTTTAACTTTCTGCATCAGACATACCTCACCCGACACAGTATCAACTGCAAGTCCCCCAAGGCCTTCTTGGAGTGCCCCACATGAAGAGCACTAGGTGCCAGATGTAGCAAAATTCTGAATTGCGACTTGCAAATTGCGAGTCAGACTGACTCGCAATTTGCGAGTCACAATCCAGAATGTAGGATGGTGTCCCTGACAACATCTGTGACTCGCAAGGGGGTCGCAAAGACCCACCTCATTAATATTAATGAGGTGGGTCGCAATTTGCGACCCCATTGCAATTGGCAGCACTCACAGGGATGGTGGCCTGCTGGAGAAAGCAGACCACTATGTCTGTGACTGCTTTTAAATAAAGCAGTTTTTTTTTTTTGCAATGCAGCCCTTTTTCCTTAAAGAAAAACGAGATGCATTACAAAACGAAAAAATTAAACGTTTTCATTTCATTTTTTCAGAGCAGGCAGTGGTCCACAGGACCACTGCCTGCTCTGAAAAAATGTTTTCCATGTCATTCACAAAAGGTAAGGGGTCCCATGGGGACCCCTTCCCTTTTGCGAATGGGTTACCACCAGTGTGACACTGGTGGTAACTGCGATTGCTTTGTAACCGCGTTCGCGGTCACAAAGCAATACAGCATCACGCTGTGACTCGCAATTAGGAAGGGGAACTTTGCTGTTTGAGAGGTGCAAAATGTTTGGTACATCTGGCCCTAGATGCCAACTTCTGCGATGTTGTCTGGAAGAATCCAGTGCTACACAAAGCTTAGGAGTAAGTAACAGAAGTCACAGCGGTGATTGTGGATAATCTGCTTTCCCCTATACACGTATCCTGTATAGTGAGACTCGGAACTGAAGCAAAAGGAGATAGGGGGTTACTGGGAGATATACCTTAGGAACAGGAAAGTGAAGAGTGTTTGCCATGTGCCCTGAACGACACCTGAACCTTTCCCGATGATTCGCAGTTGTGGAGTGAGGCTTCTGGGAAGCTAGGGGTCCACACTCAGGGACACAGGAATTATGGTATACTGTGGTCACTCTAGACTCCAGGGGTCGCTATAAAGATGGAAGTGATGACACATGACTGAAGTATAGGTTCATGGTTCCATGCTCCCTACTTAAAGTGACATCCCTCACCTCAGATGCAACTAAACCCCCCACTTCCCTCTCTTTCTGTCTGATGACTCCCACTGAGGATACCACAGGAGTGATGACTTCTGCGCAACTGCTATTACACATCATGTACACCCACTAGTGCATATTCTCACATTGCTGCCCTGCATGCAAATCCAACTATCAACCCTCCATAAGACGGATAATAGGTCGCCTCTTGATAACAGACAGGTATCCAATAGATTGTGCTGACTCCACTGAATACAATATTCTTGTAATTGTTCTCAAAAGGTACAATGCAATCTATCACAATATATGAATACTATATTGTTCCAGACAACATGAATGTCATATGCCTATGTTATGTTGTGCAGTAAAATAATAAAAGACATTTAAAAAAAATGTATGTTTGAATTAAAAAACACAGAAATTCACCAGTTATAGTTAGAGTTGTTTCAAGTAACTATACCTCACACCCTAAGGTAACTATAACTCGCGCCTCCACCACGCACAATTTTTCCTTCAATATTTTGACTTCCAATGTTTAAAATTTGTCATGAGCGCTGTTATATCTAGGATAATTAGCAGTGCATTGCGAGGGTTTATAGTTACCTGAGGCCATGAGTTATAGTTACTTGAAATAACTCTAACTATCACTACTGAATTTCTCTGGTTTTGTGCGAGTAAAGAAGAACCTAACTATAACGTCCCTGTAAACTTTGTTTTTTTAACTGAATTTCTTTGTCTTTTTCAAATTCTATTTCCTAATTATTACATCCCTGTATTTTTTTTTCTGTGAATTTCTATGTTTTTTTTAACTCAAAGTAATTTTCACTAGTATACATTAATTCAACCACGGCCATGCACTGCCTTAAGTCTTGCGTGGTGGGAGTTGGTAGCAGGGCGTGTCTCTTTGGGTGTGAGAATAGGTGTGAAAGGGTGTCTCTAGGTATGAGGGTGGGTGTGAGCGTGCCTGTTAGGGTGTGAAAGTGGGTGTGAGAGGGCCTATGTATGTGGATGTGGGAGTGGATGTGGGAGTGTCTTTCTGGGTGTGAGAGTAGGTGTAAGAGGCTGTCTCTTGGTATGACAGTGGGTGGGAGAGTGACTCTGTAAGTGGGTGTGTAAGTGCTTGTGTGAGTCTGAGTGAGTCTGTGAGTGGGTGCATTATGCCTGAGTGGGTGTGTGAGTAGGTGCATGAGTGTCTAAGTGGGTCTGTGAGTGAGTGTGTGTCTGAGTAGTATTCTCTGAGTTGTTGCATGAGTGTCTGGGTGGGCCTGTGAGTGGGTGCATGAGTCTCTGAGTGGGTGTGTGAGTATCTTAGTGGCTCTGAGTGGGTGCATGAGTCTGTGAGTGGGTCAGAGTGGTTGAGTGAGTATTTGAGTGGATCTGTGAGTAGGTGTATGAGTCTCTGAGTGGGTCAGTGAGGGGGTGCATAAGTTTGTAATTGGGTCTGTGAGTGGATGCATTACTGTCTGAGTGGGTCTGTGATTGGTGCGTGAGTCTCTGAGTGGGTCTGTGAGCGGTGAGAGAGTGTCTGAGTGAGTGTCTAAGTGCATCTGTGAGTGGGTGTGTGAGTGTCTGTGTGGCTATGTCAGTAGTTATGCTAGTGATTCTGCCACAAAGGAACCTCACCTATCCTTTTATCCAACAAGAGTCCACAGCTTTGCATGAAGCATCTACCCAAGTGGAGTTCTTTCTCCCACCTTGTGTGCATTTGGCAATGTAATTGTTCCTCCTGCATCTTTCTCCAGAATTCTGTGATAAGATGATCCTCACATAGAGAGGCCAACAAGACTAAAAAGACGTAAATCTCCACCAAACCAGGGTCCTTTGTCTTATCTTTATGAAGTAAGTGCTTCCTTGTTTTGTGGGAATGTCCTCATATTCCTCAGCATCAAGAATACACCATTAAAATTGGTAAGAAACACAGTTGGGGCCCTTTGGGAAGCTGTTGTTCATCCTGGCAAAATAGGGCAAGACAAATGCATTTTACTAAGGTAAATGGTGCAGAGCCAAGCCGGCGCGGCTTCCAGGTGATTTGCACATTTGCATACTCTTAACAATTTAAAGGGAGAACCATGGAGGAAGGAGGCTGAGTGACTCTCCTCCCCCGGCCAATTTCAGCTCTGGGAACCCCATCAGCTGGGGCCCATCTCAATTCAATGGGGGAGGGGGGCTGCGCAGCCCACACTCTCCCCTGGCCGATTTTGGCTCCAGGGACCGCATACCCCAGGGCCCAGCATTAATACATATTATATATTTCTGGGAGAGGGGAACCATGCTGCTCCCCTCCCTCTGACGATTTCCGCCCTGGGGACACCATCCAATAGGCCCTGGCTTTAAAATCTATCTTTATTTGGGGGGAGGGCCCTGCCCTTGTGCCAATCTCAGCCCCAAGGACCCCCATCTCCAGGGCCCAGCCATGTCACCTGGATGACCCCAAGGGCACCCAGTCACCACCATTGGGGACCAGGGGGGAGCCCGCATGTCCCCATGGTTCCAGCCAGCTCCCTGCAGCCTGCAGGAGCCGGTATTGCTGTCACAGACAGGGAGCTGCTAAACATGCAGCTCCCTGTCTTTGAGAACAATCGTTTCCTCTGCGTCCCAAGATGCATTTCCCCTCCAACCTTTAAACTTAGCCCCAGGGAGGTGGTGGTCCCCAGGGTCGGGGATCCGCAAAAGACCCACTTCATCATTTTATATTAACCCATGAAAGGTGGAGTTCTCCAGGGCTGTGTGGGGGGGGCTGTGCTAATTGTAAATTATTGCCCTGTGGAAGTGGTAGTCCCCAGAGCTGAGGGGGGGGGGAGTGTTGCGCGGGCCACCCCACATAAATTTCAGTATTAGTCAAAGGGAGGTGTGGTCTCTGTGGCTGTGGGGAGGTCTTCTGGGCCTCTCCCATTTTATATAATAATTTTGCCCTTTCTACGTGGTGATCCCTGGAATGCTGGGCGTTTGTGCGACATTCCCGCACATTTTTGCCTCATTGCCCCATGGAGGTGGTGGTCCCTGGGTCTATTAGAAGCCATAGCAGGGGGGGGCCTGTGTGCCACCCTGCTTTTTTAATCCCTCAATGCCCCCTGGCCATGGCTCATCTAGGGGCAAAATTAATAAAAGGAGGGAGACCACCCTTTTTTAAAGAAAAATGTTGGAAAAATCTGCTGATCCACAGATATTTCTGAGATTTATTTGAAAAAAATGTTTTGTAGCCCTGGTGGGTTCCTTGAGGGCCCCAAGACCAAGCTAGGGGCGCACAGTGACCCTCTCCTGGCCACTTTTCTTTTTTTTAACTTATTTTGTGGGACTCGGCTGAAGCTGAATCCCACGATGGTTGTCAATACTTCCTTGTTGAAGTGTTTACAGCCAATCAGATAACAGCACGGGGACAGCGAGATCCTCATAGAATCCACATTCCTAGATATCTGTATTTCTTAATCTCTAATTACTCAAAAACTACAAAACAGATTTAAACCAAATCACAAAAGCACACTTTCTGGACAAAGAACTACCTTTCCACCAACTGTGGTGTAATCTTGCCTTGCGTTTCGGGCTGTAGTTGTGTTCAAAATTCCTATGGGAAAATGCATAGGGAAAAAGTGTTTTGGGAAGCCCCTCTTTTTCTTGGCCCTGCTTGACAGATCACCCCGAAACTGTCAAGACAGCAGCTGGACCCACTGAAATATAAAAAAAAAACTTTTGTGAAGATTTGTCAAAGGATAACTGGCAAAACAGAAATGCTCTTCCTCTGGAAACTAGGTCTTAACTATAACAACCTACTGGCAACTGCTATATACATCCATTGATGATGCTCCGAAGGAAACTTCAATTGATTCAATTTATTCAAACCCAGGTAGGCGCGTTTCGGAAAAAACTGCCTTCTCAATGCCGGTTTGCAAAAGAAAAGGTCTTCCATCAAACTTCACGGAGCAGTTTCATTTTAGTTAAACATTTTAGCATCACGGAGCAGTTACATGTTAAACAAATTGACATTTACTTCCCTCGTTCATACCGCAAATCCTATGTCCGGTCTTTCACATAGGGTGACCACCCATCCGTAAATTTCACGGACTGTCCGTAATTTCGCCCTGCTGTCCGTTGTCCGTGATGAAAGTCTTCACGGACGGCATTTGTCCGTAATTTTAGCCTTTCACCTAAAGGACAACGGAGGCAGGGCGAAATTATGGGCAGATCAGTTTCCCCAGCCGGACTGGAAGGCAGAGAGTCTCCAGTGCTATGAGGGAGGGAGGGGCAGACAGATAAGAATCAGACCTTCTTGCCAGGGGGTCTCCTTCCCTAAAGACTTGCAAATGTGCCCAACTGGTAAATCTGCAAATACAAAGGGGCTTGAAAACCTCCATTGACTTTACTAAAAGGAGTCACTTGAAGTTTTCGGGTGGAAAAGATATTTCTTTTAGAGAGGTATTGTAATGGTGTTCCAAAGTGAGCTGTGGGGTGTGTGGTTTTAATGGAGTGTTATAAATTTTTTTAGTACTAGGTATAAACTGTATATTATTCAAATCTGTATTTGAAAAGCACTTTTTTTTTATTTAACCGAAATGTGTTTGCGCATTTTGTAGCAGCCTTTATTATGATGTAATTGTATTTTTCATAGTTCTTTCAGGTACCTCAGTACCTCAGAGTACTAACAAACATTGGCAAAGCCAATAGGTCTCATCTACAAAAGAGTTATTGGCCTTGGTAATGTGTTTTAGCCCTTAGCAATGTTGTACACCAGAGTAGCTGCTGTTCAGCATGGCTTAAAGTTAGTGGCACAGTTGTGTGGAGTGGAGTAGAGTGGCATAGGAGCAGTGGTGTAGAGCCCCGTGGTGCAAAGTATAGTGCAGTGGGGTACAGTGCAGTTGTTTAGAGTGCGTTAGCGTAAAGTGCAGTGGTTTAGAGTGCAGTGGGATGGAGTGGCATGGGACAGAGTAAAGTGGCAAAGAGTGCAGTGGAGTAGAGTGGCATACAATGGAGTAGCAGAGAGAGCAGTAGTGTAGAGTGGTGCAGTGGCATAGATTGCAGAGTAGACTGGTGTTGCAGGGAGTGCAGTGGCGTAGTGTAGAGTGGTGCAGAGTAGAGCAAAGTGCTGTAGAGTGGAGTGATGTAGAGTGGCATAGAGTGCAGTGGCATAGAATGCAGTAGTACATTGGTGTATAGTACAGTGGTGGAGAGTGGAACGCTGCAGAGTAGAGTGTCAGTGCAGTGATGTAGAGTGGCACAGAGAGCAGTGGTGTAGAGTACAGTGGTACAGAGTAGAGGGCAGTGGCGTACAGTGCAGTTGTTTAGAGTGCATTGGCGCAGAGTGCAGTGGCATAGAGTGGCATGGGGTAGAGTTACATAGAGTGCAGTGGAGTAGTGTGGCATTCAATAGAGTAGCAGAGAGTGCAGTAATGCAGAGTGGTGCAGTGTCAGAGTGCAGAGTAGACTCATGTGGCATAGAGTGCAGTGGTGTAGAGTGGTGCAGATTGGAGTATTGTAGAATAGAGTATAGTGCCTAGAGTGCAGTGGCATAGAGTAGAGTGGTGTAGAGTGCAGAGTAGAATGTCAGTGCAGTGGTGTACAGGTTCTGGCAAGGCAAGAGAAAGCTGTGGATGATAACCCTGAATGGTGATCCGTAGAATGGTCAGTAGGAAACAATGAGCAGTGCATTAAGCCTTTCTTAAAAGTCTTTACTGGTAAACCCCATCTCATGCAGGGAGGTGGGCAGAAAGCCAGCCACCCATTGGACCTGTGCAGCTGAATAATAGCATTCTAAGTCCAGAAGACCTAATCCACCCGCAGTCACAGTTAGCTTTAGAGTGGAAAGAGCTCCTGATGGTGCCGCAGTGACCAAATCAGATGTGTGGCCTGTCTGAAGAAGGAATGAAGGACGAGCAGAGGAAGGTTTGCAAAATAATACTATCATTGGGGTAGCACACCATCTTCACTAGTGCCACATGGCCTCTACAGAAAGCAGAAGAGAAGACCAAAAAGCAAACTGGGCTTGGAGGGACCATTCGCACTGCCGAGATTTTCTACCTGGAAATCAGTGTAAGAATGGTTGATATTAATCATTAGGTATCAAAAGGTAACTGGTTCCCAGTTCAATCTGAGATCTAAATGTATATAAAGGCAAAAACAGTGCCATATGTCAAAGAAACACTAATTAAAATTTAACATTTGTATATTGTGTTTGTGCAATTTACATCCCAAATATTTTGAAAAATTCTATGTGTACTTGACACTTAGGGATAACCCAGATCTCTAGTTTGCCGTTTGCTCAATTTCAAAACCATATAAAGACATGGACAAAGCGGGCAATTGCCTTGCACAACCTTGCAAGGGGTCTGGCCCCTGCTCACCCTTCAAAAGCACTAACAGCGGACCATTGCACCAGAAGAGTCTGCCAAGGTGGATGGGTGTTGCTTGTTCAACCACTTGACAGTGCCCCTTCTGTTTCGCTCCTGTGTGCAGAGACAACTCCCCAGGTTCCCAATACCTTCCGATAGTCCTGGTGGACACATCTTGTCTGATTTGGGGAATTGTCCCACCTTGTACTTCTCTTCCTTATTTACCCAGTTCTTGGCAACAACCCTTTGAATTACTTGCTGTGGATCTCCCATTTGCTCTCGATTTCATCCTCCTCTTTTATTATCTTTTATTGGTAGTCCGGGCTCCCATTTCTGAGATAAATGTAGAGTCCCGGACATACACTCTAGTGCTGTGAGACCACAGACAAGTTATGGGTACATCACATCCTGACATTAGGTGTGAGACTGTCGCCCACACCATCTGCCCTGCCTCGTTAAGTTGAAAGTCCATGGGCGGTTGGGGTAAGGCAGATGTTTTTGTTCAATTTGTTTAAACTAGCATAAGGTTAATTACCTTAATGTTTCCCAAACTGTTTGCCAGGGGTTTTAAAATGTTCAGAAACATAATCAAAATGTTGCTGTTACTTTCTCTTCAGGAAAGATCAGGTAGATTTGGGTAGGGGTGATGGCCTTGCCGCAGTACTGAAGGGCATTAATTGACTACTGAACAAGGACGTAATGTGACACCTGAATGTAGCATACCAGGAAGCAATCACAAAAAGACCACAGTGAATAAATAGTGCTATGTTAAAAAAGAGTAAATAAATGCACTGACAACATAGTGAGGCATGGCCTCTCTTGCGTGTGTCTGTAAAACTGACGTTTGTTCTTGAATTTTTGTCCTGAATTTTGACCCTTTGTCCTGAATTTTTGTCCTGAATTTTGACCCTTTGTCCTGAATTTTTTATAGTCCTGTCCAGAATTTGCCTCAATGACAGGTGGTCACCCTACTTTCACATCTACAAGCACAGGTGAAGTAACGAGAGCTTATCCATTATAACAATGTTGACTTGTGTCAGAAGTTGCAATTCTTCCTTCTTGGCAGCGGTGGTTCAAGCTTGCCTCATTTAAACACTCTATCGCAATTTCCACCTTCGGGCTGCACTGAACGGGTGCCCATCATGAAAAGTGGCTTTCACACTATAAATCCATCGATGGTGCTCCTACAGGAACTTCAATTAGCACTCACGGGTTTAAAAAATTCAATTTATTCAAACCCAGGCATGTGTGTTTTGGCAAAAACTGCCTTTCTCAATGCCGGTTTGCAAATGAAAAGGTTTTCCATCAAACTTGAATTTTAAAAGTCTTTTGCTCGCTCCCATTGGTGCACTGATCACTATCAGTGTAAACGGACTGTTCATTCTCATTAAGTCCCTTATCATCCTGCCGCCATTTTAACATGATTTAAAGGCTGTAAGGTATTCCGCTTACTGCACCCTTGGGCATTTTCACATCTCAAATAGATATTGTCCCAGCGTCACTACAGGCCACATGATGCGTATCATTCCAAGAGTGCGGCTGATAAGTTAAGCATTTTAGCATGACAGAGCAGTTCCATTATAATTAAACATTTTAGCATCACGGAGCAGTTACATTTTAAAACAAATTGACCTTCACTTCCTTTGACATACCGCAAATGCCCTGTCCAGTCTTTCACATCTGCAAGCAGAGATTAAGGGGGTTATTCCAACTTTGGAGGAAGTGGTAATCCGTCCCAAAAGTGACGGTAAAGTGATGGATATACCACCAGCCGTATTACGAGTCCATTATATCCTATGGAACTCGTAATACGGCTGGTGGTAAATCCGTCACATTTGGGACGGATTACCACCTCCTCCAAAGTTGGAATAACCCCCTAAGTAACGAGCGCTTATGCGTTATATTAATGTTGACTCATGTCAGCAGTTGCAATTCTTCGTTCTTGGCAGCGGTGGTTTAAGCTTTCCTCATTTTAACACTCTATCACTATTGCCACCTTCGGGCTGCCGAACTCTTGCACTGAACGTGTGCATATCATGAAAGGAGGCTTTCACGCTATAAATCAATCAACAATGCTCCCAAAGGAGGTTCAATTAGCACTCACAGGTTTAAAAAAATCAATTAATTCAAACCCAGTCAAACGTGTTTTGCCAAATACTGCCTTTCTCAATGCCGGTTTACAAATGAAAAGGTCTTCCATCAAACTTGCATTTTAAAAGCCTGTCCCTTACTCCCATTGGTGCACAGATCACTATCAGTAAAAACGGATTGTTTATTCTCATCAAGGGCCAGATGTATGAAGAAATGGCATTGCGAATCGCAAATAGCCATTTTTAAGAAATCGCTATTTCCGAGTCGCAATAGGCTATGTACCATAATTCCGATTCGGAATTAGCGATTTCTTAAAAATCACTATTTGTGGTTTGCGAGGCCCAATTACCGAATCGCAATTTGCATTTGTGCAAATTGCGATTCGGTAATTGAAAATCGCAAATTGCGAGAAATTTCGAGAAAACACACCTGGAGGAGCCTGATGACATCACAAGCAGGAAGTGAGTCATCCCAGGCAGTTTCAGGTGCCACACCAGCATCCAGAGAGAGCAGCCCCGCCACACTGAGCAACACTCTGAAGGAGGCAGCACACCTGAGCAACCATGGACACCTCAGCACAAGGAAAGGAGAAGGGAGAAAGAAAGCGGAAGCTCAAATTTAGCGAGCAAGAGCTGGAGGTGCTGACAGAGAAGGTGGTCAGGAGCCCTGACCGCCTTTTTGGTAAAAGCTCATTCCAGGTACCTGAGAGTGAAAAAAGGAGACTCTGGGCAGACATTCCAACTAAGATCTGCACTATTAGAGTAGCACAGCGCTCGGTCGACGAAATTAAGAAGAGGTGGTATGACCTGTGGTCCCGTGAGAAGGAGAGGGTGGCAAGAATACTGCAGGAGGCCAGGAGCACAGAATGCGGTCCACCCACAGAGTCACCATCCACCCCGTTAGAGGACATAGTGGAGTCCACACTCCTCCCTGAAGCGGTGAGTGGGGTCACAGAGATAGACAACTCCGGCACACCAAGTACCAGCAAAGGTAAGTGCAATATTGAATTGTAATCCCCATATGTGTATGCACAAAAGCCCCTTAGGAATTAGCAAGTAATGTAAAACATTGTGAGAAGTAGTCCATTCCACATCTTAGAAGCAGCACAACAATGCATTGTGGGACTGGCTGTCCACAACCCATAGCTGAAAGTAGCACATAAAATGTATTTAAGTGGAGTGACACCCAGAGGAACACAACACCCACAACACAGTGAAGAGAAGTACCTGTACCTTTATTATCACTGTGTGACCTTAATTGTTACAAACATAACTGACATGCTGCATATTGTCGCTGCAGGTGGGCCAGGCCTAGCAGCCACAGCATGTGCCAGCTTAGGGGAGACTGACACCCATCTAGCCTCAGACAGAAACACGAGTGGGCCTGTCACCATTGTGCTACTCCGATGCAGGCCCAGGGCACTGACACTGCCAGAGCTCAGTCAGGACTCGGATGAGCAGCAGGAAGGGCCACATACACCATCCCCAACTGGCAGACGCACCCAGATGCAGGAGGCCAATTTTCAGCAGACCACAGCACCCCACAGGATGGCGACAAATGCCTGTGCACAGGCGTATGAGGCAGGTGAGGGAACCTCCTTCTTTGGTGGGCTGGAAGCAGCTATGTTGCAGCAGCAGCGCCTACAGAACAAAAAGATCACTGGTTTACAGAAACAAATGCAGCAACATAATGCGAACATGGGGGGCCTGCATCGCCAGCTGGAGTGCCTGATTGCGAATATAGAACAGCTGCATGAGAGACAGGTGCAGGCATCGCAGGACACAAGGGAGCTCACGTCTGCTGTGCGGGAACTATGCCAGGAACTGTGCCATGACAGGGGGAGCCACCGCAGGCAGGAGCAATGATTCATGAACATGTTCCGGGGATTCTTTCACTCTGTCAATAGGCTAGCTAATTCAACCTCACTGATTGCAAGTCGTTCAGTGGCTGCACAGGTGGAGGCAGCACACAGCAGCAGGGATGTGGCTCACGGACTTGTCCAAATCACAAATGTGATGGACAACATCATGGGACAGAGGTCAGCCACACCTAGTGAGCTTGGACTGGGGGACACGGAGGACATTTCCAGCCTCAGCAGCCTAGCTGTACCCGCAATGGACACCAGACGGCACAGTGCCAGGCACAGCACTGCCAGTGAGGCAGACAATCGAGGTGCCAGTGAGGCAACTGGGCACCCGAGTGGTGTGCGCGGCCGCAAGAAGTAACAGTAGCGGCCAGAGGGGTAATGAGTACACTATGAAGTAATAGAGCATTACTCTGAACTTCTATTGTTTCTATTTTTTAACACACTTTTGTTGCTATTCGTTGGACTAACATTACTTGACATTAAGGTAATAAATGTACTTCACTACAGGTACATTTGTCAGTGCATTAGTCTTCTTCATACTTACATCTGAAATGGTTGTGTGTGATGTCACACGCCTTTGCCTTCCCTCTGCTGCACTGGTCCTGTCTGCTGGCTGTAGGGGTGGTATGGGATCATCATCCTCATCAGATTCAGTATCACATATTTTCACAGGTATGCCCCTGGTGGTAGCTATATTGTGCAAGATTGCACAAGTAGCCACTATTCTACATGTGGTCTCTGGGCTGCACTGTAGTGCCCCTCCACATTTGTGGAGGCACCGGAAGCGACTCTTCATCAGGCCAAAGGTGCGCTCCATCACCGTTGCGGTTCGCCCTGTGTGCTGCATTGTATCTCCGTTCAGCAGGTGTTGCAGGATTGAGGTAGGGCGTCATCATGTAGGTGCGCACTGCGTAGGCACTGTCTCCTGGAAGGGACAGAGGGTATATTGAGTAAGTGAGCCATCTGACATCACCACGCCATCAATGCGGCATTGTACAGAGGGACAGTACATAGTAGATATCCTTCTCCAAACTCCCCAGCTAGCAGTCTTGTGTGAATGCCACTATGGCGAAAGATGTACGAATCATGTGTGCTCCCTGGGTACCTGGCCACGAGATCAGTAATGATGTATGAGGCATTGCAAATCACCTGTATATTCATTGAATGTTGGTATTTACGGTTGCGATACACATACTCTGTGGCTGATGGTGGAGAGATTGCAACATGTGTCCCATCTATGGCACCTAGGACGTGGGGGAACTGTGCTATCTGGTAAAAATCCATTTTTGTCTGCTGTATATCCTGTGGGGTGTGGGGGAATCTGATGTACTGGTGTATCCTGCTCAGCATGGCGTTGAGAAATGCATTGACAAATCTAGAGAGGGTACTCTGTGAGACCCCTCCAGCTGCTGCTATGACCCCTTGATAGCTCCCTGAGGTGAGTAGGTTGAGGGAGCATAATACCTGCACATGGGTGGGTATGCTGTGAGTCCTTTGTGTTCTGCGCTGCAGTATGGGTTGTAGCTCAGCTATCAGATCAAGTATCATGGCTGAGTTCAAGCTATACCGCTCAAATATTTCCTCCTCTGTCTGGTTAAAAAGTGTAATGCGCACTCTGAAAATGCGCTCCTGTCTCCTCCTCCCTCTCCTCAAGCCTGCCAAGATCCTCATCCTCCTCGCCATGACGTAGAGTACAGCCATTATGGAAAAGAGTCTGAGGCATTCTGGGCCTCTTTATATAGGTTGCACCTGGTTTCACTTAGTGGTATTTTGCATGTGCAAAATGGCATTCTGCGAAATATCGCAATTTGCGATTTTTTGATGCATCGAATTGCGACTTGGATTTTGCGAATCGCATTTTGCGCCTCGCAATTTCCTACTGGAAATACTGAATCGCTAAATGCGACTCGCAAAACCAGGTCGCAATGCAAAAAAATCAAAATTTTTGCGATTTCTTATTTTTGGTCTGTGAATGCCTTTCATGCATCGCAAACTACATTTTTGCATTCGCAAACGGCCAAATTTTGCGATTCGCACAGTTTGCGAATGCAAAAACTTTTGATATATCTGGCCCCAAGTGCCTTATCATCCTGCCGCCATCTTAACATGATTTATAGGCTGTACGTTATTTCACTCACTGCACCCGTGAGCATTTTCACATCTCAAATAGATAGTGTCCCAACGTCAATACAGGCCACACGGTGCATGTTATTCTAAGAGTACGGCTGATAAGTTAAACATTTTAGCATCAAAGAGCAGTTCCATTTTAGTTAAACATTTTAGCATCACGAAGCAGTTACGTTTTAAAACAAATTGTCCTTTCCTTCCCTCGTTCATAGGCATGTCCGGTCTTTCACATCTGCAAGCACAGGTTAAGTAAAGAGCGCTTATTCATAATAGTAATGTTGACTAGTGTCAGCAGTTGAAATTCTTCCTGCTTGGCAGCAGTGGTTTGAGCTTGCCTTATTTAAACACTCTATCACAATTGCCACATTTGGACTGCCAAACTCTTGCACTGAACGGGTGCCCATCATCAGAGGTGGCTTTTAAGCTTAAAAACCATCGACGATGCTCCCAAAGGAACTTCAATTAGCACTCACAGGTTTCAAAAATTAAATTTATTCAAACCCAGGCAGACGCGTTTCAGCAAAAACTGATTTCTCAATGCCAGTCTGCAAATGGAAAGGTCTTCGATCAAACTTGCATTTTAAAAGTCTTCCCCTCACTCTCATTGGTGCACAGATCACTATCAGTACAAATGGACTGTTCGTTCTCACTAAGGGCCAGATGTATCAAGATTCAAGGGAGCGATTTCCAAATTACGATTTTTAAGAAATCGCAATTTTAGAAGTGCAAAATGTGATGTATCAAATTTGAAAATGGCAAATAGTGATTTCTTAAAATTCTTAAACGCTATTTGCGAGATGCAAATACCGATTTGCAAAAAAATTTGCGATTCAGTAACTGAAATTCGCAAATAGCGGAAACGGCAAATCGGAACAGCCTGATGACATCACAACCAGGAAGTAAGTCAGCCCATGCTGTTTCCAGATGCCACACCCATAGGAGCAGTGAGAGAGACACAGCCCAGCACCAGGGAGTCAGCATTGCGAGGAAGCCAGGATCAAACTGCAACATGGCCACTGCTGGCAATGGGAAGGAGAAGGGAGACAGGAAGAGGAAGCTGAAATTCAGTGAGAAAGAATTGGAGGTGCTCATTGAGGAGGTTGTAGGGAACCATGATAGACTCCTTGGCAAGACCTCACTCTAAGTACCTGAGATTGAGAAGCGGAAACTCTGGCCTGACATACAGACAAAAATATGCACAGTGGGTGTTGCGCAGCGCTCTGTGGAGGAGATACGCAAGCGATGGTATGACTTAAGGTCCCGTGCCAAGGAGAGGGTGGCCTGCAGGCTTAGGAAGGCAAAGAGCACTGGAGGCTGACCATCCACCCACACACGTCCACCCCTATGGAAGACCTGGTGGAGTCCACATTGCTGCCAGAAGCTGTCAGTGGTGTAACTGACATTGACACCTCAGGGACACCCAGCTCCAGCAAAGGTAAGGCCAGTGATTATGTGTGTCCCCACATGTGCATGTACACATGTCCCTTAGGAAATAGAACTTAGCTTGATGCACAATGAAAAGTAGTCCATGTCACATCTTACATACAACACAACAGTGCCTTGTGGGAGTGGTAGTATACAACCCTAAGGTGAATATACAACATAAATAGCAAGATAGTGGTCAGCCACATATAGAAACGACTCAGGGTGACCCAATTTAATTGTACATTTAAAGGAATACTGGAAATCTGTGACAAATGCTAGAGCTGACATGCTGCACATCATCCTTGCAGATGACTCGGTCCCTGCTGCTGCAGAATCTGAAAAAATGGGGGAAGCAGAAACACAGCCACAGTCAGACTCAAATACAAGTAAGTCCTACAGTATTGTTCCGACTAGATGCAGAGCAAGGGTGTTACAGTGCCAGAGTACAACCTGGACTCAGATGAGATGCCTGAACATGAACCCACACCACCACCAGAGCCAAGTCCCACAGGAAGACAGCAGTCACTGCAACAGCACCAGCATGAGTAAACTCCCCTCAGGAGGAGCCACGATGCAGACAGACAGGGCACAGAAGAAGGAGTGGGCCAATCAATCTTTGGCGGCCTAGAAGCTTCCATGTTGAAGATGCAGCACCTGCAATGCAAACATTTGAAGTCACTGCACAGACAGTTTATGTTACACAATAGCAATGTGGGGTTACAAAACAAGCACTTGGAGACCCTGATTGAGGGACGGCAAAGAGTTGCAGAAAACACCAAGGAGTTGGCACAGGCCATTGGGGAACTATGCACTGAGATACGGCAGGAGCGCGTCAGCCAGGGCAGGCGCCACCACCAATATTTGGCTAAGTTTGACAGCTTCTGTAGATCAGTCAATCTGCTTGCAAGTTCAACAGCCCAGATATCATGGCGTGCTGTTGCCACACAGGTGGAGATGGCACGTTGCAGTCGGGACATTGCACAGGGACTGATGCAAATTACCAACGTAGTGGATGCCATGCAAACAGCACGCAGTGCCACAACCAGAGAACTGGGTGTTGGTGACAGTGAGGAGTCCTCTAGCCTCAGCAGTCTGACAGTCCCTGGGATTAATCTGAGGCCTCGCAGTGCCAGACACAGTACTGCAGGTGAACCTGCTACTAGAGGTGCCAGCGAGGACACTGAGCACTCAAGTGGAGTGCGTGGTCGTAAGAAGTGATGTGGAGGGCTACAGGGGACAACCTCAACATGTGTAATAAAGTCATGCTATGATGCTAATAGTGTGACACTGTTAATAGATCAAGTCTGCCCATTGTGAATAGCTATGTACTACTGACACATAGTTTACCTGAAGTCATGGTAATAAAGATGCCAACTACTGAAATACATATTATCGAAGTGGATTTGTCATTACTTACATCAAAAATGGTTGCGCATGATGTCAACACGTCTTTGCCTGCCTTCTGCTGCACTGGTCCTGTCTGCTGGTAGAAGGGGTGGTAAGGGACCATCATCCTCATCTGAGTCTGGCTCCGTGAGTTCCACTGGTATGCCCCTGGTGGTTGCTATGTTGTGCAGGATAGCATATGTGGCCACAATTTTGCATGTTGTCTCAGGGCTGTACTGTAGTGCACCTCCACTCCTATGGATGCACCTGAAATGGCTCTTCAGCAGCCCAAAAGTGAGCTCCACCACATTGTGGGTAGCCCTATGTGCAGCATTGTACCTCCTCTCTGCTGGGATGGCAGGGCTCGGGTAGGGAGTTAACATATAGGTGAACACTGCGTAGGCACTGACTCCTGAATGCACAGAGAGTAAAATGAGTACATTTGCTGTCTGATGTCATGCTTACATCAATGCATTATTGTGAACTATCAAATTACCTAGTAGATATCCTTCCCCCAACCCCAGTCTTGTATGTATCCCGCTGTGGCGAAAGATGTAGGAGTAATGTGTGCTCCCTGGGTATCTGGCCACGAGAGTGGTAATGATGTAGGAGGCATTACATATCACTTGTATGTTCATGGAATGATGTTTTTTACGGTTGCGATACACATACTCGGTGGCCGATGGTGGACAGATTGCTACATGTGTCCCATCAATGACACCTAGCACATGTGGGAACTGTGCTATCTGGTAAAAAATTACTTTGTTTTTTTTGTGCTGCCTGTGGGGTGTTGGGGAATCTGATGTACAGTTGTATTCTGCTCAGCATGGCATTGAGAAATGCGTTGAAAAATCTAGAGAGGGCACTCTGTGATACCCCTCCAGCTGCTGCTATGACCCCTTGATAGCTCTTTGAGGCTAGTAGGTGCAGGGAGCATCAAACCTGCACATGTGTGGGTATGCTATTGGTCCTAGGCACCGTCCGCTGGGACTTGCGATGAGAAGGAGGAATCCTCGCGTGTACCGACCGCTGGTGGACCTGTCGACAATGGAAGAACGCCATATAATACTTCGATACAGACTTGACCGTGCCACTATCCATGAACTGTGTGCCCAGCTGGAGCCAGACCTGATGTCCCCCATCCGCCAACCCACAGGGGTTCCCCCTCTGGTGCAGGTTTTGTCAATCCTCCATTTTTGGGCAAGTGGGTCATTCCAGACCACAGTGGCCATGTCATCTGGAATGTCTCAGCCTATGTTTTCTAAGATTTTGAGAAGAGTGTTGTCTGCCCTGATGAAACTCATGCGGAGCTACATCATTTTCCCAGAGGAGGGTGACTTGCCTACAGTGAAGGGTGATTTCTATGCCCTTGGACATATCCCCAACATCATTGGTGCCATTGATGGGACCCATGTGGCTTTGGTACCCCCAAAAGACGATGAGCAGGTGTACCGAAACAGAAAAAGTTATCATTCGATGAATGTCCAGGTGGTCTGTTTGGCTGACCAGTACATCTCCCATGTAAATGCCAAGTTCCCAGGGTCAGTGCATGACGCGTATGTGATGCGAAATAGCAGCATCCCCTATGTGATGGAGCAGCTACAGAGACAACGTGTGTGGCTAATAGGTGACTCTGGTTACCCCAACCTGCCGTGGCTACTGACCCCAGTGAGGAATCCCCGGACAAGGGCAGAGGAACGCTACAATGAGGCCCATGGGCGTACTAGGAGGGTGATTGAGCGAACCTTTGGCCTCCTGAAGGCCAGGTTTAGGTGCCTGCATATGACCGGTGGATCCCTAATGTACTCACCAAAGAAGGTGTGCCATATCATCGTGGCGTGCTGTATGCTTCACAACCTTGCTTTGCGACGCCAGGTGCCTTTCCTGCAGGAGGATGGTCCAGATGGTGCTGTTGTAGAAGCCGTGGAGCCTGTGGAGAGTGAAGAGGAGGAAGACTCAGAGGACGACACAGACAATAGGGACAGAGTGATACAACAGTATTTCCAGTAACACCCAGGTAAGAATCACCCACGCCATTTCACAATTGCTTATAGCCTCCTGCATCTGTACTTTCTGTAGTTCCCACCAGATCTTTTTGGGTAATTTTTGTTTTTCCCTTCCCTTCTCAGTGCTGTATGACTCAGTGCCTGACTTCTGCTTGGTTTGCCCATGAACTACAGCGTATTGACATTGGTATGTTGTCATCACTAATTGACAGAACAGATATTGAACAGTAATATGTAATACATTTGCTAATAATACAGCATGACTCCAAACTGATTTGTGTGCAATATGTGATTTATTTACAGTGCTAGATATTGGTACATGTGATTATAAGGGTGATGGGTGGGGGTGGAGTAATGTCCATGGCAGAGTCCAGTTCTCAGTCTCACAGGTGCATTGTCCTTTTGCCTGTGGAAGGATGGAGCAGAGGCAGTTCATGGTTGGACAGGGTGGCAATGTGGGACAGTGGGAAGAGTTCAGGGGGTATGTCCTGCTGGCGGGGGTCTTGACATCCTACTCTGTCTTTTTTTTGGATCTCAGGCTCCTCTTACGGGGTGGTTGTTCTTCAGCAGGAGGTGGGGTTCTGGTGGCCTGTCGTGGTGTTGGGGCCTCCTGTCCACTAGCGCCTGCGGAGGTGGTAGGCTGTTCCTGGTCCGGGCTAGTGACAGGGGCCCTGTGTGGTGCCACATGGTCCCGCAACGCGTCTTCTATCCTGTTGAGGGCCAGGACGATGGTCCCCATTGCGGTCCCGATGATTCTCAGCTCCTCCCTGAACCCCATGTTGCGTTCCTCCTGCTGTGCCTGGATCTCCGTGAACCTGGCCAGTACCGTCACCATCGTCTCTTGGGAGTGGTGGTAGGCCCCCATGATGGTGGTGAGGGCCTCTTGGAGAGTGGGTTCCCTGGGCCTCTCCTCCCCCCCCTGTCGCACAGCAGCCCTCCGAGCTGCCCGGTTTCCCCCGGCCTCTGTCTCCTGGACTGTGTGCCCGCTCCCACTGCCCCCAGGTCCCTGTTGTTGTTGGGGTTTTGGGTTAGCCTGGGTGCCCTGTAGTGGCAGACACACCGCTGATTGACGTGTCCTAGAGACAGAGGCATGGGCCCGCTGGGTGGGAGCTGTGCTGGTGTTGGCAGAGGGGGTCGGGTCTGGTGTGGCCTGTGGCTGCCTGAGGGGAACCGACTGCCCAGAGGTCCCCGATGGTCCGGGCTGGTCATCAGGTTCAGTGTCGACAGAGCTGCTGTCCTCACTGTGGGCCTGTTCCGGGGGTGGGATGGACATTTCTGGACCCTCCTGGCTGGTGTGTTGGCGTTCGGGTCCTGCATGGGGTAAGAGAGTTTGGTTATTGTTTCTGTGTGTGCAATGGCGTGCGTGTTATGGGTGCCCTCGTCCCCCAGTGCAGGCATTCCCTTGAGGGAGGTGTTGTGAGGGTAGTTAGTGGGGGGGGGGGTAAGTGCAGTGGTCATGCTTGGGTGATGGGTGTCCATGGATTGTGTTGGCATGCAGGAGTTGGTGTTGGGATGGGTGGGTTGTGCTGGTGAGACATTGTCAGGGAGGATGTGTGCTGGGGGGTTGGGGGTGAGGGTGGGGGTGTGGGTTGGCATGCTGGTGGGGTGGGGGGGATATAGTAGTTGAGATTGGACTTACCAGAGTCCATTCCTCCGGCTACTCCTGCGAGGCCCTGAGGATGCAGGATGTTGAAGACCTCTTGCTCCAATGATGTAAATTCGGGAGGGGTGGGTGGGGGTCCGCCGCCAGTCTTCTGGACCGCGATGTTGTGCCTGGAGACCATCGATCGGACCTTCCCCCGTAGGTCGTTCCATCGTTTGCGGATGTCCTCCCTATTCCTGGGATGCTGTCCCACCGCGTTGACCCTGTCCACGATCCGCTGCCATAGCTCCGTCTTCCTAGCTATACTGGTGTGCTGCACCTGTGAGCCGAAGAGCTGGGGTTCCACTCTTAGGATTTCCTCCACCATGACCCGGAGTTCTTGGTCCGAAAAGCGTGGGTGCCTTTGGGGTGCCATGGGGTGGTGTGGGTGAGGTGTGAGGTGGTGTATGTGATGATGAGTATGTTGGTGTGTGGTGCTTTGTGCTACTATGTGGTGTGTGTGATGGTGTAGTGTGCCTCAGTGTGTATTGCTATGGATTGTCTGCTGTGTCTCTCTCTCCTTCTCTCAGTAATTGTGGTCGTAGGGGTTTGTGGGTGATGTGGGGGGGTGTTTTATAGTTGATTGATTGTGTGGGAGTGGGTTGTGTATGTGTATCAGGTGTGTGTATTTGTAATTGTCCAATGTGCCTGTGTTTTGGTGCTGTGTGTGTATTTTGACCGCGGCGGTGTGTACCGCCAATGGAATACCGCGTTGGAAAGCCCGCCGCGTTGATTCGTGGGTCGAAATGGCATGGGCGTATTTCTGTTGGCGTGACGGTGGAGGTTTGGTCATCTCCAGTTTATCGCTGCCCGCTGATGTGGCGGCCTGCAGTGGAGGTCGGATTTTTGGAGGTTTGGCCGTTGTGGGTCAGAATGACGTGGCGGCTTTCCGCGGCCGCGGCGGTGTTATGGCGGTCTTCTGACCGGCGGTAAGCGCCTTTTACCGCCGAGGTCAGAATGACCCCCTCTATCACTATTGCCACCTTAAAGCTGCCGAAATCCTGCACTGAACTGGTGCCCATCGTGAAAGGTGGCTTTCATGCTATAAATCCATTGACGATGCTCCCAAAGGAACTTCAATTAGCACTCATGGTTTTAAAAATTCTACTTATTGAAACTGAGGCAGACGCGTTTCGGCAAAAACTACCTTTCTCAATGCCGATTTGCAAACGATAATGTCTTCCATCCAACTCACTATCAGTAAACACGGCCTGTTCATTCTCATTAAGTCCCTTATCATCCTGCCACCATCTTAACATTATTTAAACTCTGTATGTTATCTCACTCACTGCACCCGTGGGCATTTTCACATCTCAAATAGATATTGTCCCAACGTCAATACAGGCCGCTCGGTGCATGTTATTTCAAGAGTGCAGCTGATAAGTTAAACATTTTAGCATGACGGAGCAGTTCCATTTTGGTTCAACATTTTAGCATGACGGAGCAGTTCCATTTTAGTTAAACATTTTAGGATGACGGTGCAGTTACATTTTAAAACAAATTGACCTTCACTTCTCTCCTTCATACCGAAAATGCCCTGTCCGGTCTTACACATCTGCAAGCACAGGTTAAGTAACGAGGACTTTTTGATTATAGTAATGTTGACTATTGTCAGCACTTGCAATTCTTACTTCTTGGCAGTGGTGGTTCGAGCTAAACACTCTATCACAATTGCCACCTTTGGTCTGCCGAACTCTTGCACTGAACAGGTGCCCATCATGAAGGGTGGCTTTCACGCTATAAATCCATCAAAGATGTTCCAAAAGGAAATTCAATTAGCACTCCCGGATTGTCCCTCTCTCCCATTGGTGCACAGACACTATCAGTAAAAATAGACTGATTGTTCTCATTAAGGGCCAGATGTAGCAAAGTTTTGTGAGTCGCAAATGGCCCGAATCACTATTTGCGACTGTGCAAAATCGGAAATGGGATGCAAAAATCTCATTTCCGACTCGCAAAAAGCGATGCGAGCCGTTACCGACTCGCAAAATTTGTGACCCCATTTTGCGACCCGCAAATAGGAAGTCGCAATTTGCGAGTGGAAAACCATATGCAATTGCAACTCGCAAATTGCAACTAGTCGCAAAAAGCCCAGTTTGCATGTCCCATTTACCACTAACTCAGAGCAGGTGGTAATCATTACCAAAGTATAAAAGGAGACCCAGAAGGCATCTGGGTTACTCAAGATGGCGGAGATATACCTGATAGCAGTGAGGAGGAGAATCCACGCAGCCCAGCAGAGGAGGAGGAGGAGCCACAGACAGGAGAAGATCTATAGAACAAGGCAGACTCTTTTCCAGCAAACTGAGGAAGAGATATTCGATAAATACCACCTTAGCAGCGCAGCCATACTAGAATTAATTGAATTACTAAAACCACATATAGAACACCAGACTCTGCACGGCTGCGCTATCCCTACACATGTGCAAGTGCTATGCTCACTGTACCTCTTGGCCTCAGGGAGCTATCAGGGGGTCATTGCTGTGGCAGGTGGGGTATCTCAAAGTGCAGTGTCAAGGTTCCTCAGGGCCTTCCTAGATGCCTTACTCACACACATGTCTCACTTCATATACCTACCCAGGAATGAGGCAGAAATTAACAGCACCAAGCTGGACTTTTACCGGATTGCCAACTTTCCCCATGTCATAGGGTGTGTAGATGGGACACATATTCAAATATGCCCCCCTGCAAACCAGGAACATCTGTTCCGCAACAGAAAGTGTACCCACTCACTCAATATTCAGGTTGTTTGTGACGCCCATTATGTCATCACTGACACTGTCGCAAATTTCCAGGAAGTACCCATGACTCCTACATTTTTAGGCACAGTGGGATACACCAACGCCTGGAACGTGGGGAGTTTGGAGACGGATACCTCCTAGGTAGAGCTGAATACACCTTGCAGACATACACACAGGTCACTGTGCACACCAACCAGGACTTTCTAACAGTGTAATGTTTGTGTCCAACAGGTGACAATGCATATGCTCTACGGCCATGGATAATGACTCCGTTCTTAACACCCAGCAATGATTCAGAGAGGCGATACAACAGTGCACATAAGAGGACCAGGAACCTGATTGAACGCACCTTCGGATTACTGAAATCAAGATTCAGATGCCTCCACCGCAGTGGAGGTGCCCTCCAGTATACCCCCATTACAGCATTCAAAATTGTTGTCGCATGCGCCATCCTGCACAATATTGCCACCCGACGTGGGCTACCTCTCACCCCTGCAGACCCAGATTCTGAGGATGAAGAGCAAGAGCAACCGCATCGCCATCATGGGGATCGGAGTATAGCTAATCAAGGCAGACTGAGACGGGAACACATCGCAACCCAATACTTTGGAAGGTACGTGTCAACTTCAACCATACTCACCTACTGACCAAAAACTCAATTTGTTAAGTGGAACAAAAAAAATATTGAATAAGTGCAGAAATACAACTATTTACAAATACTAACTGTTCATGGTCATCTAAATGCAAACCATGCATGGGGCACATTGCTGTCATGTGCCCCAACATCATGGACAGGGTTTTGTCTATGTCCTACGGCGGACTCTGCCAGCCTGGCTGGTCCCTGGTGGTTCTGCAGTGCTCTGCCTGGTACTCCCACTCCGGAGCACCCTAGTGTCACTGGCAGAGACACTGCTCACTGTAGAGCCCTCCTCGCTGTCGTGGGGTGTGTCCCCTGTGCCCCTGGACAGATGCTGTGCCTCCATTAAATCAATCACGTGTGTGATCCGGCCCAGGCCTCTAGCCACATCCCCTGCAAAATGGCCCATTTCTACTTGGAGGCCAACTGTCCTTCTCGACAGGCCAGTGCTGTTAACAGCCAGTCTGCCAATTGATGTGGCCATCCTGTCAAGTCTCTGTAGCAGCTGACGGTCCCTGCGCCGCCCACCCTCGCCCTGTGCCAGTAGTCCTGCCACCAGATCCCTCATGGACAGGGCTAGGTCCCCAGTGTTTGTGGCAATCACGTCCATTCAGGAATGGAGCTGCTGCATGCTGGCCTCGTTGTTTCTCACAAAGCGTTGCAGCACCCCACTAATCCGCCCTAATATATTGTTTTGCAGGCGCTGACCACGGAGCAGCTGTGCCTCGCTGTTGGTGGTAGATGGACGGCCGGACGCAGCCTGCAGCCCTGCTCTCCTGTACCTGCGTCGCCTGCGCAGCGGTGGATGCCCTGTGTGCTCTACTGTGGCACTCCTGCCTGTTTCTGGCGCAGCCTCCTGAAACACAGTTGCAGCAGGTGTGGACATCACAGGGATGGTTTTGGTTGTGCAGGTGGGAGTGATGGCAGCTCCTGTGCTGTCCTCATGGGGCTGGCTGCTGTGGCTTGTGGTGGTGTCTTGTGGGAGACCTGTGGGACATGGGGAACAGACTGTCAGTGTCTACTATCTGTTGCACACTTCCTAATAAACATTTGCCTATGAACTGCCTGTTTGACTACATTTCCCATAATGCATCATTCTGGTGTTTGCTACCCTGAAATGGAGCTATCTTGGTTGTGCATGCCCCTGTGTACATGGTGGGTGGGGGTATGGCATTGATAGGGGTACAGGCATATCACATGGTACTCACCGGTTGATGTAGTTGGCTCAGAGGTGTCCAGATCTCCTATTCCTGTCACTGCCTCCTGCTCTAGGGTCTCCTCCACCCTTTCTTCCAGGGGTGTGGGTGGTGGTACGGATGATGGTCCCCCTCCTGTGCCTCTCATCTCCCGGAGCCTTTCTGCCACCCTCTCCTTGGTCCGGGAGCGGAGGTCATACCACCGATTTTTAATCTCTTCCACACTCTTGTGGCTCACCCCCAGGGAGTTCACTTTTTCTTGGATCTTCTGCCAGAGTTGTTTTTTGGTGGCTTCTGGCACATTGAGGGCTGCCTTTCCAAATAGTTCATCATAGTGCTGACAGCATTCTTCTGTCAGCACCTCTAGCTCCTTCTCAGAGAATTTTAGTTTTCGTTTTCTAGGTGTTTCAGCCATTGTAGCTGCTGTTCCTCCTGTTTGCAGTTCAGCAGTTTAAAATGGGTGTGGTCCTCCCTCCTCCCAGGTGTATTAGTAAACTTCCTGGCTGTGATGTCATCATCATGTGCCAGGAAGTGTTTCCAGAGTGTTCTGGTGTGGTTTCTGGAGTGTTCTGCAGCACCTGCAATCAATTTACATGGTACTCGCAATTTGCGACACCCACTCGCAAATTGCGAGTTCGTTTTTTGCGCGGTCGCAAAAAGCGACCTCGCAAACAGCGGACTCGCTATCTGCGTTGCGACTCCGGGTGCGAGTCGCAAATTGTACACGGACATTGTACCTGCATTCCTATTAGCGACACGCAATTTGCGAGTCGCACATACTCGCAAACTGCGAGTCGCTAATTTTTTTGTACCTACATCTGGTCCTCAGTCCCTTATCATCCTACCGCCATATTAACATTATTTAAAGGCTGTACATAAATCCACTCGCTGCACCCGTGGTCATTTTCACATCTCAAAAAGATATTGTCCCAACGTCAATACAGGCCACATGGTGCATGTTATTCCAAAAGTGCAGCTGATAAGTTAACCATTTTTGCATCACGAAGCAGTTCCATTTTAGTTCAACATTTTAGCATCATGGAGCAGTTCCATTTAATACAAAATGCACTTTACTTCTCTCGTTCATTCCGCAAATGCCATGTCCGGTCTTTCACACCTGCAAGCACAAGTTAAGTAACAAGAGCTTATCCATTATAGTAATGTTGACTAGTGTCAGTAGTAGCAATTCCTCCTTCTTGGTAGTGGTGGTTTGAGCTTGCCTCATTTAAACACTACCACAATTGCCACCTTCGGGCTGCCAAACTCTTGCACTGAACGGGTGCCCATCCTGAAAGGTGGCTTTCAATCTATAAATCTGTCGAAGATGTTCAGCTTATTGAATCTGAGGCTGACGCGTTTCTGCAAAACTACCTTTCTCCATGCCGATTTGCAAATGAAAATGTCTTCCATCCAACTTGCATTTTGAAATCTTTCCCTCGCTCCCATTGGTGCACAGGTCACTATCAGTAAAAATGGCTGTTCATTCTTATTAAGTCCCTTATCATCCTGCCACCATCTTAACATGATTTAAAGTCTGTACGTTATCCCACTCACTGCACTTGTGGGAATTTTCACATCTCAAATAGATATTGTCCCAACGTAAAAAGAGGCCACACGGTGCATGTTATTCCAAGAGTGCGGCAGATAAGTTAAACATTTTAGCGTCACAGAGCAGTTCCACTTTAAACCAAATTGACCTTTTCTTCCCTCCTTCACACCTCAAGTGCCTTGTCCATTCTTTCGCATCTGCAAGCACAGGTTAAGTAACAAGTGCTCATTCATTCTAGCAATTTTGACTAGTGTCAGCAGTTGCAATTCTTTTTTTGGCAGCGGAGGTTCGAGCTTGCCTCATTTAAACACTCGGGTGGTCATTATGAACATGGCGGTAAAGACTGCTGACTGCTGTGGCGGTGGTGAACAGAATCCCGCCGGCGGCGGAGGCGGCCAATGGAAACCCGCCATATAATGAACACAAAACCCAACCCCGCCAAACATACCCACACCACCACTCCCCGCCAGGACCCTGTCGGTGGGAATCATGGCCCACCCCACCCCGCCACCGCCAAGAACACCCACATCCCACCCTCCAAATAAAGATGTACAACTCACCTCGGCGGACAGAGGAGGCTGGACGACCATTGGCGGCTGCGACCGCCACGGGCGGCAAATGGGCACAACAGCAACCACTGCACACATTGGCTAGGCTTAGCAACCACACACCTGACACACATCCAGAACACCATAAAACACCCCCAGACACACCCCATAATCCCTTGCAAAGAAACCAAGATCAGAAGACGAAGAGCACCAGAGCTTGACAGAGAACGCCAGCAGACAGGGCACGCATGGTGACCCACACAGGAGCACTGAAACACCATCCCCAGTCCTAAAGCCATCCACCACCCTCACCATCTCCCCCAAAAAAAATCCACGCTTCACCGAAAGGGAGCTAAGGACCATGGTGGACGAGATCCTAAAAGTGGAGCAACAAATATTCGGCTCTGAGGTGCAGCACACACCCATCCCCCAGAAAATGGAGCTGTGGCAGACCATCATCAACAGGGTGAATGCAGTGGGACACCATCCACGCACCAGGAACGACATCTGCAAGAGATGGAACGACCTGCGGGGGAACGTCCGGGCCATGGCATCCAGGCACCACATCGCAGTGCAGAAGACTGGGGGAAGCACGCCACCAACACCACCCAACTACACCGACTGGGAGGAAAAGGTACTCGCCATCCTGCTCCCAGAGGGACTCACTGGACTCACTGGAGGAATGGACTTGGGTAAGTCGTCTACATTTACCTGATATACACCATACCTGCAATCCATGCACCACCCCACCCCACCCACACCCACCTAGACCCACACCCCTCCCAGCCATTACCCACCACATCCACCACCCTGCATCACCCACAACTCACTACCAGGCCCACATCACTCCCGCTGTGCACAGCCACCCACCCCTGCACATACCCACAATGGAATAATAACCCCCACCACAATGTAACGCCACCACTGCCACTAGGTGCTATGTCCACCTCACAAAGGCACCCCGAAGGCCACTGAAAGACACACCAGCACTAAATTGTACAGTACTGCCCACCTCAAACCCTCCTGCATATGTAACAAACAATTCTATGTCCCCCAACAGGCACCACCACCCATGCAACCCTGACGGAGGGGACAAGGAGTGCCACAGCATTCCAGGTAGACAGAGGCACATCACAGGACACTGGTGAAGGATCCCTGGACACTGATGAGCAGGCAGGCCCCTCACACAGCCCTGGATGCTCACCATGCAGAAGCCCTAGCCAGGAAAACACTGTCACCCCTAGCACCCAGTCAAGACTAGCAGGCCAGGGGAGGCGTGCCCACAGCAGTGGACCTAGGGCACAAACAGGTGGACCACAGCAACAGAGGCCACAGTCTCCCACCCCCAACATGCAGTAAGACGAGGGCCCCAGTACTAGTGGCAAGTTCAGACCTGCTCAGGGGACACAGGCACAAGGGGCCGGGACAAGGTCAAGTGGGTCAGGGGGTAGGGCACCGGATAGATGCAGCAGCCCAGGACGTCATTGCAGAGGTATTGGGGGCATACCAACATACCCAAGACAGGTTGGCACAGATTGTAACCGCCCTGGAGCAAAGTCAGAGGATGCAGCAGCAACAAAACCAACAGGCCATGGAGCAGTGTAAAGAACACAATGCCACAATGGACACCATTGCTGGAGCACTGCTGCAGTTGGTCAACAAACCCACAGACACCCACACCGGACAAGAGGCCCCCACAGCAGCCCTGGACAAACAGCAACAGTTGTCCCAAGCAGCTGAAACAGCACTGGAAAAACCCTCCCAGGAATCACAAGGGCAGACCATGTCACCCTAAGTAGCTTCACAGGAGGCACCCAAATGTAGTTTCAGGCCAAGATATGGCACTGGAAACCCAGCAAAGAACAAGCCCCCTACCAACAATTGACACCAACCCACCAATTCATCAACTGCACTTAGCTGAGGGCTAAAGGATGTACTGAACTACAAATAGGACCCACCTATGAAATCAAACAGGACTGCCACCAAGTCGGTTTTGAGGGCAACCAACCATAATGACTTCCATCACTGTACATAGCACATTTCACTGTATTCCCCCAATAAACAGCATATCTCAACTGTAACACTGTCCCCTGTCTTCAATGTTGAACAAAGTGGAGTAATGACGCAACAGGCAGGGATAAACTTGATTGTCAAATTGTGCATGCTGCTGGTACAGTGTGTTTCTAAATAGTCAAGAAGGGAATGCTTATGTTGTCTGTCTGTACGATGCTGAAGAGGTCCATGACTCGCATATCATGACCAATTCCCCCTAGTTGACATGGCACACTTACAGTATCAGTCACTAACCACATATACAGGCTGAAGTCCCAGACAGTTATTGGAAGTACTGTTGTATCAGCTGGTTTCTAGAATTTACATCTTCCCCTTCCTCATCCTCACCATCACTCTCCTCACCTCTCTGAGGGAACAGATCAGGACCTATAGCACCCTCCACCTCCAAAAGGGGGATTGAATGTCTCACTGCCACGTTGTGCAGCATGCAGCAGGCCACCACTATCCTATACACCTTATCAGGCCCATAGGCCAGGGAACCCCCAGAGATATGGAGGCACCAAAATCTAGCCTTCAGGAGACCTATAATATGCTCTATCACCCACCTAATACGTACATGGGCCTCATTGTATTTCCTCTCTGCATCGGTCCTGGGATTCCTCACTGGTGTCAGGAGCCAACGCAAGTTTGGATAGCCAGAATCACCTAGAGAAATGGTCAATACAGAGTCATCATTGGAATGTCCTTAGTCTGACAGGCTGTTTTCCAGCAATGTGTCAGTTAGTGACAGGCACACTTACCTATGATCCACCCTCAGTCCTCTTGGAGTTGTTCCATCTTTTGTGGCACACTACTGTTCCTCAAAACAAATGAATCATGGACTGAGCCCGGAAACATGGCATTCACATGGGATATGTACTTGTCTGCTGTACATACCAATTGGATGTTCAAGGAGTGAAAGTTCTTCCTGTTTCTGTGCACCTGTTCACTCACTCTTGGGGAGATGATGGGTATGTGGGTTCCATTGATGGCACCAATAACATGGGGAGTGTTTGCAAAGGCATAGAAGTCTGACTTGATGGCAGGGAGCTCAGCACTTTGGGGGAATCGCACATAGGATTGCAGATGTTGTACAAATGCATTTAGAAATCTTGTAAGAACCTGGCTGAACATTGGCTGTGAGAAACCAGCCCCCATGCCCACTGTCACTTGAAATGAACCTGTGGCCAGGAAATGGAGTGCAGAGAGCACCTGCACCTCAGTTGGAATTGCATGCTGATTACGATTTCTGGGAGTCAGTGCAGGATCCAGTAATGCACATAGGTCCTGAATAGTTGCACGTGTGAGTCTGTAAGTGATAATGATCTGACGCTCCACCATGGTCCCCATATTCACAAGTGGTCTGTACAGAGAAGGTGCCCTTCCTAGCCACAAGGGTCTGTACCTGTGAGGGGTAAGAACAAGGAGTCATGTGCACACATACACAGGCATATTTGCTAAACACATTCACTGCATTCTTCATAGTAGTGTCTGTACAATAATCGCAACATGACAGATGTACATTGACATCACTAAGAGGGAAGGGACTAAATCATGTGTGATAATATGCTGTATGGATAGAGACATATGTGCTTCATATGGCTAGTAGGCCCAGCATTGTGACTAAATTGAATTTTAAGATGCGTAGGTGATGGCAAAATGTCTGCCCACTGTAGTTCTGCCCCTTCATTGTGGAAGTGACCTTGGACCGATAACGGTTGACGTCACAGCGTTCGGCGGTGCTTACCGCTGTTTGCACCCTCATTGGATAACATGGATGCCAATAGGGAATCTTGGCGTATCATGATCGCCGCCGACAGTGACGGTGCATTCCGCCGCGCAACGTACATGCGTTTGTCATCGTGTGCTCACTTGACTCCCTGATCTTGTGCGGACAAGTACTCCACTCCGTGTTCTGCTGTGGCCTGCCTCTGGCTATGGATGTTCCACGTGGTTTCACTTCACCCAGGAAGAACTGGAGAAACTGGTGGAAGGGGTCCTGCCCCTGTACGGCAGACTCTACGCCCGGCCAGAGGTACAGGTGAGTCCGGGTTAGGGGGGCACTGTGTGTGTAATGGATGGGGTGGATTGCTCTGATGTGCATTCCTTTGAGCCAGGATGGAGCTGGGTGCATGGAATGCTGCGTGCAGCTGTCCTGCATGTCTGGGAGTACTGTCTGTCCCATGTCTAACAATCAGCCAGCTATTGCCATCTTGCAGGTGCCTGACCTCTGTGTTTCTTCTCTGTTTCTCTCTACTAGGTCAGCGCCCACCAGAAGAGGGCACATTGGCATGCCATCGCCAAGGAGGTACGGACCCTGGGGGACTACAACCGGTGGAGCACCCACTTTCGGAAGAGGTGGGAGGACCTGCAGCGCTGGGCGCGGAAGATCAGTGAGGCCCAGCTGGGGAAGCCCATCAATGTGGTAGGGGTGCTCCTCGGGCACTGACCCCCTTAATGCGAAGGATCCTGGCAGTTGCGTACCCAGACCTGGATGAGCGCTTCACAAGGGGGTGAGTACTCACAGCCTGTAAGGATGAGTGTGTGTGCGATAGGGCTCATGGGGCTTAGAGCAGGATTTGACTGGTGTCCACCTTCTGTGTGCTCCCCAAAGGGTGTAGGGGTGTCCCTGTCAGGTTTCACCTACCTCAGCTTCAATGCAATGACAGGATATGGGTGTAGGTCAGTATACTGCTCAGTAGTCAGGGCCATGGTCATGGGCCTAGTGCACGGTGCTGCCTGTTGGGTATGTCTGCTGGGTAGGTGTATGTCTGGCCATTGTGTATCAGCATTCAGCTACTTACAAGTGTCTCTCCTGTATTGTCTCCCCATCCCTGTTCTCTTTTGTGTGTCTGGTAAAGCATCAACTTCAGGTGAGGGAGCTGAGGCACCGGTGTAGGAGGCTGGACTGGCTTGTAGTGAGTACCAAGGGGTACTTACACCTTGCACCAGGCCCAGTTATCCCTTATTAGTGTATAGGGTGTCTAGCAGCTTAGGCTGATAGATAATGGTAGCTTAGCAGAGCAGCTTAGGCTGAACTAGGAGACAGGTGAAGCTCCTACAGTACCACTAGTGCCATACGCACAATATCATAAGAAAACACAATACAGAGATATACTAAAAATAAAGGTACTTTATTTTTATGACAATATGCCAAAGTATCTCAGTGAGTACCCTCAGTATGAGGATAGCAAATATACACAAGATATATGTACACAATACCAAAAATATGCAGTATAGTCTTAGAAAACAGTGCAAACAATGTATAGTTACAATAGGATGCAATGGGGGCACATAGGGATAGGGGCAACACAAACTATATACTCCAAAAATGGAATGCGAACCACGAATGGACCCCAAACCTATGTGACCTTGTAGAGGGTCGCTGGGACTGTAAGAAAACAGTGAGGGTTAGAAAAATAGCCCACCCCAAGACCCTGAAACGTGAGTGCACTAAAGTTCCCCAAAGAGCACAGAAGTCGTGATAGGGGAATTCTGCAGGAAAGACACACACCAGCAATGCAACAACGATGGATTTCCAGATGAGAGTACCTGTGGAACAAGGGGACCAAGTCCAAAAGTCGCGATCAAGTCGAGAGTGGGCAGATGCCCAGGAAATGCCAGCTGTGGGTGCAAAGAAGCTGCTACTGGACAGTAGAAGCTGAGGATTCTGCAGGAACGACAAAGGCTAGAGACTTCCCCTTTGGAAGATGGATCTCCCACGCCGTGGAGAGTCGTGCAGAAGTGTTTTCCTGAAGAAAGACTGCCAACAAGCCTTGCTAGCTGCAAATCATGCGGTTAGGGTTTTTGGATGCTGCTGTGGCCCAGGAGGGATCAGGATGTCGCCAATTGCGTCAGGGGACAGAGTGGGCGTCCAGCAGGACAAGGAGCCCTCTCAGAAGCAGGCAGCACCCGCAGAAGTGCCGGAACAGGCACTATGAAGAGGAGTGAAACAGTGCTCACCTGAAGTTGCACAAAGGAGTCCCACGCCGCCGGAGGACAACTTAGGAGGTCATGCAATGCAGGTTAGAGTGCTGTGGACCCAGGCTTGGCTGTGCACAAAGGATTTCTGCCGGAAGTTCACAGAGGCCGGAGTAGCTGCAAAAGACGCAGTTCCCAGCAATGCAGTCTGGCGTGGGGAGGCAAGGACTTACCTCACCAAACTTGGACTGAAGAGTCACTGGACTGTGGGAGTCACTTGGACAGAGTTGCTGGATTCAAGGGACCTCGCTCGTCGTGCTGAGAGGAGACCCAGGGGACCGGTGATGCAGTTCTTTGGTGCCTGCGATTGCAGGGGGACGATTCCGTCGACCCACGGGAGATTTCTTCGGAGCTTCTAGTGCACAGAGGAGGCAGACTACCCCCACAGCATGCACCACCAGGAAAACAGTCGAGAAGGCGGCAGGATCAGCGTTACAGAGTTGCAGTAGTCATCTTTGCTACTTTGTTGCAGTTTTGCAGGCTTCCAGCGCGGTCAGCAGTCGATTCCTTGGCAGAAGGTGAAGAGAGAGATGCAGAGGAACTCTGATGAGCTCTTGCATTCGTTATCTAAGGAATTCCCCAAAGCAGAGACCCTAAATAGCCAGAAAAGAGGGTTTGGCTACTTAGGAGAGAGGATAGGCTAGCAACACCTGAAGGAGCCTATCAGAAGGAGGCTCTGACGTCACCTGCTGGCCCTGGCCACTCAGAGCAGTCCAGTGTGCCAGCAGCACCTCTGTTTCCAAGATGGCAGAGGTCTGGAGCACACTGGAGGAGCTCGGGGCACCTCCCAGGGGAGGTGCAGGTCAGGGGAGTGGTCACTCCCCTTTCCTTTGTCGAGTTTCGCGCCAGAGCAGGGCTGAGGGGTCCCTGAACCGGTGGAGACTGGCTTATGCAGAAATGGGCACCATCTGTGCCCATGAAAGCCTTTCCAGAGGCTGGGGGAGGCTACTCCTCCCCTGCCTTAACACCTTTTTCCAAAGGGAGAGGGTGTAACACCCTCTCTCTGAGGAAGTCCTTTGTTCTGCCATCCTGGGCCAAGCCTGGCTGGACCCCAGGAGGGCAGAAACCTGTCTGAGGGGTTGGCAGCAGCAGCAGCTGCAGTGAAACAACTGAAAAGGCAGTTTGGCAGTGCCCGGGTCTTTGCTACAGACCCGTGGGATCATGGGATTGTTCCAACAATGCCAGGATGGCATAGAGGGGGCAATTCCATGATCTTAGACATGTTACATGGCTATATTCGGAGTTACCATTGTGAAGCTACACATAGGTATTGACCTATGTGTAGAGCATGCGTGTAACAGTGTCCCCGCACTCACAAAGTCCGGGGAATTTGCCCTGAACAATGTGGGGGCACCTTGGCTAGTGCCAGGGTGCCCACACACTAAGTAACTTTGCACCTAACCTTTACCAGGTAAAGGTTAGACATATAGGTGACATATAAGTTACTTAAGTGCAGTGAAAATGGCTGTGAAATAATGTGTGCATTATTTCACTCAGGCTGCAGTGGCAGGCCTGTGTAAGAATTGTCAGAGCTCCCTATGGGTGGCAAAAGAAATGCTGCAGCCCATAGGGATCTCCGGGAACCCCAATACCCTGGGTACCTCAGTACCATATACTAGGGAATTATAAGGGTGTTCCAGTATGCCAATATGAATTGGTGAAATTGGTCACTAGCCTGCTAGTGACAATTTGTACAGAGAGAGCATAACCACTGAGGTTCTGGTTAGCAGAGCCTCAGTAAGACAGTTAGGCACCACACAGGGAACACATACATATAGGCCACAAACTTATGAGCACTGGGGTCCTGGCTAGCAGGGTCCCAGTGACACATAACAAACATACTGAAAACATAGGGTTTTCACTATGAGCACTGGGCCCTGGCTAGCAGGATCCCAGTGAGACAGTGAAAACACCCTGACATACACTCACAAACAGGCCAAAAGTGGGGGTAACAAGGCTAGAAAGAGGCTACTTTCTCACAACTGGCTAGTGGGGAGACAGCGGCCCACGGATCCTCAGAGGCAGAGACAACGGATGCCCAGGAGACCAGTGGGTGGGAGGGGAGGGGACTTCCACGGGGAGGCTACTACCACCGGTGGTAGTGACTTTGAAACTTCTTCCGATGGGGGTCATCCGGTGGTGGCGGACACTAGTGGACAATTTACGACCGTGAGATCTTCCGCTACCACCCATACCATCAGTGCCCTCCCTTCTGCTCCCCACTGAGTTGGCCGTGCCCGCCCACCCAGAAAGGTGGGTGTCTCATTCGCCCCAGGCAACTTCTCCCTGCCCCAGTCAGCCCTGCTGCCCTAACAGAGGAGGCTATTGACATCCTGAGAACCATCTCTGTAGGGCAGACAACCATAGTCAATGCCATCCAGGGGCTAGCATCAGAGGTGCAGCAGACTAATGCCTATCTGGATGGCATTCACGGTGCTGTGTCTGCCCTACAGAGATCTTTTCAGGTTCTGGCCTCCTCTTGGATGGCAGCCAGTTTCCCTGGCCATTCTGTCCCCCCTTCAACCTCCTCTACCCCTTCCAGCACCCCACTCCCTTCACCCGTCCAAGGCACACATTCAGACATGCAGTCAAGCACTTCAACACACAAAAAACACACTTCCAAACGCAAGCACCACACCTCCCACCACAAGCATTTACACAGCCAACATACACCTGCACACACAACAACGTCCACTTCCCCAGTGTGTCCGCTTCTTCCGCCTCCCTGTCTATCCCCTCTACATACACACCCTCATGCACTGCACCGCCACTCTCTGTTACTGCTCCTCTTCCTGCACTCACCACAATCGCAGACAGCCATACATGCACCCCATACACCACACCTGCACTCACCACCTCCACTGTAGTTGACACATGCAGCACACTCACCCGACTTGCAGACACCCACCCAACATACATCCACACTAGCTGTCTGTCTTCTCCCACTGTGTCCCCCCCCACCTCCCCAAACACTCACACGCACCAAGACACCCACCCATCAGACATCCACCACACCACAGCATACTGAGCAGTCACCGGCACCCACTACACGCACACCTACACCCCATATATCAACTCCCTCTGCCTCCATTCCCACGCCCTCGTTCACACCCACCCCAATTGCTCCCAAGAAACTTTTCCTCTCCCGTGTAGACCTGTTCAAACCCACTGGCCCACCCTGTCTTGTCCTGAAACGTGCCCACCTCCTTGCCCTTTCCGCTCTTTTGACATTGCAGCCCACCCGGGTACAGCCTTCCCATTCCCGTGCCCCTTCTCCACTTAAGAAGGAGGCCCGCTCTGAGCCTAAGGCATCCAGCTGCACCTGTGCCAAACAGCCCCCACCCCCTTCTAAGGAGAAGCCCACCCCCCTCCAACCTCCTCACGCAAGTCAAAGTCCCACCCCATCGTAAATCACCACCCCCACCCCACCTACCAAATTCCAAAGGTGCCTGGATCCCCTTATGGTGCCCTGTTGAGTGGAGAACCCAGACCTTGTGGGAGTCAGGTGTGGCCAGTTGTGGCCTAGGAAAATTGACTTTTTCTGGAGTGGCCATTGGCCCTGTTTTCATCATTTCGCTCAGTAAGCTTCAAAATAAAGTTTCTGTGTGGCCTGTGTTTGGGCTACACGCGGTTCCACCCTGGTGTTTGTTTCAATAATTTATGGCTGTGATGCTATTGTATGTTCTGTGGCCAAGTTGCAGTGGCCTTCGGTAGGGTACGTCCCTCTTGGTGTGGGGTGTCTGACTATTGCTGCTGGGAAGGGTTGGGAGGGGCTTTGCGGGGTGGGTGGAGTGGGTGGGTATGTAACTTTGCCCTTTCCTCCCTTGCTTTGTAGGTTGTGGTACTTACCGTCGTCGGCGGCAGTCTCGGTCGTGTAGATATATGGCAAGGAGCAAGGCTGGCATGATCTGCAGCTCTCTGTCCATGGCCACTGCACGTTTTGTTGAGCTCTGGTGAGTGTTTCCTTCTATTTGTTTCTTTTCCGCCTGTCTTTGTGTGGCGGTGGTTCCCGCCCCGGAACTGGCGGCAGAATGGTGGTTCATAATTTGATGGGCGGGTTGGGCATTTCCGACGGCCTGTGGCGGCCTCTACCGTCGTCACCGGGAATCCTTTCCTGGCGGTGGGTGGTTCGAGGGATGCGTGAGTTTCGTTTGGTTCATTATTTGTCAGTCCGGACCTCTTCTCTGTTGGGGGTTTCTGCTGTCAGCGCCGGCGGTGCGGAATGGACCGCCATGTTCATAATGAGGGGCTGTATCACAATTGCCAACTTCGGGCTGCCAAACTATTGCACTGAACGGGTGCCCATCATGAAGGGTGGCTTTCATGCTATAAATCCATCGAAGATGTTCTCAAAGGAAATTCAATTAGCACTCCCGGGTTTCAAAACTTCAATTTATTCATACCCAGGCAGACGAGTTTCGGGAAAAAATGCCTTTCGCAATGCCAGTTTGCAAATGAAAAGGTCTTCCATCAATCTGGCATTTTAAAAGTCTTTCCTTTGCTCCCATTGGTGCATAGATCACTATCAGTAAAAGTGGACATTCTCATTAAGTCCCTCATCATCCTACCGCCATCTTAACATGATTTAAAGGCTGTACGTTAATCCACTCACTGCACCCGTGGGCATTGTCACATCTCAAATAGATATTGTCCCAACGTCAATATAGGCCACACGGTGCATGTTATTCCAATAGTGCAGCTGATAAGATAAACATTTTAGCATCATGGAGCCGTTCCATTTTAGTTAAACATTTTAGCATTACGGAGCAGTTCCATTTTAAAACAAATTGACCTTTTCTTTCCTCCTTCATACCTCAAGTGCCTTGTCCAGTCTTTCGCATCTGCAAGCACAGGTTAAGTAACAAGCGCGTATTCATTATTGTAATATTGACTAGTGTCAGCAGTTGCAATTCTTCCTTGTTGGCAGCGGAGGTTCGAACTTGCGTCATTTAAACACTATCACAATTGCCAACTTCGGGCTGCCAAACTCTTGCACTGAACGGGTGCCCATCAGGAAGGGTGACTTTCACAATATAAATCTGTCGAAGATGTTCCCAAAGGAAATTCAATTAGCACTCCGGGTTTCAAAAATTCAATTTATTCAAACCCAGGCAGAGGCGTTTCAGCTAAAAATGACTTTTTCAATGCCGGTTTGCAAATGAAAAGGTCTTCCATCAATCTGGCATTTTAAAAGTCTTTCCCTCGCTCCCATTGCTGCACAGATCACTATCAGTAAAAACGGACTGTTCATTCTCATTAAGGGCCAGATGTAGCAAAGAAACATTTTGCGACTTGCAAATAGCGAGTCATAGCGACTCGCTATTTGCAACTCGCAAAATGTTCTGCAGAATGGTGTCTCAGACACCGTCTGCGAGTCGGTATGGGGTCGCAATGACCCACCTCATTAATATTAATGAGGTGGGTCGCAAATTGCGGCCCCATACCGACTATGGGCACTCGCAAACATGGAGGCCTGCTGTAGTCAGCAGACCTCCATGTTCGTGACTGCTTTTAAATAAAGCAGTTTTTTTTTTTTTTTAAGTGTAGCCCGTTTTCCTTAAAGGAAAACGAGCTGCACTTAAAAAAAAATCCGAAACCTTTAGTTTCGGTATTTTTTCAGGGTAGGTAGTGGTCCCTAGGACCACTACCTGCCCTGAAAAAATAATTTGGGTCCATTCACAAAGAGGAAGGGGTCCCATGGGGACCCCTTCCAATTTGCGAGTGGGTTACCATCCACTTCAAGTGGAATGGTATTGCATACCACTAGGAATCGCAAATAGGAAGGGAACACCCCTTCCTATTTGCGATTCTGAAATGCATTTTGCGAGTCGGTCCAGACTCGCAGAATGCATTTCTGCATTGGAAACACGCATTTGCGAGTCGCAAACAGCAGATTTTGCCCTTTTACGAGTCGCAAAGTGTTTCCTGCATCTGGCCCTAAGTCCCTTAACATCCTTCCTCCGCCACCTTAACAATATTTAAAGGCTGTACATTAAACCACTCAATGCACCCGTGGGCATTTTCACATCTCAAATAGATATTGTCACAACGTCAATACAGGCCGCACGGTGCATGTTATTTCAAGAGTGCAGCTGATAAGTTAAACATTTTAGCATGACGGAGCAGTTCCATTTTGGTTCAACATTTTAGCATGACGGAGGAGTTCCATTTTAGTTAAACATTTTAGGATGACTGTGCAGTTACATTTTAAAACAAATTGACCTTCACTTCCCTCGTTCAAACCACAAATGCCCTGTCCGGTCTTACACATCTGCAAGCTCAGGTTAAGTAACGAGGACTTTTTGATTATAGTAATGTTGACTATTGTCAGCACTTGCAATTCTTACTTCTTGGCAGTGGTGGTTCGAGCTAAACACTCTATCACAATTGCCACCTTTGGTCTGCTGAACTCTTGCACTGAACAGGTGCCCATCATGAAGGGTGGCTTTCACGCTATAAATCCATCAAAGATGTTCCAAAAGGAAATTCAATTAGCACTCCCGGATTTCAAAGATTCAATTTATTCAAACCTAGGCAGACGCGTTTCGGCAAATAATGCCTTTCTCATTGCCGGTTTGCAAATGAAAAGGTCTTCCATCACTCTGGCATTTTAAAAGTTTGTCCCTCTCTCCCATTGGTGCACAGACACTATCAGTAAAAATAGACTGATTGTTCTCATTAAGGGCCAGATGTAGCAAAGTTTTGCGAGTCGCAAATGGCCCGAATCGCTATTTGCGACTGTGCAAAATCGGAAATGGGATGCAAAAATCCCATTTCCGACTCGCAAAAAGCGATGCGAGCCGTTACCGATTCGCAAAATTTGCGACCCCATTTTGCAACCCGCAAATAGGAAGTCGCAATTTGCGAGTCGCAAACCATATGCAATTGCAACTCGCAAATTGCGACTAGTCGCAAAAAGCCCAGTTTGCATGTCCCATTTACCACTAACTCAGAGCAGGTGGTAATCATTACCAAAGTATAAAAGGAGACCCAGAAGGCATCTGGGTTACTCAAGATGGCGGAGATATACCTGATAGCAGTGAGGAGGAGAGTCGACACAGCCCAGCAGAGGAGGAGGAGGAGCCACAGACAGGAGAAGATCTATAGAACAAGGCAGACTCTTTTCCAGCAAACTGAGGAAGAGATATACAATAAATACCGCCTTAGCAGCGCAGCCATACTAGAATTAATTGAATTACTAAAACCACAGATAGAACACCAGACTCTGCGCGGCTGCGCCATCCCTACGCATGTGCAAGTGCTATGCTCACTGCACCTCTTGGCCTCAGGGAGCTATCAGGGCGTCATTGCTGTGGCAGGTGGGGTATCTCAAAGTGCAGTGTCAAGGTTCCTCAGGGCCTTCCTAGATGCCTTACTCACACACATGTCTCACTTCATATACCTACCCAGGAATGAGGCAGAAATTAACAGCACCAAGCTGGACTTTTACCGGATTGCCAACTTTCCCCATGTCATAGGGTGTGTAGATGGGACACATATTCAAATATGCCCCCCTGCAAACCAGGAACATCTGTTCCGCAACAGAAAGTGTACCCACTCACTCAATATTCAGGTTGTTTGTGACACCCATTATGTCATCACTGACATTGTCGCAAAATTTCCAGGCAGTACCAATGACTCCTACATTTTTAGGCACAGTGGGATACACCAACGCCTGGAACGTGGGGAGTTTGGAGACGGATACCTCCTAGGTAGAGCTGAATACACCTTGCAGACATACACACAGGTCACTGTGCACACCAACCAGGACTTTCTAACAGTGTAATGTTTGTGTCCAACAGGTGACAGTGCATATGCTCTACGGCCATGGATAATGACTCCGTTCTTAACACCCAGCAATGATTCAGAGAGGCGATACAACAGTGCACATAAGAGGACCAGGAACCTGATTGAACACACCTTCGGATTACTGAAAGCAAGATTCAGATGCCTCCACAGCAGTGGAGGTGCCCTCCAGTATACCCCATTACAGCATTCAAAATTGTTGTCGCATGCGCCATCCTGCACAATATTGCCACCCGACGTGGGCTACCTCTCACCCCTGCAGACCCAGATTCTGAGGATGAAGAGCAAGAGCAACCACATCGCCATCATGGGGATCGGAGTATAGCTAATCAAGGCAGACTGAGACGGGAACACATCGCAACCCAATACTTTGGAAGGTACGTGTCAACTTCACCCATACTCACCTACTGACCAAAAACTCCATTTGTTAAGTGGAACAAAAAAAATATTTAATATGTGCAGAAATACAACTATTTACAAATACTAACTGTTCATGGTCATCTAAATGCAAACCATGCATGGGGCACATTGCTGTCATGTGCCCCAACATCATGGACACGGTTTTGTCTATGTCCTACGGCGGACTCTGCCAGCCTGGCTGGTCCCTGGTGGTTCTGCAGTGCTCTGCCTGGTACTCCCACTCTGGAGCACCCTAGTGTCACTGGCAGAGACACTGCTCACTGTAGAGCCCTCCTCGCTGTCCTGGGGTGTGTCCCCTGTGCCCCTGGACAGATGCCGTGCCTCCATTAAATCAATCACGTGTGTGATCCGGCCCAGGCCTCTAGCCACATCCCCTGCAAAATGGCCCATTTCTACTTGGAGGCCAACTGTCCTTCTCGACAGGCCAGTGGTGTTAACAGCCAGTCTGCCAATTGATGTGGCCATCCTGTCAAGTCTCTGTAGCAGCTGACGGTCCCTGCGCCGCCCACCCTCGCCCTGTGCCAGTAGTCCTGCCACCAGATCCCTCATGGACAGGGCTAGGTCCCCAGTGTTTGTGGCAATCACGTCCATTCGGGAATGGAGCTGCTGCATGCTGGCCTCGTTGTTTCTCACAAAGCGTTGCAGCACCCACTAATCCGCCCTAATATATTGTTTTGCAGGCGCTGACCACGGAGCAGCTGTGCCTCGCTGTTGGTGGTAGATGGACGGCCAGACGCAGCCTACAGCCCTGCTGTCTTGTACCTGCGTCGCCTGTGCAGAGGTGGATGCCCTGTGTGCTCTACTGTGGCACTCCTGCCTGTTGCTGGCGCAGCCTCCTGAAACACAGTTGCAGCAGGTGTGGACATCACAGGGATGGTGTTGGTCGTGCAGGTGGGAGTGGTGGCAGCTCCTGTGCTGTCCTCATGGGGCTGGCTGCTGTGGCTTGTGGTGGTGTCTTGTGGGAGACCTGTGGGACATGGGGAACAGACTGTCAGTGTCTACTATCTGTTGCACACTTCCTAATAAACATTTGCCTATGAACTGCCTATTTGACTACATTTCCCATAATGCATAATTCTGGTGTTTGCTACCCTGAAATGGAGCTATCTTGGTTGTGCATGCCCCTGTGTACATGGTGGGTGGGGGTATGGCATTGATAGGGGTACAGGCATATCACATGGTACTCACCGGTTGATGTAGTGGGCTCAGAGGTGTCCAGAACTCCTATTCCTGTCACTGCCTCCTGCTCCAGGGTCTCCTCCACCCTTTCTTCCAGGGGTGTGGGTGGTGGTACGGATGATGGTCCCCCTCCTGTGCCTCTCATCTCCCGGAGCCTTTCTGACACCCTCTCCTTGGTCCGGGAGCGGAGGTCATACCACCGTTTTTTAATCTCTTCCACACTCCTGTGGCTCACCCCCAGGGAGTTCACTTTTTCTTGGATCTCCTGCCAGAGTTGTTTTTTGGTGGCTTCTGGCACATTGAGGGCTGCCTTTCCGAATAGTTCATCATAGTGCTGACAGCATTCTTCTGTCAGCACCTCCAGCTCCTTCTCAGAGAATTTTATTTTTCGTTTTCTAGGTGTTTTAGCCATTGTAGCTGCTGTTCCTCCTGTTTGCAGTTCAGCAGTTTAAAATGGGTGTGGTCCTCCCTCCTCCCAGGTGTATTAGTAAACTTCCTGGCTGTGATGTCATCATCATGTGCCAGGAAGTGTTTCCAGAGTGTTCTGGTGTGGTTTCTGGAGTGTTCTGCAGTACATGCAATAAATTTACATGGTACTCGCAATTTGCGACACCCACACGCAAATTGCGAGTTCGTTTTTTGCGCGGTCGCAAAAAGCGACCTCGCAAACAGCGGACTCGCTATCTGCGTTGTGTCTCCGGGTGCGAGTTGCAAATTGTACACGGACATTGTACCTGCATTCCTATTAGCGACACGCAATTTGCGAGTCGCACATACTCGCAAATTGCGAGTCGATAATTTTTTTGTACCTACATCTGGCCCCAAGTCCCTTGTCATCCTGCCACCATCTTAACATTATTTAAAGGCTGTACGTTAATCCACTCACTGCACCCGTGGGCATTTTCACATCTCAAATAGATATTGTCACAACGTCAATATAGGCCACACAGTGCATGTTATTCCAAGAGTGCAGCTGATAATTTAAACATTTTAGCATCACAGAGCAGTTCTATTTTAGTTATACATTTTAGCATCACAGAGTAGTTCCATTTTAAAACAAATTGACCTTTACTTCCCTCGTTCATACCGCAAATGCCAGTCTTTCACATCTGCAAGCACAGGTTAAGTAACGAGCGCTTATCCATTACAGTAATGTTGACTAGTGCCAGCAGTTGCAATTCTTCCTTCTTGGCAGCAGTGGTTTGAGCTTGCCTCGTTTAAACACTCTATCACAATTGCCACCTTTATTCTGTCGAACTCTTGCACTGAACTGGTGCCCATCGTGAAAGGTGGCTTTCATGCTCTAAATCCATTGACGATGCTCCCAAAGGAACTTCAATTAGCACTCACAGGTTTCAAAAATTAAATTTATTCAATCCCAGGCCGACACGCTTCAGCATAAACTGCCTTTCTCAATGCAGGTTTGCAAACAAAAAGGTCTTCCATCAAACTTGCATTTTAAAAGTCTTTCCCTCGGTCCCATTGGTGCACAGATCACTATCAGGAAAACAGAGTGTTTATTCTCATTAAGGCCATCATTATGGCACTGGCGGAAATCCCGCTTATCGCCATGCTGACGCTGCCAACTTACCGCTGCGGTGGCGGACAGCCGCTCACCATATTATGACACACACACACCAATCCGACAGAATTGAGGCACATACATAAATCCGCCAGACCAAAGGTCAATGATAAAGTGGTGGTACCAAAACCCATACCGTTACGCCAACAAAACAATGCCCACCCCATTATGACCCACGAATCACCATGGCGGACATTCAACGGCGGTAAACCATTGACGGTATATACCGCTGCACTCAGAATGGATACCCACATTAAAAACAACACTACATTGGCCAATACGAAAAATACACACCTGACAACCATACACACACAACACACTCTTACCCACAGCACTATAAAACTCACACCCACATTACCCACAACCCTTTACAAACTTAAATTACAGTCAGGAGACTGAGAAGAAGAGCACAGAGACAACTAGACACATACACCACATACAGCTATACACCCCTCACTCACTCCACATCACACACCCCACCACATTACTCAACACACCCTCACAAACATGCATCACACAACACCTATGGCACCACAAAGGCACACCCGTTTCTCTGAGGAGGAGTTAAGGGTAATGTGGAGGAAATTGTCAGGGTGGAGCCACAGCTCTTTTGAGCACAGGTACAGCAGATATCTATAGCAAGGAAGATGGAGCAATGGCGGAGAATCGTGGACAGGGTCAACTCTGTGGGACAACAGCACACAAGAACAAGGGAGGACATCAGGAAGAGGTGGTACGACCTACGGGGGAAGGTACTTTCCATAGTGGCATGGCACCAGCTCGCCATACAGAGGACTGGAGGTGGACTCCCATTTCCTCCACCACAGCTCCTCTGAATCCTGAGGGACTCGCTGGAGTAGCCGGAGGACTAGACACTGGTAAGTCAACATTTAACACTTATCACCCCCATACCTGCATGACATCACACACCCTCACCCTCACTCCCATCACTCCACACCATCCCACCCACTGCACCTACACATATGACTAACCACAATGCCCAGCCCAGCATGCCATACCAATGCATGGACAGCCCTCCCAGCCTTGCTTGGACACACATCACTAAAGCATGCACAGCATAGGGAAACTAACATAACCACAACACATCACCATATGCAAGCAAAACCTGGCAGGTCAACATCAGTCATAGAGGGGAAGCTACGGAAGTACAAATGCCGTACACTTGAAGCATAATACATCATTTACATCACCACTGGTACCCCAGCCAATGTGAGTGGAGAGGAGGTGCCACCACTATCCAGTCCCCCAACAGGAAAGGCCCCCAGTGATGACAGTAACCCTGGAATTCCAGATCTGGAGAGGACCTACCTGGCCTATAAGGGGCCACTGGACAGCCAGTCACCCAAGCCCACTCACAGACCACCACAGAGCCTCCCCATCAGGAACCAACACCACAGCACCCACCCAGCATACCCACACCTCTGTCCCCAGGACACGTCAATCAGCAGTGTGCCCACCTGTACAGGGACCCCAGGCCACACGTCGCCCACAAGACAATCAGGGACCTGGGGTCAGTGGCAGTGGACACATCGTTCAGTGGACAGGGGCACAGGCCAACAGGGACACTGGGAGGACTGCTGTGAGTTTGGGGAGGACAGGAGCAGGGAACCGACTCTCCAGGAGGCACTCACCGAGATCCTGGGAGCCTACCAAGATTCCCAGGACATGATGGGCCAGATCCTTGACAATGTGCAGGAGAGCAGGCGGCTGCAGGAGGGACAGTATCAGGGAATCAGGGAGGACTTGCAGGCCATTAACACCACTCTGATCTCTATTGCAGGGGTGCTGGCAGACATGGGCAACAGCGTGAGGGATGCAACAGCACACCAGCGGGCACCTACCACTAGCCAGTCCATTGACCAGCCCTCCACTTCCACTGTTGCTAGTGTCCAGGAGGCCCCGTCACAGGACCCACAGGCCACCAGTATCCATCTGCCCTGCAGAAGGTCAACCACACAGCAATCGTTCACTGCGACCCAGACAGAAGCCAGAGACACTGCCAAGACCATCGCCAGGAAATGGATCTCTCATGATTGTCCCCCTTGTGTCCCACTCAGTCACCTTGTCCAGCTTGAACTGCCATTCCTTCCCTTCCTATGTCCCTTTGGACACTCCACCTGTGCTACAAACAGACTGGAACAATACCCTGTACTTTCCTCCATCATCACCCCATTGCATTGCACTTTCCCCTCAATTTCTTAGCACTACAATAAACACCCTTGGATAAAACTCGACTACTAGTATTTCATGTATTGCAAATTTGTATTGCTTGAAACAGCTACATCCATTACAAATGAACTGTACATAGTGAGAGCATAAAATGAATGACCTGTTGCTGTCTGTTTTGTTCACATCATAACATTGTTGTCATATCACCAACATCTGTAAAATGATAATCCATAGGTGACAGTAAGTAGAGGAAACAAGTGAGTAATGCCATCATGTCAAGGCCACACAGAATACAGAAAATTTAAGTTGCACTGTTTCACCTGTGTGTCATTGGAAGTACTGACAGGTCACTAATGTTCTGTTGTCCACATCCTCATCCTCTGCCTCCTCATCCTCACTGTCCTCAGGGTCCACTGCAGCCACAAGGGCATCTCCAGTCTCCTCCTCCTGCAGAAAAGGTACATGGCGTCTGAGGGCCAGGTTGTGCAACATGCAGCATGCCACTCCTATCTGGCAGACCTTCTCAGGTGGGTAGCACAGGGATCCACCTGTCAACTGGCGGGCACCTGAACCTGGGCCTTCAGGAGGCCAAAGATCCTCTCAGTTATCCTTCTGGTTCGCCCATGTGCCTCATTATAACGTTCTTCAGCCCTTGTCCTGGCATTCCTCACAGGAGTCAGCAGCCACAATAGGTTTGGGTAGCCAGAGTCACCTGCAAGTATTGAGGGACAACATTTAGCCTCACACAATGCTATGGGGATGACACCTGAAGGCATACACTAACATACAGTGGGTGGGGACCATGGCTTGCCTATTAGCCACACCCTGTGCCTCTGTAGTAGGTCCATCACATTTAGGATGCTGCTATTCCTCAGGACAAAGGCATCATGCACTGACCCTGGATATTTAGCCTTGAGGTGGGAAATGTACTGCTCCACCAGGCACACCATCAGCACATTCATGGAGTGGAAACTCTTACGATTCCTGAACGCCTGTTCATTCTGTCGTGGGGGACACAATATGTGTACCATCAATCGCCCCAATAATATTGGGGATATGTCCCATTGCATAAAATCCGGCCTTCACAGTGGCCAAATCTTTCACCTGGGGGAAAGCAATGTAGCTGCACATGTGTTTTACCAGGGCAGACAAGACTCTTGCCAGCACAAGTGAGAACATTGGTTGTGACATTCCTGCTTCCTATTCCACTGTCACTTGGAAATAACCTGTTGCCAGGAAAAGGAGCACTGATAGAACCTGCACAAGAGGGGGGATCCCAGTGGGATGACGGATAGCTTAGATCAGGTGAGGCTCCAACTGGGCACACAGCTCTATGATTGTGGCCCTGTCCAGTCTATAGGTGAGTATTAGGTGCCTATCCTCCAGTGCAGTTAAGTCCACCAGAGGTCTATACACAGGGGTATGTCTCAATCTCCTATTCATCTGCAGCGGTAGGAATCTAAGGGACACAAGAGTGAGTAGGCTGTCACAATTTGAACAACTATACCACAACAGCAGTCCACATCATGCAATCATGTTTTGGAACAGTGTAAATTAAAAGTATGTGACTATTTATCCTGTGACACAGAAATTATCGATAGGCCTGTTCACCCCACCTGAAATGGCGACCACCTGTCCTGTGTGGTAGGAGAGATGGAAGTGAGGTAATGCCGCCGACGTTGTGCGCCGTGGCGGTAGGCGGTTGTGAACCGCCGTGCAATTCCTCATTGGATTATTTAGGGCCCTATAGGGTACAGAGGCCAATGGGGATCTACGCCTGCTGTGACGGTGTACACCGCCACGGACATGACCGCCATTTCATCTCAATCCTCACTTGTTTCCTGACTTTCCACAGGAGAAGTCCTACACTGCATGTGCTGCTGTGACTTGCGTCTGGAACCTACCATGGCTCGTGTGACCGGGGAAAGGGCTCTAGCCTTCACTTTGGAGGAGTTGGAGCGACTGGTGGATGGGGTCCTACCCCAGTACGGACTGCTGTATGGGCCTCCAGACCAACAGGTGAGTACACTGTGGGCATGATGCATGTGGTTTGAATGCATGGCGATGTGTGTGAAGTCATCATGTAAGGGAGGGTGGGGGTGAGTGGATTGTCTGTTGGAGGCATACATGTTGTGAGCTGGCCTTTGTGTGTGCCAATGGTGATCGGATCAGGTATGGTGGGACATGTGTGCGACAGGCTGGACTGTTTGTTTAATGGAGTTCTCCTGTATGTATTACCTCTGCAGGTCAGTGCTCATCAAAAGAAGGGATTATGGCGTGCCATCGCCAAGGACGTGCGGACCCTGGGGGGTCTATGGAAGGCAGAGCACCCACTGTCGGAAAAGGTGGGAGGACCTGAGACGCTGGCCATGAAAGACCGCAGAGGCCCAGCTGGGGATGGCCTCCCAACGAGGAACGGGTGCCCGTCGGACCCTGACACCCCTGATGGCCCGCATACTGGTGGCGGCGTACCCTGAGCTGGATGGGCGCTTGAGGGAATCACAGCAGCCACTGTGAGTACAGTGGGTATCATTGCAACTTATGGCTGGTGGGGTGGTATCTGGGTGGTTCTTGTGCGTTGGGGGGGCCCTAAGGCCAGGCCAGAGATAGCAGAGTAGGTCCTCAGAAGGGTAATGGTTGCATGGCAAATACAGGTAACCTAGCTTGTTAGTATTCACATCTAGGCAGGGCTGCGTGGGTCCCAGGTGTGCTGCAGTTGGCGGTGTGTGCTCCTCCTCATGCCTTGGTGACTAGCAATTTCACTGGTAGTGCAATGCATAGTGCGTAGGCCTGTTCCCTATGTGTGAGGGTGCTGGGTACGCTAACAGTGGTGTTGGTGCAGTCACTAACCCAATGTATCCTTTGTCTCTCTCTCCCCCCTTTCTTGTTTTGTCATTCTGTCCTTGTGCATTAGCATCATCTGGCGATGGAGCAGAGGCACCGGCGGCGGAGGGAGCTGCAACCCACAGGACCCTGGAGGCAGAATCTACTGACGCTGAAGTAACCAGTAGGTCCGAGGGCGAGGGGAGTACCACTGCAGAGACTGGAGGGGACAACACAGACTCTGATACCTCCACCGATGGGAGCTCCCTGGTGGTGGCAGACACCTCTGTGACCACGCCAGCTGCAGGTATAGCCACCATCCCCGTTCCAGCACTGCCCTTCCTGTAGCCCCTCAGCGAGTTGCCAGTGCCCGCTCACCCAGTTGGGTGGGCATCTCCTTCGCCCCAAGCACCTCAGGCCCTGCCCCTGTGAGCCCTGCTGTCCTGAATGGAGGAGGCTTTTGACCTCCTGAGATCCATCTCTGTAGGGCAGTCAACCATTGTGAATGTCACTCAGGGGCTGGAATCCCAGATGGAGCAATGCAATGCATTCCTGGAGGGCATTCATGGTGGTTTGGCGGCCCAACAGAGATCGATTCAGGCTCTGGCCTCCTCTCTGATGGCAGCCATTGTCCCTGTTTCTACTGTCCCTTCTCCAACTTCCACTTCCCAGTCCCATTCTCCTTAACCCCAACCCATCCCAAGCACATAGATAGACGAGCATGCACACAAGGCAATGCCCAAAAGTGGCACAGGTAAACACAAGCAACACACTTCATCCCACAGGCACTCACACAAATACCATACCGTTGCAGACACGACAACATCCACAGCCTCCACTGTCTCCCCCTCCTCCTCCGCCTCCCTCCCAGTTACGTCCACACTCGCACCTGCATACACTACATCTACATCCACTATCAGTATCACCTTACCACACAGAACACACACCACACTGGCAGACGCCTCCACAACATCCATGCACCTGTCCCCTGTGACCTCTCCCACTGTGTCTGTCCCCCCTCCTACAGGACACAAACACAAGCACTCACACACCCAACAGCCATCCACCTCACATCAGCAGACAGCCCATGCACCAGCACCCAATTCCAGCAGACAACCACTCCCTCATCCTCCATTCCCATTACTCCTCCCTCCTCCCTTCCCAACGTCCCTAAAAAGCTTTTCCTTGCCCAACTTGACCTCTTCCACACCCCCCTCTGTCCTGCACGTATGGGCAGGGCTCCAAGGACACAGCCCAGCACCTCAGCCAAACAGTCCAAGGGGACAGTGGCACCACCTACTCATGCTCTTAAGGATATGAGACCTACAACGCTGAAAAGGAAGGAGCAAGCACCACCAGGGATGAAAGGGAGGAGTCCTGTACCTGCTGTGAGGAAGGGGAAGGAGCCTGCACCAGTCAGGCTAACACAGCCACCACCAACAGCTGTCACAGGCCCCCACCCCCAGCTGTGGATGTGCAGCCATCAGTGAGTGCAGGGGCTGCCCAGGTGCCTCCTCCAACAACCACCACAATGCAGCCATCAGTGGGTGCAGGGGCTGCCCAGGAGCCTCCCTCAACCACCACCACAGTGCAGCCATCACCACCGGCGGACGCCATGTAGTCCACCCTCCAGGGGCTACTGTGTGGGCTGCCCCCTCCAGAACCAGTGGGAAAGACACCCACTTGAAAGGCTGTGGCCTTGCACTCCCCAGGACAAAGCAATTGGCATATTGCCCCCTCCAGAACCAGTGGGCTTGTTCCCGCATCCAGCTGAGGTGCCCCCCTCCCCCTGAGGTGCCTGCCTATTAGCAAACTGATGCCCCTGCAGTGTACTATCCGGATGTGGTCAGGACTCAAGTTTGGCCTTAGACTGTGCCCTGTGGCCATGTGGGCCCTTTGAACATTGGACTGGGCAGTGTCCCTTTGTATACATGTATACATATCTGTTTCATTGACAAATCAAATTATTAATTTTGCTGTTGATCTGATTACGATCACGTTAGTCAATTCCTGTTGTCCTTGCATTATTCTGCCATTCTTTGGGGACAAACTGATTTTCGTGTGCAGCTGGTTGTGTGTATGGTGTGTGGTTGTCAGGTGTGTGTGTGTGGTCCGTGTGTGTGTGTCACTCTCGTTTTCCTCTGACCCTCCCTTGTGTGCTAGGTGGCTGTACTCACTGTCGACATCTTCGTCGGCGTTGGTGTTCCAGGTGGAGCATAATGTAGAAGATCATCGGGAAGACGTACAGTTCGGGTTCTAGGGCGGCGCGATTCTTCCCTGTGTCTCCAATGGTGAGTCTTTTCACTTCTGAGCTCTGTTTCTGCCAGGCTTTTGATGGCGTTGGTACTGCCCCGGAAAAGGTGGTGGTTTCCTGTGTCTTAATATGGTGGGTGGTACTTTGTCTTCTGCCTGGCTGTTGGCGGCTACCGCCATGGTGGCTGTTGTTTCCACCGTGGCGTTTGGTGTGGTACATTGGCTGTCTATGGGACTTATCACCGCCATGGTCATAATTTGGCAGTACTTACCGCCAGCCTGTTGAGGGTATTACCGCCACTTTATCACCCACCGCCAGGGTCGTAATGAGGGCCTATGTCCCTTATCATCCTGCCGCCATCTTAACATGATTTAACATGATGTATATATATATATATATATATATATATATATATATATATATATATATATATATGTGTCTGTGTGTGTATATACATATCTCTCTCTCTATATATATATATATATATATATATATATAGATAGATAGATAGATAGATAGATAGATAGATATGTATACATACATATATCGCGTATACCAATTTCATAATCCAGAAAAGGATAACCGGACACCATGACCATGCAAATTACATTTATTGACGCGTTTCGGCCGTAGCCTTGCTCACAATACTCCTCCAATTCATTCAAAGCACATATAAATCTAAATTACAAAACATGAAGAAAGGACTAATTTACAAGACAGGCTTCTCAGGAAGGAAAAAGTGGTACACCCACATTCATTATACGCAAAACATCACTTATGCAAAATGTTGATGCAAGGCTTCTCCTCTGCCATCAACTAAGAGAACACATGACCCCAGCCCTGCAATCACTCCCCTGGCTACATATAGCTAGAAGGGCAACTGTTCAAAGCACTCAGCATTTTCCACAAAGCCTCCTGAGAAAACGTACTGCTATACCTACAAGTTATCTCATCAAGATCCCCATGAAAGGTGACTTGAGTAACTATGCACACTACAGAGAGGTAAACTAAACTCTATCAAGTCCAGGCAAAGGGTTCAACAGACTCATCCTTAACAATATCAAGGAACTAGTTGATGCTCAGTTGCAAAACCAGCAAGCTAGCCTCTGCCAACTAAGATCCTGCAAGACGAAATTGCAAAACTGTGCATCATCACTGAGCAGTCAATGGAATGGAACTTCCCCCTCTATGTCAACTTCATGGACTGTGTGAAGGCATTCAACAACGTAGACAGAGAGACCCTTTAGAAACACCTCTGCCACTACGGTGTGCCGGATAACCTTCTAAGAATCATCAGGAACTCTTACAAGGGAATTACTCTCTAGATTGTCCATTAAGAACAACTCACAGAAGCATTCCAAGTGAGGACCAGAGTCCACCAGACACCAAAACAACATACATCCAATATAGGGAACCGAAGATGTGAATTTTAAAAGAGTAAATTAAAAAAAAATTCTTTCTAATTCCAAAAAGCAGAAAATGCCAACCGCGGGCATCTGGTCTCACCTGACCAGGTCAAAGTCGAAGTTTGAGGACACGCGATGGAGCCTAAGTCCAATACACTGTGCGGTTGGCCTTGGTCAAAACTTTACCTTCAGGCTTAACCCCTTATTATGACCATAGCGGTCTACTGACCGGCAGGGCCACGGTGGCGATTTCACCTCCAGCAGGCTGGTAGTAAAGACCACCACATTATGAGTGTGACGGGTTGTCCTCTGCTACCCTGCCACATCTCTCCTCTTACCACCAGAGCGGTCAGACCTGCTGAGCTGGAGATGAGCATCTCCAACCCAGTGGTCCACAGAAGACCGACGGCGGTATTAGGAGCAGCCTTTCCATCAGAGTTTCCGCGGCAGTAGCACCAACACGAAAACCCTGGCGGAGAGGCTACAGGTGACAGGAAATTTCACAGCACAATACCCCCACCACCTCTGTTCCCCCACCAGGTAAAGCGTCCCCATCCTACAACCAGGTACAGCACCCCCCCTCCCCGCATACATACACACACACAGACACCCATGCACCCCGCCATCAGGACACTGCCACGCCATATTATTGCACATAATACAGCAGGCAAAGTCCTTCTGGCAGGGCGGGCCTGTGGTGGAACCGCCCCAGCGCCTCCGCCCGCCAGCATGACTACTGCTGGATTTGTGCCCAAAATGTGGTGGAAATCCAGCAGCACCTGTAATATGGTGGGCGGAAGACTGCCAGCACTGGCGGTCTTCTGCCCCCTGTAGCTTTGGCGGTCTTTCTCAAAGACTGCCAAAGTCATAATGAGGGACTTAGGGGGTTATTACAACTTTGGAGGAGGTGTTAATCTGACCCAAAAGTGACGGTAAAGTGACGGATATACCACCAGCCGTATTACGAGTCCATTATATCCTATGGAACTCGTAATACGGCTGATGGTATATCCGTCACTTTACCGTCACTTTTGGGACGGATTAACACCTCCTCCAAAGTTGTAATAACCCCCTTAGTCTTTTTTTTCCTCTCAACATTGAGTGGGTCTCCTCCTCAGGCCGACTTGTGATTCAACCACAGCGGCTTTGCTCAGAGCGATGCCTCTGTCAACTCCAGGAAATCTCATCCATGATGAAAAGCTCCAGAGCTTAAGTGGGACAAACCTGAAATTCAGGCCGGGTCACGGTTCCACAACACCATCTTGACTCTCGACAACAACAGGTCAGTCACCTTATGGAGCTTTTTTCCAAAAATGCTCCAAACTTCCCTAAACTTCTGGATCTTCTTCCAGAAGGTCCTTTTGAGATCTTGAAGTACCCACAAACGTAATCCAAGGTTCCAGAAGCCTTAGTTGTTCCTTGGGAGTTGGGTCTATAATTCCCACAATGCACTTAGGGGGTGATTCTGACATTGGCGGGCGGCGGAGGCCGCCCGCCAATGTTCCCCCGTCAAAATACCGCTCCGCGGTCGCAAGACCACTGAGGGTATTTTGAGATTTGTCCTGGGCTGGCGGGCGGCCGCCAAAAGGCCACCCGCCAGCCCAGGGCAAATCTACCTTCCCACGAGGACGCCGGCTCTGAACGGAGCCGGTGTAGTGGGAAGGTGCGACGGGTGCAGTGGCACCCGTCGCGTATTTCAGTGTCTGCAATGCAGACACTGAAATACTTTGCGGGGCTCTCTTACGGGGGCCCCTGCAGTGCCCATGCCATTGGCATGGGCACTGCAGGGGCCCCCAGGGGCCCCGCGGCACCCCCTACCGCCATCCTGTTCCTGGCGGGAGACCCGCCAGGATCAGGATGGCGGTAGGGGGTGTCAGAATCCCCATGGCGGCGGAGCGCGCTCCGCCGCCATGGAGGATTCTCCCGAGCAGCGGAAAGTCGGCGGGAGACCGCCGACTTTCCGTTTCTGACCGCGGCTGCACCGCCGCGGTCAGAATGCTCGAGGGAGCACCGCCAGCCTGTTGGCGGTGCTCCCGTGGTCGGTGACCCTGGCGGTCACCGGCCGCCAGGGTCAGAATGACCCCCTTAATCAGATCCTTAAATGTTCACTGGATACTTGTTAACTGGGCTCTTCTTGAAGGACTTGATGCAGGGGTCTCTTTGTAGCTCCTTTGAGCCTGTTGCTTACAGGGAGTCCACTGATGAATCATTAGATGCAAGGCAAAGTCCTTTTTGTGGTGAAGCCTGGACTGTGCAGCAGGTGCAGTCCTTCAGAGTGCAGTCCTCCTTAGTGCAGACCAGGAGATTAGCAGGGCAGCCCTTCTTACTCTGACTTCTTCCAGCAGGGTTCTGAGTTGCTGGGCAGCTTTGCCACTTTTAGTCAGGTTATTGGGCTGGCATGCAGGGGGCAGCCCTGACCAATGAGGTGCAGGGGGCCACCTTCTGTGATGACCACTTCCTGCAAAATGTGGCACATTAAAATCCCAGAAAGCACAGTTTCTAAGAAATTCAAGATGAAGAAAATCTCTAGTTGAGGTTTAGGTCTGGCTATGCCCATCCACAGGAATGGCTAACATTTCATTACACTCCTCCTCCTCCAGCCCCTCTCCTAGTCTAATTACAGGGGCTCCTATCTGGCTTGGGGTGCAGGAAATGGGATAGGTCTAGTTGCTGCCCCAACTGTCTTTCCTTCGTTTGAATACCAGTTTGGCCACCCAGTCCCCTCCCTGCTCTGGCATCTGCTGCTGCAGTTCTCCACCCACCAGATGGCTCTTTTATCTCAGTTCAGGCCACTTCACACCTCCTTGAGACAGCTTGGCTCAGCATGTCAAAGGCTGGCCAGTCAGGAAAGGTTACTACAGGGCTAACTTTAGGTAACTTTAAGAAAGAGTTCTACAACCCTTTCCCTGTAATAGCTATGATAAATCTAAATTGGCAAGTTATTGGATTTATCTTAACTGTTAATTTGACACCTTGAGTGAACTTTTTAGTTCAAACGTATCAAAAGTAAGACTTTTTAAATTTTAAATAACACCTTTTTTCGTTAGCAAATGCAGCTAATGCACTGCAGTGGAGAAAAACAAACATATATAATGTCCCTGCTTATGATTACATTGCACCCTACCCTTGGGGCACCTAGATTGCACAACCCAGTACAGTAAATAGCTAAGCAGACTATATCATATGAAATGCCATAAAGGGACCTGCAGAGCTTTTCAAAGCTAATAGCATACTGCTAGCCATAAAACTGCATGTCTATCTTTTACAATTCTCCTCATCCAACACACTGCTATGTGCTGAGTACCATAATAAGATCACTGCACCCCAGTGGTCATCAGGCATGACATAGAAATACTTCCCACAATGGATCAAAGCCAAAACAACATCCTTCCAACCACACACCCTACATGATGCAAACATTTCAGTGTCCCACAGATGGTTAGTGTTATTTAAATGCTGCAATACGATATAATACAGTGAACATACAGCATTAATGCCACATGAGCTATATAGCAAATGTTAATTTGTGACATTCCCAAGGATCAATTTTGTCCCTTGTTTATGAATCACACTGAGAGGTCAGAGTCTAGTTTAGACTTGTCCCTATTACTGTGCAATACAGAAAATGATTGTTCATTTTGAGAATTAGGGCAAAAGGAACATTATCAGTAACACATTTTGTGAGTCCCCTGTAGACTTCATAGCTATCTACAAGTAACTATATCCCAGCAGTGACCGGCACCATGTACAGTGGTCAAACAAAAATTACACACAAATCTAAGTATGAAGAGATTGCTTTCGAAAGCTAGGCACTCTTTACACCAAGCAAGAAAGCAAAAAAGAAAGACAGAAATAAAGCCATGATGAATGGAAGAGAAAGGTAGGAAAGGAAAAAATAAAAAGAAAATAGGGGGGAAAATGGTAATGGGCAGAAGAAAAGGGAGGAATGGAAGGAAGCCATAGACAATTGAAAGAAACCAAGAGGAGGAAAAGATACATTGTAAGGTAGAATGAAAGAGAGGAAGAGGCAATACCAGTGAAAGAAAGAGAGAAAGGGAACTGATACAAACTGATAAAAGCAATAAGAAAGAAGATTGATTGAGAGAGAAAGGAAGGGAGAGAAAGAGAAAAGTGGGAAAGAGACAGCATTGAAGGGATGAGAAAGAAAAGAATGAGAAAAGGAGACAAAGAAAGAAGAGGACGTGGGAAACAAATAAAAAGGAGAGAATGAGAAAATAGACATGAATGAAGACAGAATAACAAAGAGAAAGAATGAAAATACAAAAGGGAAATGATAAGAAAAAATAAGCAGAAGCTAAACAAAGAAGAACCAATAAAGGAAAAAAGCAAAAATAAGTCAAAGAAAGAAACGGAGGAAAAACCATAAGGAAAGGAAGAAGGAAAAAGGAAAGAGGTAGAAAAATGTAAGACTGAAGCAAGGAAAGAACAAGTCAGAAAGAAAAAAGAACAAGGAACAGAATAAAGGAAAACAAAAAGAATACAAGTCGAGAAGGAGAGAAAGGAAAAAAAACATGAAAGAAAAGCCAAATTGAAATAAAGAGAAAATCAGGAGAGTATGGTGAGACGGTAGGAGAGTATGAAAGAGTGAAAGAAAAAAGAAAGTTTAATATGCATCAGACTGAGGTGCGAATTCATTCCCTAGACACACCAGTAAGGTGGGCAGGGCCTGAGGCGCACAACAGCTGATGTGCTTAAAGCACAAGAGGAGACCCGCAGCGTAGGACACGTCCAGGCTGCTCTCAGGCAAAGACCGGGCCCATCTTTGCCCATCATCACCTGGAAGAGGCTGGACTGGGTCCACCCTCTTGGTCCGCATTTTTCAAGGTAAGAGGGCATTCTAAGCTATAATTTTCTACCCATAGTTATAGCTTATTGCCTTCCTGCTTGCTATAACATTTAATGGCTATAGGCTTTTTGACACCCTTTCTTTCTAGATTGCTCCACATTTTTATTCTACCATGGTTTAAAGGAAAAATTTGGGGGCAAAGGACAATGCTGGCCCATCTCAGGGACCGCTTAGTAACACCCTGGATTCTTTCCTGGTAAGGGTGGTCGGGTTGGTTGCTAAGGAAATTGACTTAGCTGAGCGGCGCTTGTGTCTTGAATTGTGTGAGTGCCAAATCATTCCCTCTGAGCAGTCTCTAGGTGAAACCGAGCGGATGGGCATGAGAAGGGTGGATACTGCCCCACACCCTGTAGAACTGAAGGACCATCTATCCGATCAGGCTCAGAGTCATATTCTAATGGAACAACCTTCTTTTTCTGACATAATAGCTAACCCCCTGTTAAAAGAAAGTGACAATCTAGAAGACTCTTGCACGAAGGAGGCCTTTCTCCCTGATCCTAAAAGTCATTTTGAGCCTCAAGATGGCAGTAATACTATTAGGTAGGAACTTAATGAGCTCATGAAAGCTGCCTTGTCTGACCTTTTATTGCAAGTTAAGCCTGTCTGACCTTCTTAAAGGATAAACTGCAGGCGATGAAGGAGAAAGTAGCAGATCTGGTCAACATGTATACCCCAGATACAATAATTGGTTGCGTTGCTACTCCAAGCTCTAATGTCAGCAATACCATTGGTCAATTAACCACAAGTCCCAGGTGAAAGAAAAGTCATCCCCTGAGCCCTCATGAGCAGCCTCAGGTGGCTCAGCTGATGTAGGTGGTGTTAACCACTGGGATTCTGTGCAATTCTCTGTCAACTGTAGGATTCATCGCAGTTCTTCGCAACGTCCTTGTCCAACTTCAGCAGGAAGGCCTGAAAGAAGCACAAGGAAGGAGATCTCTTGCCATTTAAATGTTCCCCCAGAGTGCTGCCCATATGTTTCCATTTTTTCTAATGTCCCTTGTTTGCCACCCTGTGTGGAGGAATCCATGGTTCAATTAAAGAACAGGGGGCCATATGTATGAACCCATTTTCTCATTGACACAGAATGGGAAAAACTCTTTGCTACATCTGGCCCAAGGTGTGCAACTGGATATCTCAGAGCTCGGATTTTCACACAGCAGAGTCCAATGACACTTTATTTGTCAGAAGAATTGGCTGGATTGGCCCTCAGGTGAAAATGTTAAAGGGGGATTGTGTGGTTATCAATTGTCGCTACCCTGAGTTAGCTCGGTGTTTGATCTTCTCTTCCTCGCCTCATTCTCATCTGCCCTAAGGTATTAATTTGGTCTCATTGTGTTTCTTTTACAAACATTTACAGCCCAGAGGGGCCCCAAGCTTGGTATATTCCCCAGTTACCGTCAGGAATGAGGTTGGGTGGCAATCTAATCATAGGTCCCCCATTGTGTCCAGCAACAGGTATCAAGTATGGAGGACAGTGATTAAGTCTGTGTTGTTTAGAGTACTTCAAATGGTGCCTAACCCCTAGTATTGGGAACCTCAGGCCCTGTTAGCCTAATTGGTAAGTTTACCCCTCCTAGGTCATTCGGAAAAACAAACTTGAACCACAAACTTGAAGAAAAATGACTAAATGGGGGCACTTTGGAGGATCACCCACTGTAGAGATTTTGAAACAGTCTACTCCCTAATGCACTTAGAGAAATTCGATCTAACCATGTGTCTCTGATCTCCTGGAATATAGCAGGCCTAAAAGGCAAAATGATTAATCTGGTTTGGCAGGATAATATTCACTCATTCCACTTTTGCCTCTTCCAGGAGACATGATTACTAGAACCAATGCATAAGCCAGGATATAGGACTTTTTACATCAATGCTATTCCCTCCACCAAAGGCAGACCTTCAGGGGGACTGTTGAAATGGGTTAAAACTTCTCTATTGGTTTCAATAGAACTGATTGAACTAGCTTCCACAGATATATTGGGAATTCGGGCAAAGATGCAGGATGGACAGGAAGTTTGTGTGTTTGATGTTTGTATCAGGCCAAGAAAGCTCAGTGTGGAATCTCCAGTGGTCACTGATCTTGACAGATCTGTAAGTCCATTGAATTCCAAAGAGATCTGTTATTGTGAGGGCAGAATTTAATTGCAAATGTGAACCAAATCTTGGGTTAGAAGCAATATTGGAGGAGGAGGATGGGGCTGGAGCTGTGGTATCATAAACAGTAGCCTCTATGCAGTTACTCAAGCTGGCAATGTAATATAGCCTCCGAACGTACAATGGTAGGAAGAAGTGAGATTGCCTCAGCACATTTACATACATGAAGGGGGCTGCATGTTCAAAGATAGATTATATAATGTTTACTGTAGGGAGATGGTAATTGGTTAAATATTTTGCAGTAGAAAGTAGATAAGATAGTTATCATAACTCCCTTTGCTTGCACTTGAGTGAAAGTATTTTTGGATTCCGCCCTCCAGCTAAAGGTTCTATGCAAGTCCAGTCAGTGATTGGAAATAATCATAGATCACTTAGATTTTCTTCTATACCGACAAAAACAGATATTCTGGCCAGGGTTTATACAGTTTCTGCAGACATGCTATCTCCTTACATAGACTGGCCACCTTCTAGAATCCCGATTATGGCTGTACATTTCCTCATAGCCGAGAAGATAAGGAATAATCTAATGAGAACCACTATGAATAAAAATAAGGTGAACCCCTGGAGAAAGATTTGGACAAACCCATGGTATTCATAAAAGTGCAGAGAGGCTAAGAAGCAACATTTATTAGTGCTTAAGACCAAGAGCAACATGGAGGTTTGAGATCTAAGGGCAGAGTATAACAGTGTATTGTTAGAAGTGCAGAGGGAGTGGGATGACTCAACCTGGAAAGACCTAGTTGAAGTGGGGAAAAGGAAAGATAATACAATGTTTTGGAGTTCACAGCCCATGGTAGTAAAGATGTTTGTGCTTATACTGATCATTATATAGATCCTAAAACTTGGACCAGACACTTTTCTGAATTATACGTATATACAGATCAACTGGATAGAGACCACTAAATAGATGACTGTCTGGTGACAACAGAAGGCAATCAGCAAGATTGTCTGGCCAGTAATGAATGTGGGGAGGAGAGAGGTCTATTAGGTTTGGTCCCTTTTAACATGGAAGGAACAATGCTGGCAATAAAGGCAATAAAATGTAATAAAGCACCAGGCCCTGATAAGATGCCAGGGGACTTGCTAAGGCATTCTAAAGATGTATGGGTGCCATACATTAATCTCATCTATAATGCAGTTGCTTCAGGGACACCAATTCCTGATACTTGGAGTGAAGCTGAAGTAGTTCCAATCCATAAAAATGGGAAATAAGCAGGATACTGTAAATTATAAGCCAATTAGTTTAATACATGTCATAGAGAAAATAATTGCTAAACAGATCTTAAACAGATTGACTATCTGGATGAGCATAAGTACTTACCCTGTGTCAGGCTGGTTTTAGGTTGCATGTCAGAAGGATTGGCTAAGTGTTTAGATTTTTGTGCTTGGCATGGAAGTATGTTAAGCTTTGAAAGGGGCACCTATATATTGCTTTTATTGATCTCCAAACAATGTTCGACTTGGTGCCCAGAGGCTTGCTGTGGGCCTCACTAAAAGAATTGAATGTGCTAGAGGATCTTATTTGACAAATTATCAGGCTACACTAGTGCAATTACACCAGAATACAATGGCGCCCCCAAGGTAAAGTAACTGATTCCTTCCCAGTTAGAAGAGAGGTAAGACAGGAGTGTGTGATAGCTCCCACGTTATTTTCACTTTATGTGAATGATGTGGTAGACCATTTTATGAAGTGCACACATGACTCCCAAAGGCTATGTGGTTCCCCTGTCCCAGCATTGCTATTTGCTGACAACACTATTTCATATCACAGACGCTGAAGGGCCTCCATAATCTTTTAAACTCATTATGGGGTTATTGCGAATGTAAAGGGCTGCTGATTAATATAGTGAAAAATAAGAGCATGACAATTACACTACATAGGGGCTTCAACAGAACCTAACTGTGATAGGCCATAGGTTGGAGTTTGTGGCCAACTTTAGTTACCTTGGGGTAACCTTAAACTCTCAGATGTCCTGCTCCCTGCAGATAAATAAATCTAAGGCAGTATTAGCCCAGAACTCTGGGGCCATTATAAAAAAAAAAATATCAAACCTCACTCTGTAAGGCAATATCACCTGCCCTTGAGATATATAAATGTAAAGCACAAACAGCAGCCCCATGTGGGGCTCCATTGTGGGGGATCAACAGATTGGGCATTCTGAAAAGCGAAGAAAATAAGTGCATGCTGTCCCTGCTACATCGCCCAAAAGGCACACCTGTGATCCCAGTTTTTCAATATTTGGCAATTAGGAGGGTAGCAGAGCTGGCCTCCTTAAGGCCCTTAAGGGCATATTTACAATCCCCTAGGACCACTGAAGTGTCACTTTAAATGACACTCCTGTGGTGCTGTGCACTGCGCCATATTTACAAGGCAGTGCTAAGCCACTTTGTGGCTTTACGCCACCTTGTAAATATGGCCCCTCCATCACAGTTCTCTGTGGCAGAGGGGCAGCCAATGGATGTTGCTGTGGGTGTTCCACTGTAACACCCATTGCTTTTGCCGCTGCCCCAGATTTACAAGGATTCGTGAATCTGAGGCAGCGCCAAAAGCTAACGCCACCCCAAGGGTGGCGTTAGCATGGTGCAACAAGGAGAAACACTTTTATTTCTCCTTGTTTTTACTTTTTCTATGTGTGCTGCATTCTGCAGCACACATAGAAAGAGCAGAAGGCCATGAATGATTGTTTTTGTGCAGGAAGGTGTTCCTTCTTGCACATAAACAATCATTCAATAATGACAATTTACTACTTCTATGTGTGCCGCATTCTCCACCTTGACACCTTCCTGCACATAAACAATCATTCCCTTCAATGCAGACACCCTTACACTATTGTGCAAGGATGCCTGCATTGGCACTAGCAGCTAAATTTAGTGCCAGCACTAGGTGAAACAAAGGGGTGCACCGTATTTTCGTAAATACAACACATTCCTGTGTTTTAGAACTGATGTAACGTGGCGCTGCAAATTTTGGTGCAGCGCCGCACTGCGCTAGTTCCATGTAAATATGCCCTACTTTTTTAGATAAGGATATGGATGACGCACGGTTTGGCCCATTACAGGAAGGGTCTGTTGGAAGTGATAAAAAAGGATAAATGCAACTCCCTGTCTTGAATACGCTATGCTAAAAAATGGTTTGGAAAATTAGGCCTGAATTCTTTCTGGGACGAACCAGGCCTGCTGACGATTCACTGCAAGGATTTGCTCAAGCAGGCTTATTGGACCTATTTGTTGTCAGGACTCCATCAGGACCTGGAAGTAGGGAAACTTTCAGAATGATTTTTGTCCATCAAGCCTATTGCCTGCTTTGAACCATACCTCAATGAGGTACAACCACCAATGGCCAAAACCTTGTATATGAGATATGAGATTTTGTTTTTGCATTTTATTTATTAATGCACTTACATCAAAATGGAGAAAAGGGGGGTCCTCTTGGTGCAGTTAACTGCACGAATTGCACTGTATTTTCTCAGAATGCATCTGAGAACATTGCACCGGTTATGTTTTTTCCCCGGCCTATACCCCTCCTACAGTAAAATGGATAGGACCAATTTGACATAATTTGGGTTTTAGAATGCATGCAGAAGCATTAAGGGTCTTGCACATTGATTCATCTAAACCTTTAAAATATGGAGTCAGTAGATATCTGTACATGGCGTGGCTTATCAGGAAGAAGATAAGAACTGATAAATGTATTTTATGAAGAGGTGATATTTTGATATTGAATTTTGTATGATGTTTTATTTCTACTCGTTTTACGCTGTGTATTTTTATATGTGCTTTTATGGTTTTTAACTGAAATAAAGCTTGAATTGAATTGAAAAGACAATAACAAAGAAAAAGGAAGGAGAGAAAACGGGGAGAAGTAAAAGACATGAAAAAAGAAGATAAGAATGAAAGAAGGACAGCAAGAAATTGAGAAAGACAAGATGAAAAATGAAAGGAGACAAAAAAGAATTTGAGAAAAAAACTGAAAATGAAAGAAGAAAGGAGGCTAATGGAGAAAGTTGGGAGACACAGAAACAAAAACTTGTAGAGAAAAGAGCAAAAGAAAGCAGAAGAAAAAAGTAGCAATTAACAAAACAAAGAGATGGACAGAAGAAAAGAAGAAAAAAGTAGCAAAAGGAGAAAGCAAACAGTAGTGAAAGAAAAATGAAAGAAAAGAATGCTTTTTCAGAAGAGTGTAGGCTACATGGTCCTGCATTTTCTGCTTTCCATGCACCACAGTAAGCGGTACACTGTGCTTTTCAGGGCCACCTTAGCATTTTGGCAGCTGCACACGGTCAGACCAGTTGACAAATAATTTCATGTACGAGCTACTCAGAATCAGCCTGATGGAGAACACTGGACTAATCACACAATGCATGCACACTGCTGTTAATTGTGCTACATTGTCTTTAAAAAAGATCAAACCCAATAAGAAACATCCATGATTCCTCCTAAGCCTAACACTCCTCACTCACATAGGAAACGAGATCTACCTACTTTTGTGCAAAAGTTTTCTGTGAAATGTTCCTAATTTTCACAAATCTATGCCTAATATGTGAAGTATGTTTAATTTGGATTTCACATAAGTGTTCTGTCTAAGGGTACACCTGAGATTTAAAAAAAAAGTGAAAACTACTGGCAGGACATTTTCTATCAAAACCATTTCACCATTGGCAAAAGTCATTGAGGCCCATATTTATACTTTTTGACGCTAAACTGCGCTAACGCAGTTTAGCGTCAAAAAATTTAGCGCCATCTAATGCCATTCTGAAGCGCCATGCGGGCGCCGTATTTATGGAATGGCGTTAGCCGGCGCTAGCAGACCGGCGCTGCCTGGTGTGCGTGGAAAAAACCACGTAGACCAGGCAGCGCCGGCGTAGGGGGAAAATGGCGTTAGGGCGTCTTAAAATGGGCAAGTCAGGTTGAGGCAAAAAAATCGCCTCAACCCGATTTGCGCCATTTTTTTCGACGCCCAGACGCCATTTAAATGACTCCTGTCTTAGTAAAGACAGGAGTCATGCCCCCTTGCCCAATGGCCATGCCCAGGGGACTTATGTCCCCTGGGCATGGTCATTGGGCATAGTGGCATGTAGGGGGGCACAAATAAGGCCGCCCTATGCCACCAAAAAAAAATAAAAAATATAAAAAATTATACTTACCTGAACTTACCTGAATGTCCCTGGGGTGGGTCCCTCCATCCTTGGGTGTCCTCCTGGGGTGGGCAAGGGTGGCAGGGGGGTCCCTGGGGGCAGGGGAGGGCACCTGTGGGCTCATTTTGAGCCCACAGGCCCCTTAACGCCTACCCTGACCCAGGCGTTAAAAAGTGGCGCAAATGCGGGGTTTTTTGACCCGACCACTCCCGGGCGTGATTTTTGCCCGGGAGTATAAATACGACACATTTGCGTCGCCGTCATTTTTTTAGACGGAAACGTCTTCCTTGCATCTCATTAACGCAAGGAAGGCGTTCACGCAAAAAAATGACGCTATTTGCCCATACTTTGTCGCTAGACGCGTCTAACGCCAAAGTATAAATATGGCGTTAGTTTTGCGCCGAATTTGCGTCGAAAAAAACGACGCTAATTCGGCGCAAACGGAGTATAAATACGGGCCTGAATGTTTTCACACTATGCGAAGTAGCTAAAAATTCACACATTTCTTGTATCGCAAAATCCTGAAATTACCCCGTGTAGCTAAAATTTCACACAAGTCCAGCTCCACAGACAACTCACTCTTCATTTAATTTCCAGATACAACTTTTTATACTCTAGTAAAACAATCTGCTATACACCCATTTATTGCCCAAATAATCAAAATGGTCTCTTCTTTATCACTTCCCCATCTATCTCACTAATTAACTACCCCTCTCTCACTGCATTAAAACTGGAATGGTCCTTTGATGCTCTGAAAAAAGAAGTAATCACTGAAGGGATTCATACACTCCACAAACATGAGGCGTTATGAAAAAAAAAAAAAATACATTTTTATTATATGTTTTCGAAAAGATGTTTAGTGGTACCAGCACTTATTTTTTGTCGGTACGACACTCATTTTTCATCCGATTTTGATCAAAGCAAGAAAGAGCAAGGCAAAAAAGTGTTCGGTAAAGAGGAAAAGAAAGAGTTAAGGAATGAGGAAGAGAAAAATAGCAATGCAGGGACAAATGGGGACCGCAGGAATCGTGCCCTGCATGTTCAGCAATTAATGTGTCAAGACAGCAGATCTCAAACTTTGATGGCGATACTAAAGTGCAGGTACAAAAGGCCCGTAGAGAAAAGAACAAAAGCCCAGAGGCACCAGTGGGAAACAGACACAAATAAAAGCTTTGTGAAATGCATTATAAGCAAGCTAAGGAAAATTAAGCGTCCACGGAGGACCAAATTATGAATCAGGGCTGACTAAATTATGCAGCAAAAATAACGCAAAGTAATCAGGCACAATGTGTAGGAATATTATTTCATTACTTTGTCATTTTAATGCACATTATACTGTCTGGGTAAATGATTCACCTCATTAGTAACAGTTTATTACCAGAAGACGGCAATTAGCAACAAAATGTGACCAATTAACCTTTGCAAAGGGTCTGCCACTGTGTGGCATCACTTGAATTCTTGAATAGCATCATCAAAAAACAAAGTGCTGATCTAAAAATAATTTCACATCTCCAGCGTGATTTTAACTGTAACAATGTTAATACATTGGCATCACAGCTTCGTGATAATTGTTGTTGATCAAATGGCTACTCATCTACTACGAGACATGGCATCAGAAGGGCATCCTATTAAAGTTAGGGCAAGTTTATTCCTGTTCAGGACTAGGCAGGGAAAAATGATCAGTGTCACTCAAGTACTGGAAGAAATCTCCCAGCACAAGAGGGACACATATTCGATTTTCTGAAACCAAACCCTGCTTGGGGTTTGACCTTGCAAAAGGAACCAAATGTTGGTTGGTCTGTTATGCTGCCATGGGATGTTGGGCCTGCTGACACTGTGGGCCCTATTCACAAAGGTAAAGTTACACTTTAGTGTAGGTTTACATTTTTTTTCCCTATTCTCAAAGGTATTTTACGACTATGTCATCTGGATACGGGGCATTGTCTATTCCCTTGCTCTATTGTGAACAAGGTTGGTTTCCAACTTTTTGTCCCAGAGAGGATTTTCGGTAAACAATACCTTCTTGACAGTAAGCACTTTACCTTGAAAGGAGCAATCACAATACATCGAAGCTCACTTGCAACTTACTTCTTCCTGCCAAAAGTGGCTTTACCAGGCTATTGTGTGTGTCTCATTTTTTCATGTCCCCACAGGCTGGCTCCTGAGATCCATTAGGTACTCTGCTCATTATTCCAGTACTTATTTTCTAATGAGGCTGTTCCCGAGCTTTTGACTTCTGGGGACCCCACTTTATCATTACTAGAACCCAGGAACCGCCACTGAATCATTATTGGAATCCAGGGACCCCCGACTGAGTCATAACTGAAAGCTGGGACCTAATCTGTTAATATTATTTAACTTTCTAAGCAGTCGCGGACCTCCTCAAGATGGATTCCCCCCCCCCCGAGGTCCCCGACCACATGTTGGGAACCACTGATCTAATGTATTCTGTTCCTTTACTAGAGTTCTTCATATTCCTACAATGCTAGTACTTGCCTTGTCATTTGTTAGAAATGGGGTTTTTGGTTGGCAGTCAGGTTACCCTCTGTCCAAGCAAAAGCCCTCACTCTAGTCAGGGTAAGTCACACACTATCCAAGATTATCCTGTGCCCACCCTCTGGTAGCTTGGCACGAGCAGTCAGGCTTAACTTAGAAGGCAATGTGTAAAGTATTTGTGCAATAAATCATACAATACCACCATATAGCACTACAAAAATACACCACACAGTGTTTAGAAAAATATATAATATTTATCAGGATAATTGTAGGTCAAAAAGAATAAAGTTGCAATGGAAAATTGTAGAAATATCACAAGGAAGTGATATAAAGTGTCTTAAGTCTTTAGAATGCAATAAAGTGTCTTTCAAGCACAAAGTACCTGGTTTCTGGTGGAAAATCTCCTCAGAGGGCCACAGGAGAAGAGATGCGTGGAAAAAGGGTGTGTGCGTCGATTTCTCCTCAGCACACAAAGACTTGCGTCGTTCTTTTCCACGCGGGGAAGTTGGGCATCGTTTTCCGGCGCGCAGACAGTCTCTTTTCGTGGATCGCGGGGATTACCAGATGTCCTGGGTCTGTGCGTGGATTCTCCTACTTGTTTTCCGGCTGCGCGTCGTCCTGCGGGGCTGCGCGTCGAAGTTTCGATCTCACGGTAGGCGTCGCGCCGATTTCTCCTTGGAAGTCGGGTGGCGTTGTCCTTGCGAGGCCGTTCGTCGAAATTTTGGTCTCACGGCAGGCGTCGCGTCGATTTCTCCTCGGAAGTCGGGCGGCGTTGTCCTTGCGAGGCCGTGCGTCAAAGTTTCGCACTCACGGTAGGCGTCGCGTCGATTTCTCCTGGAAAGTCGGGCGGCGTTGTCCTTGCGAGGTTGTGCGTCGAAGTCTCGATCGTCCCGAGGGCGTCGCGTTGATCAGCGTCGGTGTGCAGCGTTTTTCTCGCCGCGAAACAAGCTGTGCGTCGAAATTTTCGGCGCACGGAGCGTCCAAGTGAAAGGAAGAAGTCTTTTTGGTCCTGAGACTTCAAGGAACAGGAGGCAAGCTCTATCCAAGCCCTTGGAGAGCACTTTCACAGCCAGACAAGAGTTCAGCAAGGCAGCAGGGCAACAGCAAGACAGCAGTCCTTTGTAGAAAGCAGACAGGTGAGTCCTTTGAGCAGCCAGGCAGTTCTTCTTGGCAGGATGTAGTTTCTGGTTCAGGTTTCTTCTCCAGCAAGTGTCTGATGAGGTAGGGCAGAGGCCCTGTTTTATACCCAAATGTGCCTTTGAAGTGGGGGAGACTTCAAAGAGTGGCTAAGAAGTGCACCAGGTCCCCTTTCAGTTTACTCCTGTCTGCCAGGGTCCCAGTAGGGGGTGTGGCAGTCCTTTGTGTGAGAGCAGACCCTCCACCCTCCCAGCCCAGGAAGACCCATTCAAAATGCAGATGTATGCAAGTGAGGCTGAGTACCCTGTGTTTGGGGTGTGTCTGAGTGAATGCACAAGGAGCTGTCAACCAAGCCCAGCCAGACGTGGATTGTAAGGCACAGAAGGATTTAAGTGCAAAGAAATGCTCACTTTCTAAAAGTGTCATTTCTAGAATAGTAATATTAAATCCGACTTCACCAGTCAGTAGGACTTTGTATTACCATTCTGGCCATACTAAATATGACCTCCCTGCTCCTTTCAGATCAGCAGCTGCCACTTCAACAGTGTATGAGGGCAGCCCTAATGTTAGCCTATGAAGGGAGCAGGCCTCTCAGTAGTGTGAAAACGAATTTAGGAGTTTTTACACTACCAGGACATATAACTACACAGGTACATGTCCTGCCTTTTACCTACACAGCACCCTGCCCTAGGGGTGACCTAGGGCACACCTTAAGGGTGACTTATTTGTAGAAAAAGGGGAGTTCTAGGCTTGGCAAGTACTTTTAAATGCCAAGTCGAGGTGGCAGTGAAACTGCACACACAGGCCTTGCAATGGCAGGCCTGAGACAAGGAAAAAGGGGCTACTTAAGTGGGTGGCACAACCAGTGCTGCAGGCCCACTAGTAGCATTTAATTTACCAGCCCTATGCACATAAAGTGCACCTTACTAGGGACTTATAAGTAAATTAATAGTCCAATCAGGTAGGATTCCAGGTTACCATGTTTTAAGGGAGAGAGCATATGCACTTTAGCACTGGTTAGCAGTGGTAAAGTGCGCAGAGTCTATAAACCAGCAAAAACAGTGTCCCAAAAAATGGAGGGAGGCAGGCAAAAAGTTAGGGGTGACTACCCTAAGGCTGTCAGGTCTAACATGTGTCCCCCCCAGCTGAAAGTGGGGAGAGCTACCCGACCTCCTGGGAGCTCTCATCGCTAAGGCGGAAGTACCTGGAGAGACCATCAGCATTGGCGTGGTCAACCCCTGGGCGATGTTCCACCGTAAAGTCCATCCCCTGTAGGGAAATGGACCACCTCAAGAGTTTTGGATTCTCACCCCTCATCTGCATGAGCCATCTGAGGGGCCTGTGGTCTGTCTGAACCAGGAAGTGAGTCCCAAACAGGTAGGGTCTTAGCTTCTTCAGTGCCCAGACCACAGCAAAAGCTTCTCGTTCAATAGCACTCCACCTCTGTTCCCGTGGTAATAGCCTTCTGCTAATAAAGACTACCGGTTGATCTCTGCCCTCCTCATTCAGCTGTGCTAGGACTGCCCCTATGCCATGCTCTGAAGCGTCTGTCTGCACGATAAATTCCTGGGAGTAGTCAGGGGCCATGAGTACGGGGGCCGTGCACATGGCTTCCTTCAGGGCGTCAAAGGCTTTCTGACAAGCCTCTGTCCAATTCACCAACTTAGGTTGCTTCTTGGAAGTGAGTTCTGTCAAGGGTGTTACAATGGTACCATAGCCCTTGACAAATCGGCGGTAGTATCCTGTGAGGCCTAGAAAGGCTCTCACCTCCGTTTGTGTTCGGGGTGGTTGCCAGGCCTTGATAGTTTCAATCTTGGCCTGGAGTGGCTGCACCTTGCCACCACCCACTAGGTGTCCTAAGTACACCACGGAACCCTGCCCAATCTGGCACTTACTGGCCTTGATGGTCAGGCCTGCCTGTTGCAGGGCCTGAAGCACCTCCTTGAGGTGAAGCAGGTGTTCCTCCCAGCTGGAACTGTAGACAGCTATGTCATCCAGGTAGGCTGCACAGAAGGCATCCTTGCCAGCTAGGACCCCGTTAACCAACCGTTGGAAGGTAGCGGGGCATTTTTCAACCCAAACGGCATCACCCAGAACTGGTAATGGCCATCCGGGGTTGAAAATGCGGATCTTTCCTTGGCCCCCTCAGTTAGGCCGATCTGCCAGTACCCTGAAGTAAGATCAAACGTACTCAGGAACTTGGCAGCGCCTAGCCTGTCCACGAGCTCATCAGCTCGGGGGATGGGGTGAGCATCAGTCCGTGTGACTGAGTTGAGACCCCGGTAGTCCACACAGAACCGGAGTTCTGGCTTCGCACCTGGGGTAGTAGCCTTAGGGACCAATACCACTGGGCTGGCCCAGGGACTACTGGATTTCTCAATGACCCCTAGAGTCAACATCTTGGAGACCTCCTCCTTGATGCTGGCCTTCACCTTATCCGACAACCTGTAAATTTTGTTTTTCACAGGGAGACTGTCACCGGTGTCAATATCATGAACACAGAGGTGGGTCAGCCCAGGAGTAAGGGAGAACAGGGGGGAGAACTGCTCCAACAGCTCATAACAGTCTCCTTTCTGATTTAGAGTCAGGGAGTCAGACAGAATGACCCCGCTTACTGACCCATCACCTTCTTGGGCAGAGAGGAGGTCGGGGAGAGGTTCACTCTCCTCTTCCGTTCCTTCATCTGTGACCAGAAGCATGTTGATCTCCGACCTCTCAAAATGAGCTTTTAGTCGGTTCACATGGAGCACCCTTAGGGGGTTCCTAGGGGTTTTGAGGTCCACTAGGTAAGTGGCCTCCCCTTTCCGCTCCTTTATTTCAAATGGGCCAGACCAGCGGTCCTGGAGAGCTCTGGGCTCTACTGGCTCCATTACCCACACTTTGTCTCCAGGTTGAAACTCTACCAGGGTGGCCTTCTGGTCATACCATTGTTTCATCACCTCTTGACTGGCCTCAAGGTTATCTTGGGCTTCTTTCCAGAAGCGGGTCATCTGGTTGCGGAGGGCCAACATATAGCTGACCACATCCTGAGGGGGTGTCTTTGGAGCTTTCTCCAATCCCTCCTGGACAATGCTTAAGGGTCCCCTGACAGGGTACCCATAGAGAAGTTCAAAGGGACTGAACCCTACCCCTCTCTGGGGGACCTCTCTGTAAGCAAAGAGAAGGCATGGTAAGAGGACGTCCCACTTACGCCTCATGGCCTCAGGGAGGCCACCAATCATGCCTTTCAGGGTCTTGTTGAATCTCTCCACAAGACCGTTCGTCTGGGGGTGATAGGGTGTGGTGAACTTGTAAGTTACACCACACGCATCCCACAGAGACTTCATGTGTGCAGACATGAAGTTAGTGCCTCTGTCAGACACTATTTCCTTGGGGAATCCCACACGGGTAAATATCCCCATCAGGGTTCTGGCCACCACTGGAGCAGTTACTGTCCTTAGAGGGATTGCCTCTGGGTAACGGGTGGCATGGTCCACCAAAACCAGGATGAACCTGTTGCCTAAGGCAGTTTTGGGGTCCAAGGGACCAACAATGTCGATGCCCACCCTTTCAAAGGGGGTGCCAACGACAGGAAGTGGAATCAGGGGGGTTTTAACCCTTTTTCCTGCTTTACCACTGGCCTGGCAGGTAGGACAGGATCTGCAGAACTTGTCTGAGTGTGTCCTCATTTTGGGCCAATAAAAGTGGGTGACAAGCCTGTTAAAGGTCTTGCCCTGCCCCAAATGTCCTGCCAGGGGAATGTCGTGAGCCAGACCCAGTAGGAAGGTTCGGTAACATTGGGGGACCACCAGCACACGTGCTGCCCCAAAGCCCGGAACCTTAGGCTCACTGTAGAGGAGATCATTCTCCCAATATAGGTGGTGATCGCCAGAGGCGTCGCCGGCTGCCTGGTTTGAGGCTTGTTTCCTCAACCCTTCTAGAGTGGGACACTCTTTCTGCGCCTTGCAGAATTCCTCCCTGGTGGGTCCACCCTCAACTTGCCAGCCGGCAAGCTCAGGTAAGTCACCTAGGGCGGCGATGTCTTCCCCAGTTGGCTCGGAAGCCTCCTCCTCAGGAGCCCCGTCAGCCACTGTGGGAACAGCGGGGGCCGGTTTCCCGCACCCCTGGTCCTTCCTCCTGGCAGCTCTCTGGGCCATCGTTCCAGGCTCCAGATGCCCTTGACTTCCCTCTCTGTCAGCCATGGACCGTGTGGTCATGCAGACCCACTCAGGTAACCCTAACATCTCCAGGTGAGACCTGAGCTCCACTTCTTTCCAAGCAGTGTGCTCAAGGTCATTGCCTAACAGACAATCTACAGGCATGGCAGGACTCACAGCTACTTTCAGAGTACCAGAGACCCCCCCCCACTCAAAGGGAACCAGAGCCACCGGTAGGTGACTCTCGCGATTGTCAGCGACTCTGACCTGGTGGAATGTATTAGGTACTATCTGCTCTGCTGACACCAGCTGACTCTTGATAGTAGTCATACTGGCTCCTGTGTCACGCAGAGCCTCCACCCTCTGCCCATCAATGGTGACCCACTGCCGGTACTTGGAAGTATTTCGGGGCATGTGGGCCTTGGGCACCATTTCTCCTTCTCCCAGGGACACTAGGGAAATCTCTACCTGCTCCCCAAAGCTAGTTGGGTCCATCTCCCCCCGAGTGCTACACTAGTCAACCCAGGTGCCTGTCCGGTAGTGGACGGTGCCCTCTTGGGGCACTGTGGATCGCCTTTGTAGTGACCATATTGGTAACACTCCATGCATTTGGGGCTAGATTTTCCTGACTTGTCAAATGTCCCTGGCTTTTTCCCAAATTTGGAAAAGGAAGGGTTGCCACCCCCTCCCTGGGAATTCTTTTGGGGGCCTTTAGAGAGTTCCTTATCTGTAAGTTTATCTCCCCCCTCTTTCTTCTGTTGGGAACCCTGACCACCTTTGTGGGAGTCCCCCCCAGGTACCTTTTTGGACACTCTGGTGCTAACCCAGAGGTCCGCCTCCTCAGCAAGCTTCCTGGGATCAGTCAGCTTACTATCCACTAGGTGCTGGCGCAAATCTGCATAAGTAACATTAAGCATATGCTCTCTCAGGATCAAGTCATATAAACCTTTATAATCTGCCACTTTGTTGCCCCGCACCCATCCATTCAGTGCCTTACTAGAGAAATCAAAGAAGTCTACCCATGTTTGTGTGGTTTGTTTGGTGCTGTCCCTGAACCTCTGACGGTATCCCTCAGGGGTCAGCCCAAACTTGGCAAGTAAAGTGGCTTTCTGGAGTGGGTATGTGTTTTGATCCGGTGGATCCAATGTGAGAAGTGTGTCCCTCCCCAATGGTGGCACATAACCCCACATAGCTACCCCCCATTGCCCTTCAGGAACCTCATGAGCCCTTAGTGCAACTTCATAAGCAGCTAACCATTTATCTATGTCATCTCCCACCACAAAACTGGGCACCACATTTTTGGGTATACGAACCTTCTTTTCTCCAGCAGGTCCTGTCTGTATGCTGCCACCATTATTGCTGGATTCAGACTGTCTTGCCTTGATCTCCAGCTCCTTGAGACTCAGTTCATGAGCCAACAATAGTTTCTTTTCAGCCAAAGCTCTTTCAGCTTCCACTTGTTTGGCTGCTCTTTCAGCTTCTGCTTGTTTGGCTGCCCTTTCAGCTTCTGCTTGAATCTGTTTGGCTGTCCTTTCAGCTTCAATCTGTTTGGCTGCTCTTTCAGCCTCAGCTTGTTTGGCTTCTCTTTCTGCCCTCCTCTCCTCCTGTTGCGCCTCAATTTTCAGTTTTGCCATTTGCAATTGGAACTCCCTTTCCTCTCTCCTTTCCTCTGCGGTCAGGCTTTGCATGGAGACACTGCTCCCTGGTCTGGAAGGGTGCACAATTGCAGTGGTAACACATCCATAGATAGTGAAAATCCTTCTGAGGGGCCATTTTCTGGCTCCCCTTCCTCATCATCCTCTAAATGGGCTTCTGCCCAGGCCCTCAGCGCCACTTGAAAGTCCTCCTTTCTGGAGGCCCCTTGGGTGGGTACCCTTAATGCCCTGCAGAATCCTCTTAGTTGTTTGACCGTGTATGTATCCAGCTGGACTAGGTCAAAGTCCCCTGTCTGAGACCCAGTCAGAGACATGTTGAGTGAGGATTTAGTTTTTGAAAATTGTCAGGAAAAAACGGATTTTCAAAAAGAGATAAAAACCAAGTTGACCTTCAACTGTGGGTAGGTAGTGAGATACTTAGCTACTGTATGTCACTGCACAAATACAAGTCCTATCCTCACCGCTGATCACCAATGTTAGAAATGGGGTTTTTGGTTGGCAGTCAGGTTACCCTCTGTCCAAGCAAAAGCCCTCACTCTAGTCAGGGTAAGTCACACACTATCCAAGATTATCCTGTGCCCACCCTCTGGTAGCTTGGCACGAGCAGTCAGGCTTAACTTAGAAGGCAATGTGTAAAGTATTTGTGCAATAAATCATACAATACCACCATATAGCACTACAAAAATACACCACACAGTGTTTAGAAAAATATATAATATTTATCAGGATAATTGTAGGTCAAAAAGAATAAAGTTGCAATGGAAAATTGTAGAAATATCACAAGGAAGTGATATAAAGTGTCTTAAGTCTTTAGAATGCAATAAAGTGTCTTTCAAGCACAAAGTACCTGGTTTCTGGTGGAAAATCTCCTCAGAGGGCCACAGGAGAAGAGATGCGTGGAAAAAGGGTGTGTGCGTCGATTTCTCCTCAGCACACAAAGACTTGCGTCGTTCTTTTCCACGCGGGGAAGTTGGGCGTCGTTTTCCGGCGCGCAGACAGACTCTTTTCGTGGATCGCGGGGATTACCAGATGTCCCGGGTCTGTGCGTGGATTCTCCTACTTGTTTTCCGGCTGCGCGTCGTCCTGCGGGGCTGCGCGTCGAAGTTTCGATCTCACGGTAGGCGTCGCGTCGATTTCTCCTTGGAAGTCGGGCGGCGTTGTCCTTGCGTCGAAATTTTGGTCTCACGGCAGGCGTTGCGTCGATTTCTCCTCGGAAGTCGGGCGGCGTTGTCCTTGCGAGGCCGTGCGTCAAAGTTTCGCACTCACGGTAGGCGTCGCGTCGATTTCTCCTTTAAAGTCGGGCGGCGTTGTCCTTGCGAGGTTGTGCGTCGAAGTCTCAATCGTCCCGAGGGCGTCGCGTTGATCAGCGTCGGTGTGCAGCGTTTTTCTCGCCGCGAAACAAGCTGTGCGTCGAAATTTTCGGCGCACGGAGCGTCCAAGTGAAAGGAAGAAGTCTTTTTGGTCCTGAGACTTCAAGGAACAGGAGGCAAGCTCTATCCAAGCCCTTGGAGAGCACTTTCACAGCCAGACAAGAGTTCAGCAAGGCAGCAGGGCAACAGCAAGACAGCAGTCCTTTGTAGAAAGCAGACAGGTGAGTCCTTTGAGCAGCCAGGCAGTTCTTCTTGGCAGGATGTAGTTTCTGGTTCAGGTTTCTTCTCCAGCAAGTGTCTGATGAGGTAGGGCAGAGGCCCTGTTTTATACCCAAATGTGCCTTTGAAGTGGGGGAGACTTCAAAGAGTGGCTAAGAAGTGCACCAGGTCCCCTTTCAGTTTACTCCTGTCTGCCAGGGTCCCAGTAGGGGGTGTGGCAGTCCTTTGTGTGAGAGCAGACCCTCCACCCTCCCAGCCCAGGAAGACCCATTCAAAATGCAGATGTATGCAAGTGAGGCTGAGTACCCTGTGTTTGGGGTGTGTCTGAGTGAATGCACAAGGAGCTGTCAACCAAGCCCAGCCAGACGTGGATTGTAAGGCACAGAAGGATTTAAGTGCAAAGAAATGCTCACTTTCTAAAAGTGCCATTTCTAGAATAGTAATATTAAATCCGACTTCACCAGTCAGTAGGACTTTGTATTACCATTCTGGCCATACTAAATATGACCTCCCTGCTCCTTTCAGATCAGCAGCTGCCACTTCAACAGTGTATGAGGGCAGCCCTAATGTTAGCCTATGAAGGGAGCAGGCCTCTCAGTAGTGTGAAAACGAATTTAGGAGTTTTTACACTACCAGGACATATAACTACACAGGTACATGTCCTGCCTTTTACCTACACAGCACCCTGCCCTAGGGGTGACCTAGGGCACACCTTAAGGGTGACTTATATGTAGAAAAAGGGGAGTTCTAGGCTTGGCAAGTACTTTTAAATGCCAAGTCGAGGTGGCAGTGAAACTGCACACACAGGCCTTGCAATGGCAGGCCTGAGACAAGGAAAAAGGGGCTACTTAAGTGGGTGGGACAACCAGTGCTGCAGGCCCACTAGTAGCATTTAATTTACCAGCCCTATGCACATAAAGTGCACCTTACTAGGGACTTATAAGTAAATTAATAGTCCAATCAGGTAGGATTCCAGGTTACCATGTTTTAAGGGAGAGAGCATATGCACTTTAGCACTGGTTAGCAGTGGTAAAGTGCGCAGAGTCTATAAACCAGCAAAAACAGTGTCCAAAAAAATGGAGGGAGGCAGGCAAAAAGTTAGGGGTGACTACCCTAAGGCTGTCAGGTCTAACATCATTCATTTAATTTACCTTGGAGGCCTGACACCACTTTGCTGCTTTAAACAGGCAGTTTAAAAACTGAAGGTGAAGGTCTAAGTCTGCTAATCCTGGTGAATGTTTATGTTCAATGCACTGCAAAGAGAACTAAACATGCTAGATGGATTAGACCTACAGAACATGTCTTATGACTTTGTGGACTTTCACTTTGGCTGCTTCCTAAATCCAAGACACTGAACTCAGATCAACCTTCCTTCAAGTAGATAAAGGAATGACCCCAGGATTCAGCCTTTAACGCATTGGAGCCCTGAACATCTTCACATATTACAAGAGACCAAAGTGGGTGGAGTTGATCTGATGAACTGTGGATAGCATCAAACTGCACAAATATTCCTTAGCTGTTTTTTAACGTATTATGTTGTATTATTTTTCCAATAAGCCCTTTCGACTAGAGGCACCACATTACCAGCATATTTGGATCAATACATTTTATCAGACTGTCGTCAAATAATGTATTTTTCAAAAATATTATATCAATTTGGAAAACAGTAATCAATGACTGAAAAATCATTGATTTTATACTTATGTGAAGTGACTGTTTCAAGTATAAAATCTTCTTCAATTATATTGATTACATATGTCACATTAAACTATCTAAAATATACACAATTCCTTCATGTATAAATCATCTGTGCCACCTTCCTTTCTAATTTATAGCTCCATCTACCAATCAATTTCAGACATCTCTGTTTGGTGATACCCCCTTGTTCTCTAATATTCTCAAAACTACATAACTAGATATTACACATTTCACAAATAGTTTCCTGCTATTTCCTTCATTTACTGAACCTCCTATTCACTCATTCCATCATTTGTAGATATTTCTCATCAAATCAAACAAGAAAAGTATTAGAGTTTGGATTGCTCAACTTTATTATTTTCACTCCAAACCAGCAACAGTAGGGAACGAGTTGAACTTTGAAGGTGTAATATTTACTATTCCCATTCCATCCTGAGCAACAGTAGTGAAGGTGTGCCACTTTGGTGGGCTTAGATTTATTATTGCAACTCCAACCCGAGCAATAGAAGGGAAAGTGTTTGAGCTTGGAAGGGTCAGATTTACTGTCCCCCTCCACCAGAGCAATAGTAAGGAAAATCTCAAACTTCAGAGACATCATATTCACTATTCCCGCTCCAACCTAGACAATAGTAAGGAAAGTATTGGACTTTAGAGAGGTCATATTAACAATTCACACTCCAACCTGAGCAACAGTTGTGAAGGTGTTGGACTTTGGGGGGGGGGCAGATTTAGTATTCCCACTCCAATATTATAAACAGTAGGGTAAGTGATGAACTTTGGGGAAGTTAAAAATAACATCCCGACCCCAAATGCAGCAACATTAGGCAAAGTCCTACGAACCCAAAGTGACAGAGGTAAGCAGAGCATAATCTTCATGGTCTGTCAGTACATTGCAGAATTGTGTAAATGAGCTGTGTTAATCTATGAGAGTTAAATCTGATTTTGGAGGGGAAGTGCTGTGTATGTCTTGTGCATAAATGAGTTGCCTCACTGCTCTGAGTGTAAAGGCAAGCACAGACAGGGGAAATGCCAACATTAGAATCAGTGCCCTTGTACGAAACCACAAAAATTATACTACATCCGGTGGCAGACAAGCCTGTAACCCAACACTGAGAAGTAAATCAGTGTTAACTGTAAACCAATATTGATGATTCCAAGTCAATGGTTTATGCACATTGTCACTTTGGAAGTTTTTGCACTCATACAAAAGACTTTCCCCTAGGAATACATGACTTTTCCATCTGTGATGTATTTCACATGTTAGGCAACTTTGAGAGATGTAGTGTAAAGATCATGACTTGACTGCTTTTAGAAACCAAGAAGCTGTGCATTAGATTGAGCAGGGATATCATTGGGTAGCACATCTGTGTAGACTCACCCACCTGGTTTTAAAAGTGATTGCCTTTAGAACCTGATTTGATTTTAAATAGATTGTCACTTGGGATGTTTTTGCACTCATACAAAAAGAGCTCTTTCCGGGAACACCTGACTTCTCAATGTGCATTGCACTTTTTATAAGCCAGGCAACTGAGTTCATCAAGAGACATAGGGGCTCATTACGACTTTGGCGGTCTTTTGGCAAGACCGCCGCGGTGGTGGCTTCCAAAAGACCGCCATGTTGGCGGTAATCCGACTGCCATATTAAGAATCATAGTATATCATAGTATGAAACAGCCACAAATCCGACACTGCCAGTCCCACTCAGGAGGGTGGGAAAGAGGCCTTCCAACCACCAGATTATGACCCGCAAATCTTCCATGGTGGAAAACCATGGGCTGTCTGAACCTCTGCACTCCAAACTCAATCCTGTCAGAACATAACACCCCATTGGACAGTTCGATTACCCCACACCTTACACACATACAAATACCAGACACACCTACTAACTGCATTAAATAACACACCCACACACAACCCACAATCCATTGTAATGAAAATGACCACCACACACACCAAGAAGCCACAATCTCATTACTTATCACTCATGGAACATGGGCACATTTACACTTCACACTCACCACACACCACACAACTGCACAAATAACACTATACACACATCACAACTACACACAAACACCACACCTACTAGCACTCACACCCAAACACCCCCACCCCACCAAGCACCCTACACTGCACCCTACACACACAACACCCGCCCCCAGCCACAACACAACCACCATGTCACGTCAAAAGCACCCAATCTTCAGTGATGATGAGTTGAGGGTCATGGTCTATGAAATCCTCAGGGTAGAGCCACAACTATTAGGAGCGCAGGCACAGCAAACCTCCATAGCCAGGGTAATAGAGTTATGGCAGAGAATAGTTGACAGGGTCAACTCAGTGGGCAACCATACACGCACAAGGGAGGACAACAGGAAGATGTGGAATGACCTTAGGGGGAAGGTGTGTTCCATGGCTTCACAACACCAGACAGCCGTGCACAAGACTTGCGGTGGGCCCCAACTTCCTCCACCAGAGTTCACATTGTGGGAGAAGAAGGTCTTGGAAATCCTGCATCCTGAGGGCCTGAGTGGAATACCCAGAGGAATGGACTCTGGTGAGTAACTACCACTCTCCTGTCACCAATTTGACCTGTCCAGCATGCTTCCTCACCACCCAAACACTCCCCACTCATCCCATCTCCCACTACACCTCCCACCTAATCACCTAATGACTCTCTCCTGCATGCCACACCACAACCCTGCCCCAATGGCCACACACTCCCTGCCAAGTACAGGGATAGCACAGCCAATTACTATCACTACGACTCCCACAAAGCACTAGCCCATCTACATCAAAACCTGCAATGTGCACTTCACATCACATCTCTTGCATGTATGACTTTTAAACTAGCTACAACAACTGGATGCTTTTACTGAGGAACACTACACGGCAATGAAAGTAATGCAATGGAACAACACAATGCCAAACAATGCCAAACACAGACACATCACTGTCACCAGACCTAAGGGCCAATTATCCAGATCAACAACCCTGAAATTTACTGATCATGGGCATGAAACTACTAAAGGTACGCTCCATGCTCAACATGCAGACAGGACGAGCAACCTTGCGTACACACAAACCCTCCTCCCACCTGGACACCATGCTGCAATGTTCAGCCATTCCCACTCACATCTAGCAAGCCAGAATGGGCACCAGCTAACAGGCCACACCTGTCATGTGAACCATCACACATGAACAGAACCCACCCACCGAGCTAAAGTTACCAATCCTGATTCACAACAACCCCTATGGAGCATGGTACATATGTCACAATCCACTATCCACAAACTGTGTTAGCACTGTTGCACCTGTCATTGTCATTGCTGGGAATCAAGCCACTGTATTCACCAGACAGACAACTAGTCAGACCTCCACCATTTAACCCTCTCTTACTCCATCCACAGGTACCCCTGCCACCACAGAGAGGATACCAGAGACAGCCAGCCATCCTGATGATGAAGGCCCCAGTGAGGACAACGTTGCTGGATATCTGGACAGTGACGACCTACCTGCCCATCTGGGACCCCTGGTCAGTCTACCACTCCCTGCCTTACCCTGCCCCCATCAACCCCCCCCACCCTGTGGCACCACCCTCTCAACCAACCCTTCGTCCCCAAGCCTATGCCCCAAGGACTGTTCAATCAATTGTGTGCCCCACAGTACAGGGACCTGAGCCCACCCCTCACACCCAGGACAATGAAGGTCCTGCTGACACTGGGAGTGGGCACACCGTGCCAGGGACACAGGTACATGAGGCTGGGGAGGGGACCTGTGGGCCAGAGGTCAGGGCAGCCAAGGGAGTCATCTGACCAGGAAGCCATCTCCCAAGTCCTTGGAGCATATCAATAATCCCAGAACAGGATGGGCCAGATCATAACCATGTTGGGGGGAAACCAGAGGTTGCAGAGGGAATACCATAAGGAGGTCATGCAGCAGTGGCAGGCCCACAATGCCACCGTAGCCTCCATTGCAGGGGTGCTCAGGGACATCAACACCACCCTGCGTGCTGTCTCCACCCACCAGCAGGCCCCTTCAACTAGCCACATCACATCAGAGCCTTCTACATCTGCGGCTGCTAGTGGAATAGAGGCCCTGCCAGGGGAACCACAGGCTTCACACCCCTCCCTTTGTAGCTGATGAACCCCCACGCAAACGTGGATGACCCAGACATCCGGCTGGAGCAGATGCCAAGACCAAACCCACTGCCAGGAAATGACCCTCTCCTCATTACTCTTCCTTGTGTGCCACTGAGACACCTTTTTGACTGTTCAATTAAATTACTCCATTTTACAATGGCCCATTGACACTGGACCAGTGCTTCCTACAGCTGTGCCACCTACTCTGAGGATTACATCTACCATGACCCCACTCATCACCTGTTTGCCACTGTATGCACAATAAACACTATAGATCACAGCTACTGCATTTGTGTCTTTATTTGTAGATATACAAATGTTTAGTCTCCAAAATGTTATGTGGGTATGCCCCCCTAATCCAACAGGCAGTGTAATGGACTGCAGAGGGAGGCATCCTCTGAAGGAGACACAGTACAACAGATATTTCCCAGGGTAGATGTGAGGGAGTCACTATTACAGCCTCACACCAGAGTATGGGGGTGATTCCAACCTTGGCGGGAACCGCCAAGCGGCCGACATGCGGCCGCAATAACGCAGCCCCCATTCCAACATTCCCGCTGGGCCGGCGGGCGCTAACCAAGTTAGCGCCCGCCGGCCCAGCGGGAATGAGGCCGCAACACAGGAGCAGGCTCCGAATGGAGCCGGCGGTGTTGCGGCCGTGCGACGGGTGCAGTTGCGGCCGTGCGACGGGTGCAGTTGCACCCGTCGCGCTTTTCACTGTCTGCTAGGCAGACAGTGAAAAGCTGGACGGGGCCCTGTTGGGGGGCCCCTGCACTGCCCATGCCAGTGGCATGGGCAGTGCAGGGGCCCCCAGGGGCCCCAGGGCACCCCTTACCGCCAGCCTCTTCCTGGCGGTGTAAACCGCCGGAAACAGGCTGGCGGTAAGGGGGTCATAATCCCCAGGGCAGAGCTGCTTGCAGCGCTGCCCTGGCGGATTATCACTGCCGGGGGAAAATCGGCGGGACACCGCCGGCCCCGGCGGTGCGACCGCGGCGGTAAGATTGAAGCACCGCCAGCCTGTTGGCGGTGCTTCCGTCATTCTTGCCCTGGCGGTCCAAGACCGCCAGGGTCAGAATGACCCCCTATATCTACTTATCCAACCTGCAAAAAGACCATGACAGAGGCTACCATCAGGATAGTAGGCATGGGGCCACACAAAGCACATATGCAGTTCATAGTTGTCATGCCCAGTGTAGATAGCCATCTAAACAGGACACAACAGATATCACTTCTACATCACCAGTCTCATCACAAAACACTGTAGCTGGCATCTGTTGTGTGCAAAACTCTACTCGGTGAACAGTAACCAAAGGCTAATGAACATGGACGGCTCAAGCAATAGGTAGGAGAGCTAAAGATTAACAGTGCACAGTCACTTGCTGGAATGACATGAGAACAGGAGAATGCAGGGTACATAGCACAATACAGGACTGTCCATAGGAGATGTAAATCTTTCAATATGCAAAGGGTATACATGTTAGAGACGATACATTTTCAGTCAGCACCTTACATGCATTCAGTTACCTCCCACAACACACACATAGGGATAGGAACACAGTACACTACCACTGATAATCTAAATCAGGAGGACCATTGACAGCAAACTATGCTGAAATAGTACACATGCAAATACACTCACAGCATACCTGTATGTTACTGGAAGTACTGATTGCTGAGCTCAGCTCTAGAGTCAGCTGCACCGTCCTCATCTGCCTCCTCACCACTTTCCACTTCTTCATCACCAGCCACTGGTCCAGCTGCCTCCTCTTCATCAGCTAGTAAGGGTGTCTGAAGTCTCAGGGCCAGATTGTGGCGCATGCCACAGGCAACTATGATCTGGCACACCTTTTGGGGAATGTAGAGGATGGTAACTCCAGAGATGTGCAGGCACCTGACTCTTGCCTTCAAGAGGCCAAATGTCCTTTCTATTACATGCCTCTTCCTGCCGTGGACCTCATTGAAATGGAGTTCCCCTTCAGTGGCAGGGTACCTCACAGGTGTCAACAGCCAGGGAAGGTTAGGATAGCCAGAGTCACCTTTGTGCACAGAGATAGGACTTGTTACAATACAGGTACAACCACAGGGAATAATGTGATGGCAGGTGCCATAACAAAGACACATATCCAAATGCATACATACCAATGAGCCAAGCCCTCTCTCTCTCTGTAGTCATGACATCATGTGGGGACATTGCTGTTCTTCAGAATTTAGGAGTCATGCACAGATCCAGGAAACTTGTCTGTCACTTGGGAGATGTATTGGTCTGCCACACACACCACCTGAACATTGATGGAGTGGTAGTTTTTCCTGTTCCTATACACCTGTTCATTGGCATTGGGAGGGACCAAGGCTACATGGGTGCCATCTATGGCCCCTATCACATGAGGGATGTGTCCCACATCATAGAGGTCTGCCTTCACATAGGCCAAATACCCTTGTTGGGGGAACCTGATGTAGCTGTCCAGGTGTTTCAATAAAGCACGCAGTACATCTTTCAACATAAGACTGAACATGGGCTGTGACATCCCTGCTGCCAAGCCCACTGTAATCTGAAAGGAGGCTGTGGCAAGAAAGTGTAGCACTGACAGAACTTGAACTGTGGGAGGGATGGCTTAGGGATTACACATGGCAGGCAATAGATCTGGCTATAACTCCGTACATCCATAATGGTATGACGATTCAGATGATAGGTCTGAATGATATGCCTCTCCTCCAAGGTTGCAAGGTCCACTAGCGGAGGGTATACTGGTGCATGTCTCAATATCCTCATGATGGGGTACCTAGGATGGAGAGGAGAGAATGCACAATGCGATATGCACTCCACTCGTTAGCAGACCATATCATTATCGCACACACCTAATACTGTAGACATGCCGCACACTGCTGACACAACCTATATGGGGCATGCTGAAACGGCATGGACTCCATCCTTGTTGCACATTGCTGCCCCTGATCAATAGTTTCTGACATACATCACATGTGTCAGGTTCCATATGGGGTACACTGAGCTGTCCTGCACTGAGCATGTATGTAGTCATGCTAATTACCTATATGGTTACACCGCCTCTGAGCCGACAAGTATCTGAACATGCACATCATATGACAACCAGCAATGTAAGGCCACTGTGTTTTGCATGTCACATGTATAAGCCAAACCATGATGCCACAACATAGGCCTACTCCACATTTAGGTGAAAAAAGTGTATGGCGCACTTATTTTCAATGCATCAAGGCATGATATGAGCATAAATTGGCAGCCGCCTGCCCTGCAGCACTGGACAGATGGAAGTGACCTAAGTCTGCCGGCGTGTGTCGTCATTGCGGTAGGCGGTCGCAAGCGCTGTGCAACTTCTCATTTGGTATCATTGCTGCCTATGGGGGACTGGAGCTATTGCCTGTATACATAACTTTCGCCTTCTGTCTGTCTCACCCATGCAGGTCAGCGTCCATCAAAAGGTGGTGATCTGTAGTGCCATTGCCAAGCAAGTGCGGACCTTGGGGGTCCATAGTCGGTGGAGCACCCATTGCCGCAAGCTGTGGGGGGAGCTGAGGCGCTGGGCCCGGAAGACTGCAGAGGCCCAGCTGGGGATGTCCTCCAATGAGGGAGGGGTACCCATCGGACCCTGACCCCGCTAATGGCCCACATTTTGGCGATGGCCTACCCTGTAGTAGATGGGCATTTGAGGGCAGCACAGCAGCCACGAGGAGGTGAGTACTAACTTTATCCAGGGACTTAGCTGGCCTTAGATGGGATTGGGTGCCTCACTGCAGGCAAAATGACATTGAACTTAATGCTACATGTGTATCAACAATTGGAAATGGGTACTAGTCACCCTGGCAGAGATATGTGTCTCCATGCTTTACTGTCAGTGGATGTACATCTCCCATTACCATGCCTCTCCATGTCTGTAATGTGGAGATGCACTAATGTCATAGGCACATGTGTGACTCCATCCTGGCCATACAATGGATGTGAGTGTTTGTATCACCGTAAGCACTGTGTATGACCAGTTCCAGCCAACTGCATTAGTGGCTCTGAGGTGTCAGTCCACTCCCATCTGTATAACCTATTCTGTATTTGCGAATCTGTCACTCTCCTGATATTACTGTGACTATATTATTCATGTACTGGTTATTGTATTGACAAATTGTGGGGCTGCCATTACAGTTCCACCACAGAACTTACCTTCATGGGACATGAGTATTGGCCTGATAGCTGACTAGGCAAATATACAGGTGATCTGCTGTCTGTAGGTGTTGGAAAATGGGTTATTGGTAAGGGCAGGTAGGTACCTACACCTAGCATCAAGGCTTAACATAGGAGACAGTGTGTAAAGCATTCAAATATCACAAAACAGTAATTAAATAAAACACAGGAAACAGTTTAGAAATCCAAAACCAATTTATAAAAATAGTTCATATTTTTATCTTTAAAATGACACAAAAACGAATAAAATCAGATAAAGGGAACCGGAGATATGAATTTTTAAAGAATTATTATTTTTTAAGCGCTTAGAAACAAAAAGCGCCAATCGGGTCATCTGGTTGCACCAGGACCGGGGCAAAGTCAAAGTTTCAGGCTGACCGCGATGGAGCCCTGCTCGGCTACAAGTCGCGGGAGGCCTCGTCAACTTTTTACCTTCGGACTTAGTCTCTTTTTCGGAGGTTTTTCTTTACCGGGACGAACCACCAAGTCAGGCCGGGTCACGGTTGAGGCAAGCCGGCTAGAATTGCCGCGGTGGGTCGGTCCCTCTCTGGAGGTTTTTTACAAAATTTTTAAAATCTTCTCCAAACTTCTGGGGCTTCACCCAGATGTTCTTTTAAGGTTCTTTTGGGGTCCACAGCTCACCCCAAGGGTCCAGAAGTTCTGTGATGGTCCTTGGGGGGTGCAGACTTCAACTCCCAGAATGCACCTGGCGCAAACTCCTTTTTGGCCACTGGGCAGTGGTCAACTGGTCTCTTTTTTCAGGAGTTGGTGCAGGGGACTCTGGATAGCAATTTTTCACCTGTAGCAAACAGGGAGTCCCTCCTTGAACCAGTTGAAGCCAGGCAAAGTCCTTCTTGTGGTGAAGCCCAAGTGTGCAGCTGGTGCAGTCCTTCTGAGTGCAGGTTCCAGGTGCAGGCCAGGGGTCCAGCCGGGCAGTCCTTCTTCTCCTTTAGTTCTTTTCTTCTTGAAATCTGGCAGGGATCTGAGGTGTGGGGTCAGGTCTGCCAGTTTTATCCTGGCTCCTGGGTGAAAAGCAGGGGGGTCCTGGTTCTCCAATCAGGTACAGGGTCGTCCCCCTGTGATGACCACTTCCTGGGAAGTGTGTCAAAAATCCATCCCAGAAGGCAACAGTCTCTAAAAATCCAACATGGCTGAATCTGATTTTTGGAGGTTACATCTGGCTGAGCCAACCCACTGGTGTGGCTAAAAATCATAAACACACCCCTCTCCTGCCCTCTCCTAATCTAATCAAGGGGGCACCTAGTTGTCTGGGGTTGCAGGATGTGGGGGTGTTGCTGGGTGCTCCAGATGTCCTTCTCTGCCTTTGAAGACCAGCTTGGCAGCCCTCCTCCTTCCTGCCTCACCATCTGCTGAGGGGAGATTCTCTCCCCCAAGCACATTCCTTTGTGTGAAGCCAGGCCACTTCACACCTCATCAAGGCAGCTGTGACTAAGCTGCTGCAGGCTGGCCAATCAGAGCACAGCAGCAAAAACAATGCAGGGCTGAAATTGGCAACTTTCTAGATAAAGTCTAAACTTTTTACCTGAACAAGTTATATTAAATCCAACAACTGGAAGTTGTGGGATTTATTACAACAATTAATTTGATACCAAATTCTTGGTATGCAACATTTAAGGAGACTTTAAAATTTAAAATAAAGTCTCCCCATTCTAGCCTATGAAGGCCATTTACTTCAATGAGGGAAAAACGAATTTGGCTGTTTTTACCTCACCAGGGTTTATAAATCTATTTTTATAAAGTCCATGCTTATAGTTACATGGCACCCAGCCCTAGGGGCACATAGGGCACACCTTAGGGGTGACTTATATGTAAAAATAAGGTAGTTTAAGACTTTGGAACTACTTTTAATTCCAAAGTCGAATTTGCATATAACTTTAATTCAAAAGCAGCCAGCAAGGCAGGCCTGCTTTTAAAATGACACTGGGCACCTCAGCAGTGCACCTAGGTGTGCACCACCTATGCTGTGGTCCCTAAACCTACATGCCCTACCATATATTAGGGACTTATAGGTAGGTTAACTTAGCCAATTATAATTAGCCTAATTTGCATATCCATTTTACACAGAGCACTGGCCCTGGGACTGGTAAGCAGTACCCAGGGCACAGCCAAGAGTCAGTAACCACCAGTACCAGTCCAAAAAGTGTGGGGGTGACCAGGGCAAAAAGGAGGACTTTCCTACAGTAGGGTATGTATAGTTCGCCAACCTGGGATACTGTAACATTGATGAGGTCTGATAGCACAGATATTTCGTTCCTAGGAGCTGCACTTGTGGGGATGTGGCCTTCCAACCTATGGGTTGGTACTGGAGGTGGCAAGTGCCATGGGAGATCCCTTATTAGTCACCATAGTGTGTACATAGCATTTAGGACAAAGTCCTAGCAAGTCCTACGCTGCATTGCTGACAGACTGCCTACATCATGTTGTCATGGATAGTTGGAGGCACATCTGATGGCTTGTGACTGTTACAGCTTGTCTTGGCTATAAGGTAGTGGCAGATTAAGAGTGGTTTGGCTACTGCATGACACACAGCATATTGGTATGAAGGAAATTTTGTATTCAGTCTTCTCAGGCTGCTTATGTGTTAGTAACATGTGTATTTGGTGTACTGGCAGTGGTGTTTGTCCATGTGTGCCTAATGCATGCAAATATATACCCCCTGAGATGTGTGTTGTCTGAGCTCATTGACAGGTTTTGCCATTTATGGAAGGGTGTGTGTGAGGATGGAAGGGTGTGTGTGAGGGTGGAGTTGTCTTGGTGCATAGTCCAACTGGTGTACCTGCATGTGTGGTGGCACTGGAAATGGTCCATGATGTGGTATGTGTGTTCCTGAGGTACATCTGTTGTGACAATGCACTCAGTGGATATGTTTGGATATTTTACATGTCGTACATGGCCCACTGTAGATGCACTTAGCAGTATGCTGGGTTGTGATATATGTGTTGTGTCTCACCTGCTCTGGCTCCTTGAAGGGTCTGACTACTCACATCGCTATGCCACAGATTCACATAGTATACATCATATGTGAGATTGTTTGGGTGTCTGACTAGTATTGGCTAAATCTGAGTTCTCCTCCATAATGGGATCAGTATACTGAGTGGGCAGCCATGTAAAATGACAGGCAGGTGCTGTGTGGTCTGTGAGTGGAGTTGTCGTCACTGTAATTGACATGTTGCAAAGAACATGGACTAATCAGGTGTTGTGACTGTAGAGGCCTGATGTGTTGTGTCTAGTCTGCTGCACGTCCAATGGGTGAAAGGGGTATGGAGAAGTGAGATGAGTGGGGGGCATGGCCTGAGGCCGATGGAGCAGCACGCTTGAAGCAGAGCTCCCCGCAGCTTCAGTGAATCCAAACTTATCCTGCGTTCCCGGCCGACAAAAACATAAAACCGGGACATTGAGCAATGACGAGAACCCGGTGCACAGAGATATACCACAGCTGATGAACCGAGAGTCTCCGGTGAACTAAAAGGTGTGATCCATAACAGGCGTTCGTGAAACAAGATGGCGACCGCACTACCGGGAAGCGTGAATCCTCCGTGGTGGAGCTGTGGCCCAGGGATACTGCCCTGAGCTCCAGGAGCGGAGCGTGGAACTCATCGAGGGGAGACCCTGCATACTTGGAGAAGTTGGGGGTGGAGTGGAGGCCGCCCCCCGACAGGCGACCCTAAAGAAGCCAGCAACTGGGATGAGTGGCGGCCGGTGGCGGCTGCCAGCGGATGGAGCAAGAGCGGCTCCGTAGCTGCGGCGCTGGACACCCAAAAGAACTACCAGTACCCCTGTATCTCCCCCCCCCGGAGAGTGTGGGGGCAACAGCATGGGGGAAGATTAAAAACTGGCCCTCTGCAGTGGTTACCCGCTGCTGGAATTGTGTGCTTGAGCGGGGAGAACCGCGCTGCTCGCCGCGCTGATAGTGGGTGGGGCCCCACACAGCCCAAGGGAGCGGACTCATGCCTGAGATCGGTGAGGTGAAGTTCTAGCTCGAACACTGCCACAAGACCAGCTCCTAAGGTGCATCAGCTAGACTGGCGGAGATTGCTGGCTCACCTCCCCTCGCCGGTGAGGATGTGGAATCGCGGGGACTGCACTTATCCTCGCTAGGAGCTCCAAGAGCCATCAGGGTTGAGTCCACAACATGAGGGGCAGAACTCGCTCTGGGGCCGCGGGCTCGAGGGAAGGAATCCTCGACTGAAAACACCCTCGAGCCGCATAGCCGGAACGCGTGACCTGCACCTGGGCTCTCTTCTCGCTGGCCTGGGGGTGGATCTGGCTCCTAGATACTGCGACCGAATCTCAGCGGGCTGCTCCTGGAGTAGGAGCAGCAGACAAAACCATGGGCAAGATAAGAGAACGAGAGGGCCCAGACAGAGGACCAGTGGGGGGCCCCAAACAGAGAGGGGAGTCACTGAAAAAACTGACCTAAATCGTAATCTGTCCCAGGAGACCACCCTTGACACCATACTTCAAGCGATTCAGGCATCCCAAGAGGCCCTGGAATTAAAGTTAAAGATAAAGACACACTAACTGTGGATCTGACCTTTCTCAGAGATGACCATCGCTGGCTGACGGACAGAGTGCAACAAATGAAAAATCCCTTGAAGAACTTGCCCCGAACTGTCAAAAACTGAGAAAAAATATGGCCGATCTAACATAACACATTAAAGCTCTAGAGACACGAGCAGAAGATGCAGAAAACAGGGATGGCAGAAGTAATCTGAGACTGGTGGGACTTCCATGAAAAGTGGAACTGGAGCGGCAAATATGGAAGCATACTTGGAACAATGGATACGCGACGCAGTAGCCCCTGAGGGCTTATCGCCCTATTTTGCAACTGAACGGGCCCATAGGGTGCCGGCGAGGTCCCCACCCCCGGGAGCAAAGCCACGACCGATCATTTTCAAGCTGCTACACTTCAAAGACACAGACCACATCCTGACCCAGGCGAGATTGAAGGGGGAGATCAAAATGGGGGAATCAGCAAATAATGATCTTTCCGGACTTCACCAGAGAAACACGGAAACAAAGGGCATCTTTTACCGAGGCAAAGAAACAACTCCGAGAACGAGGAATTCAGTATGCCATGCTGTTCTCAGCTAAACTAAGGATAACCACCAACAACAAATTCCTTTTCTTCATTGTGCCTCAACAAGTGTGGGAATGGCTGGAATCGCTTAACCCTGCCTCTGCAGAATCATCAGCAATCAAGTATCCAGACGGTGAGGGAGAACCGGGAAACTGCAGACTGCTGCGGCACAGCCGCGCCACCAAGCATTACAGGAAATGTGGGACGCAGTGGATATTACAGCATCCTTAAACGAAGGGGGCCCTGACCCTCCGAGGCCCTGCCTGACCACAAATCTACATTTGGTAGTGCTTCCTTTTCATCTCATGACGCCTCTGACATCCTACCAAAAGTGACCCTGGGTACCTCAGATGAACTACTGTAATGGACTCCGGACTATGAGCATACACGCTGACTCTTCTTCTATGGGAGGGAAATTAATAAGCCTACTTAGACACACTGGATGACGCTAGTCGAGCCTTGGGCTCACATCATCAGATGGAACCTGCACTAAACTGCACAACATATTAAGAATGCACCACACAAACTACCATGAACCAACATATCCTACAACAGTGTTGCATTAGTACTGTTTGCACCGTGGCTGAGAAACAGAGAACAATTCTGGGAGACTGGATTCTGAAGGGCACGCCGGTGGGTCAGACCGGGAGTACCATTCCAAAAAAACAAAAGAAATTATAGATAAGGAAGGACGTTATATCCTGGTGTCTGGAAGATTGTAGGGCAGAGATATTAGACTTGGGGGAATCTACGTGCCAAACCAAGAACAGGGCACCTTCCTGACAGCACTATCTCATACTCTGGGATCACATCTCACTCAGGCAACCATTATAGGTGGCGATTTTAATTGTATTGCTGATACAGAGCAGGATAGATCCCACCCCTCCTGCAGCGCTACCCCACAAACAGGCTAGCCAAGACATTCACAAACTGGCAACAACACTGGGGCTTCACAGACTGTTGGAGGCACCTCCACCCTACGGAGAGAGACTACTCCTTCTACTCTCACTTACATGACCTACATGTCCAATTAGATGTCTTTCTGGCATCCCCAGAAGTAAATAGCATGGCAACAGCAGCTGAATACCTATGTCGCACGGTCTCGGACCACAACGCTTTAGTACTTCTGCTGACCTGGAAAAGGGACCGACCTTGAATACCGGATTGGTGAGAGTAAAGTCACTTGAGGATGGCGCCTTTAGACAGTCCATGAAGATCCCAATAAGTGATTACTTTGAAACATAATAAAGGAACTGCATCATCCTGCGCACTAGAGTGGGAGGCCTTTGAGATGTTCATCAGGGGCAAATGCATGGCGGAAGTGGTGGGGGTCAGGAAGGCCCTAGGGAAGGAAAAAAACCATGAGGGAGAACTTAGGGAAATAGAAAGAAGAAGGCCTGGTGCCCCGGAGATGTCCCCCCTCATTACCGAAAACAGGGAAAGAGTTGCTGTGGCAATGGTGAAATTAGGATGCTTTGACTATAAAAAATATATGGCCAGATGACACGCGGAGGAGGATAGGGCGGGGGCGTTACTGGCCTGGCTCTCTGCCCCACTGCGACTGCAATCTTTGGTGATGGAGATTGAGGACCCTACAGGGAGGTGGCTTTTCAGGCAGGGGGATATCAACAACAGATTCACTAACTACTACTCCCTATTATATGCCTCCCTGGCAGAGGCTCTACCCCCAACACAGTTGCAGAGCCTAGACGACCCTCAACTCCCTAAACTAGGGGAAGCGGCTCAGCAGGGCCTGGCAGAACCAATGTCCTCCACGGACATAGCTGCGGTGGTGAGAGCGATGGCTAGAGGAAAGGTTCCAGGAGCAGACGGAATCCCTATGGAGTTTTATAGTGTATACTTCGACCTACTGGCTCCGCAACTCAGCACACTCTATTCAGAGGCACTAGAACTTGGAGTACTGCCCCTGTCCACAAATTAAGCCATAGTGATACCACTCTTAAAACCAGGCCGTCCCGCAACGGATATGTGCTCTTACCATCCCTTATCCATGCTAAACATAGACTATGAAATACTTAGCCAGATTCTAGCTACCAGGCTTCTGCCTCACATGGCAACACTAGTCATCTAGATCAAACTGGGTTTATCCCCTCAATGTAGCACAGCCATTAATATTAGACGGCTAGTTTCGATCTTACAGTCTAACTCTCCGACTTTACAAAATGCAGCGATTATAGCAGTAGACATCGAAAAGGCCTTCGATCTTCTTCGATGGGATTTTCTGGAACAGGTGATGATATGGATGGGCCTAGGACAGGGCTTTGTTCAGTGGACAAAACTGCTATATACGAAACCCAGGGCGTGCGTCCGCATGGGCCGAATCATTTCAGAGCCATATATGGTTGGCAGGGGCACCAGACAAGGCTGTCCTCTGTCGCCTCTGCTATTTGCCGTAGCGATGGAACCACTTGCGCATGTGGCGAGATCAGGCATTTACTACAAACGACTATATATTGAGGGTCAAACTCACCAAATCGCACTATATGCAGATGATATGCTACTCTTCCTAGAAGATGCAGAAACAGAACAGCCGGGAGCAATGTCCCTCCTGGAGAGATTTGGAGACTTATCTGGACTATGCATCAACTGGCAAAAGTCTCACATTTTTCCCCTGAGGGAGGGCACACCAGAGGAGGGAAATACATGAGTCCCTGAGTGGACCTTAGCCATCTTTCGATACCTGGGAGTGCATATTTATCACAAGCCTGAAGACCTATTAGAGTGGAATATGAACCAGGCGATTTGGAAGTTGCGGTTAGATATCCTGTTTTGGAAAACACTTCCACTGTCAGTGGCAGGAAGAATATCAGTAGTGAAAATGGTAGCTCTGCCCAGATTAATGTACTATTTCTCCACTCTGACTGGTTTCGTTTGGGGGTGGGCAGACATAGACTAGCACTGAATAAGCTCCAAAGACCCACAACGGAGGGAGGAATGGCAGCACTAGATGTGGAAATCTACTATTTGGCATGCCAACTACAATCGTTAGCGAAGGCAATACATGCCGCACAGTCAGAGCCGGTCATGGGACATCACACAATTAAACCCCTCCTAGAGATACTAATGAACCCCAGAGGGCGACACACATTACATCCGCCGGATCTACACATCCTGCGCACCTGCTGGAAGAGCATCTTACAGCGCATACAAACCAAATTACCGTATACACCAGACATACCATTATGCGGCCTGACTAAACTGCCAGGTGGGCAAGCCCTGATGGGCAATTCAAGACTTGCTGCACATAACATCACAACATTGGGGGATCTGTTCAGTAATGGAGAACTACTAACCTTTAGCGCTTTGAGTGAGCAATTTGACGATGCCACAGGGTTGTTCCTTATATATAGCTCAATAATAGCACTCATACAATGATACTGGAGACAGGGGTAGTGCGAACCACCCACGCACACTGGATGTCAAACTATCTGTACAATAGGAGGGGGGGAAGAGTGGTGTCCACCCTCTACAAAGCATTACAAAAAGATACTCTTCTCCCACTTGACAAGCTACTAATGGTATGGCAGGAGGACATGGGGGCACCCACAGATGAGCAACAATGGGCAAGAATCACAGCACATATGTACACGATATCTAGGAATGCTAGTTTCAAATTAATCAATCTCTATGTATTCCACAGAGCATACCTTACCCCCTACAAGATAGCAAAAATGTTTAAAACTGGGAATGGTAAATGCCCCACTGCTCGGAACCAAGCGCAGACCTCGTCCATATGTTGTGGAGCTTCACGGGGCTTGGGCACTACTGGGAAGGGGTATTTAAAAATATAACTGCAGTCACAGACAGAAGCCTTCCGACCTCATCAATGGTGGCCTTACTAGGGGAATTTCTCTGCCCCAATGCCAAAAAACTACAAACAAGTATATTGATTTAGCACTGTTGCTAGCCAAAAGGGAAATCACACTACACTGGAAAGACCCAGGGGGACCACATCTCCAAAAATGGCAGGACGCATTAATAAAGTGGGCTGATGCAGAGGGGAGGGTACTGCACCAGGAGGCAGCAAGGGGTTACAGATCCATAGAAACCGCACGGCAATGGGACCACTAGCTGGATTGCCTTAAGGAACCGAATGCAGAAACAGAAGACCAGGCCCTATCAGCTGATGAATCAGATAGTGAGGAAGACCACAACCAGAAAAATGGGACCAGACCCGGACTCTGTTAAAACCTGTTGACAGGGCAGACACTGATAGACACAGAGCAGACGCCTGAAAATAGGGAGTTGATTCTGGGGGACCAAGGGAGGGAAAGGTTAGGCAGGATGTTGTTTATGCCTGTATTTGTTGTCAACAGAACCAATAAAAATATTTTAAAAAATAGAGAAGTAAGATGTGTATTCAGGCATACCATTGCTACTGCATCCAGGGCATGCTATGCCAGCTAAAGGGCTTTGCTTGGCATCATAGGAATGAGTCTAGTAGTGCAGTCCTACTTAGGTATTGCTGTAGGTGTGAGGGTTGGCAGACAGGTGTTGGAGGTAGTGACATGTCATGACATGATGTAGCTAATGTGTATTGGCAAATGCGATGGCCTAGCCATGATATGTATTGTGACAGATCTACATGTGTAGCTGTGTCAATGGGAGGTATGTGTTAACCATTTTGGCTCCTGTCTCTCTCTCTCTCCCTCTCTCCTTCGCTACCTCTCTCTGTCTCATTGTGTACATCAGCATTGTCTGGCGAAGCAGAAGGGGCACAGGCGAGTGGGGAAGCAGCAGCCCACGGGACCCAGGAAGGTGGCAACATTGACACGAGGGACCCAGTGGGACGGAGGGCGAGGAGAGTGCCATGGGGGAGACCGGATAGAACACCTCATCCTCTGATTCCTTCTCCAGTGGACACTCCCTGGCAGTGGCGGACCCATCTGGGACCACCCCAACTTCATCTTTGTCTGCCACCCCCCTTAATAGCACCGCCCCTCCCTGTAGCTCCCCACCCAGTTGCCAATGCCCGTGCACCCAGGAGGGAGGGTGTTTCCTTCACTGCAGGCACCTCTGCCCCTGCCCTAGTCAGCCCTGCTGCCCTCAGTGAATTGGCTATTGACTTACTGAGGTCCATCTCTGTGGGTCAATCGACCATCGTGAATGCTATCCAGGGATGGCAGCTCAAGACCAACAGAGCAATGCGTTCCTGGAAGGCATTCACAGTGCCATGGCTGGCCTACAGAGATCCTTTCAGGCTTTGGCCTCCACACTGACAGCAGCCGGTGTCCTTTGTCTCCCTTGGGCACTTAAGACTTTGGAGTGGCCAATGGCCTTCTATTTGTTTCTAGTTATTTTTCAATTGCAGAATATGTTAATACATCTCGGCCAACCTGCTGTGGGATTCGATGGTAACATGTTTGCCCTGCCTTTCTTCCTACATGGCTGTTTAATGTTTGTGGGCTTTGGTTGGTGTGTGTATGAGATGTGTGTGTGTGTTTGGTTGTGCTAGCTATTGTGCCTAAGTTGCATGTGTGTGTGTGTATGGCCCTGCCATTAGTCCTGCTGTCATTGCTGTGTTTTGTGTGTTGGATATGTTTGTGTTTAGCACATGCATGTGTGTAGCCAAATTGTGTATAGCTTGTGCTTTCATGTGTAATGGTGGTGTTCTGTGCCCTAGTGTGGTTGTTGTGTGTGCATCTGTGTGTGTGGTGTTGGCTATGTCCTATGCATTGTCTGTGGTGGGGGCGTGGTGTGACAAATAGTTTGTTGTATGGCAGTGTGTAAGTGGTGATTGGTTGTGTGGTGTTGTTACGTGTTATTGCATGTATGTGTTGTCATATATGGGTGTGCAGTCAGATTGCTTGGCAAAGCGTTTGTGTAGTTGTGGTTGTGATGTGGCTGTGTGAGTCAGTGGTGTTGTGTGTGATTGTGCTAGACATTGGCGGTGCTGTGTGTGTGCCAGTTGGTGTGTGTATGGCACGTGTGTGTTGGTCATGGGGTGTGTAGTTTGGGTGTGCGTGTGTGTATGTGTGTGTGCCTTTGTGTATGCAGGTGTCTGTGTGTGTTCATAGGGGTGGGCGTCACAAGCCGTTCCGGATATGTGTGTACTAATGCCTTTGCCTCCAGTGTGTGCTAGGTGTGTGTACTTACAGTTGTTGTCACTGGTTCCAGAATTGCTGTGCAAGCAGGAGCAGTGGGAGGACTTTGAGTTCAGGCTCCGTGGCGGCTCTGGGCAGGTATGTGTTCCTGAAGGTGAGTGTTTCCTTTTATAGAGTTGGTTTCCGCCAGGGTTTTGGTGGCAGTGCAACCGCAGTGGAAAGCCTGGCGGTGTGCAGCCTTGTAATGTGTCTGGTGGAAAAATGCTCCCCACAAGTCTGAAGGTGCCTGCTGCCGTCTGGGGAGGCCTGTCTGCACTGGCGGTACTGCCGGTAGTTTGGCTGTGTTCTGTTGGGAAGACCGTCATGGTCATAATTTTGCGGTCTTCACTGCCACGCTGTTGGCGGTACGACCTCCGCCGCCAACATGGCGATCCTGAGACTGTCAAACTAGTGAGGGTCATAGTCTGGGGATCCTGACTGCTGTCAGAGACCGATGTCCCATGGCCTAAGGTCTGAGCAGCAATATCATTTGGTAACACCACCCTGTAAGCCCGCCCAGTAGCATTCAAAATTGCCTGTTTGAAAACCTAATTTGATTTTATATCCATTGACACTATAAGCAAGTTTTTACACTCATTCAAAAGGGCGAATATTTGGAAATACCTGGCTTTTCTGGTTCCACTTCACTTTACAGGTTGCGAAACTGAGCACATCAAGAGACATAGGGCCATATTTATACGATTTTACAGCAGAGCGGTGCAGCAAGTCTTCTTGCTGTGCAGCCCTGGGTCAAATGTTAAAGGGCAGCAATGTATGGCATACAGGAATATATCTATGGTATATGGCGCATTCCTGTCAATCCCAACTGCCCTTGTGCTATTTTGGCAGCCTTGCACCAACACAGGCACCCTCGCACTATGGTCCCAGGGTTGCCTGCATTGTATGTAGGATTGTTTTTGTGCAGGAAGGGTCATCATCCTGAACACAAATAATCCTGGGAGGCTCACACATAGAAAGAGGAAAAAAACAAAGAGAAAAAATGAAGACATTTCTACTCGAGGTTTTGAACAATACCAAGGTTTACAGGTTCTTGTAAATCTGGGGATTCATCAAAACCCATGGATGCTGCATGGGAACACCCACCACAACACCAGTGGAATGCCTCCCTTGTGCGGAGTAAGGTAATGCAACTATTTGTGCATCCTTGCCTTACTCCATTTCTATGAGGCCTTTCAAAGCCACGTAAAGTGGCTTTTGCGTGGCCTCAAAGATACAATTTCAAGGTTCGTGCCACTGCTGGGTCACAAAAAGTGATGCAACAGCAGAGTGATGGGCTCATAAATATGCCTCATAGTTTTTCAACACTGACTGCTTAAGGGGGTGGGCTGCAGCCTTCAACCTCAGCAGCAATATGATTGGGTAACACTTCCCCATAACCCCCCCGCTTCACTTCGTAGGTATTCACACAGCATTGTTACAGAGCATCAGAGATTATGCACTGTTAGACCTTACAGCCTTAGGGTGGTCACCCCTAACCTTTTGCCTGCCTTCCTCCACTTTTTAGATACTGTTTTTGCTGGTTTTAAGACTGTCCGCACTTTACCACTGCTAACCAGTACTAAAGTGCATATGCTCTCTCCCTTTAAACATGGTCAACATTGGATCAGACCCAATGGGACTATTTAATTTACTTATAAGTCCCTAGTAGAGTGCACTATATGTGCCCAGGGCCTCTAGATTAAATGCTACTAGTGGGCCTGCAGCACTGATTGTGCCACCCACTGAATTGCCCCCCTAACCTTGTCTCAGGCCTGCCATTGCAAGGCCTGTGTGTGCAGTTTCACAGTTTAATTTATAAGTACTTGCCAAGCCCCTTTTTCTACATATAAGACACCCTTAAGGTATGCCCTAGGTAACCCATAGGGCAGGGTGCTGTGTAGGCAAAAGGCAGGTAATGTACCTGTGAAGTTTACATGTCCTGGTAGTGTAAAACTCCTAAATTCATTTTTACAATGCTGTGAGGCCTGCTCCCTACATAGGCTAACAATGGGGCTGCCCCCATACATTGCTTGAGTGGTAGCTGCTGATCTGAAAGGAGTAGGAAGGTCATATTTAGTATGGCGAGAATGGTGATATAAAATCCTGCTGACTGGTGAAGTTGGATTTAATATTACCATTTTAGAAATGCCACTTTTAGAAAGTGAGCATTTCTCTGCACTTAAATCTTTCTGTGCCTTACAATCCACGTCTGGCTGGGTTTAGTTGACAGCTCCTCGTGCATTCACTCAGACACACCCCGAACACAGGATACTCAGCCTCACTTGCATACATCTGCATTTTGAATGGATCTTCCTGGGCTGGGAGGGTGGAGGGCCTTCTCTCACACAAAGGACTGCCACACCCCCTACTGGGAACTTGGCAGACGGGATTGAACTGAAAGGGGAACTGGTGCACTTCTAAGCCACTCTTTGAAGTCTCCCCCACTTCAAAGGCACATTTGGGTATATAAACAGGGCCTCTGCCCCTACCAACTTAGACACTTCCTGGAGAAGAAAATTGGAACCAGAATCTGCATCCTGCCAAGAAGAACTGTCTGGCTGCCTGAAGGACTCACCTGACTGCTTTCTGTGAAGGACTTCTGCCTTGCTGTTGCCCTGCTGCCTTGCTGCTCTCTTGCTGTTGTGAAGAAGTGCTCTCCAAGGGCTTGGATAGAGCTTGCCTCCTGTTCCCTGAAGTCTCAGGACTAAAAAGACTTCATCTCTCCAAGAAGGACTCCTTGTGCGGCGAAATTCAATGCACAGCCTGGAAGAAATTATGCACAGCCTGCACCGCTGTGAAAATTTCACTGTACGTTGATCCGGAATGACGCAGCCCGACTTCGCAACATGAAGATCGACGCAGCACCAGCGTAGCGAGTGGAAATTTGACGCCCGGCCCACCGGAACAACGCACAGCCGAACCGGAATGACGCAGCCCGACTTCCAGAGAGGAGTTGACGCAGCGCCTGCTGTGTCGTAGAAAATTAGACGCAACGCCCACCGAATCGACGCCCGCTCCTGTGACTTCATCCTGTCAGTGCAGGAAATCCACGCATCGTACCCGGGGTGTCTGAAAACCCTGCAACCCGAAGAGGATTGACGACCGAGCGCCGGAAATTGATGCACAGCCGTCCCTGCATGAAAACTAAACGACTCATCGCCGTGTGCGGCCCGAGAAATCGACTCACACTCCTTTGTTTCCACGCTTCTCCTCCTTTGCGGTTCTTTGCTGAGATTTTTCATGCGAACCAGGTACTTTGTGCTTGAAAGAGACTTTGTTTGCTTTTAAAAGACTTAAGACACTTTACATCACTTTTCAGTTATTTCTCAACATTTACTTATTGCATCTTTGATCGTTTCACCTGCATTTATCCAGATAAATATTATATATTTTTCTAAACTCTGTGTGGTGTATTTTTTTGGTGCTATGTTGTGTTATTGTATGATTTATTGCGCAAATACTTTACACATCGCCTTCTAAGTTAATCCTGACTGCTCAGTGCCAAGCTACCAGAGGGTGGGCACAGGATAATTTGGATTGTGTGTGACTTACCCTGACTAGAGTGAGGGTCTTTGCTTGGACAGGCGGTAACCTGACTCCCAACCAAAGACCCCATTTCTAACATGCACATATTGTAATAAGGGCCTCTACAACACCAGTAGTCCATTTGGCTGCAGAACCTAAGTCCTGAGCACTGTATATATAGTAAATTAATGAATATTGCTTCATGAGTTTGATCAAACGTGTTTCTTGTCAATATCTCTAAGAATGTACACTTTTTGTGTGTGGTTATATATCTATCTATATATATATATATATATATATATATATATATATATATATATATATATATATATACACATATCCCTCCCACAGCACAGAGAAAAAAATTAAAAAGTTTAAAAAAAATACAAATTCTAAAAAATAGCAAAAAGTATAATTGTTTTACAGCAACCACAGAAAGCCTGAATTTGTATCATATTTATAGATGCATGTATTTATGGGACTTTATCTAGTAAAATCTAATTACTCCTGATTAAATTACCTATGTGTATCATCTTAAAATCTCTATGTATGTAATCTCTATGTATGCATACTTTTTATGAGTGGTTATGTATCTACATATTTATATATTTTCCTTCCTCCGCAGAGAAAAAAATAAAGACGATTCTCCCCAAAACCTCCCCAAACCACTACGCTATGACACATCCTATTCCTCTTTGAAAATATCCCCTACCTTCGCTCTCTGACTCATCCCAAACTACTTTTACTACTATGAACTCCTAAACAACCCTTTCCAAAGCTTTCTATCCTCTTTCCATCCTTTATCCTGTTAATCCAACTAACCATCTCTCTGACTTATCCCAAACTTCTTTTACTACTAAGAACCCCCAAGTTATGCCTTCTAAACTCTTCCCTCCTCTATCCTATTCATCCAACTAACAGGCTCACATGTTCACAGCTCCCCATAACAACTTAAATTTCCCTCTATTAATTCATCATGAATCCATCTTGGGTCCAGGAGTAGCGTGCTACTCACTGAAAAGTGATTCAACGTCTTATCAGCGGTAATAAGCACTATATAAATACAATTACAATTAGTTAAATAATTCTGCACAAGCACATTGATCTCACAACAGCGTACCCAGATAATCTGAAAATCTTTTCACAAAGTCACAATTGTTTCCATTCTAAAATAACTGTAAAGTAAGGTCGAATGAAGTATACATACCATTTTTTTCGCCATGCTGCATTTTCCATATGTTGAGCATACTGAGAATGTAAAACGTATTTTTTAACGTTCTCTCCATAACTGTTATGCATGTGTCAACAGGTTGATGGTCTATCTATTGTCTGGTAGGCTCCGGCCTGAATCGGAGCTAAACATTATCTGCTATTGTTCCTGTGAATTTATCCTTATTTTCTTGACAGACTCATTGGTCAATAGTCCCATATATATTTTTGTTGTTTACACAAAAATTTTACTTTTAAAAGGATGAGATCGCTTACTCACATTAGGTGGCATGTTTCAACATAGGGGCACTCCTTAGCTAGCACCATATTAGTGCAGGAAGGGCTAATCCAGAGCACTTCAGTATTCTTTCTGTGTGTGAGCCTTTCTTATGCATATGAAGCAGTGCTTAATTTCAGCCGGTGGTTTTCCGGCACTTATTTTTATGCCTCAAGAATTCACTGCGAGCAAAAACACATATGGGAAAGACGGAGAAAGAGCAAAAGTGCCACAAAGGGAGAAAGCAGAAAGCTGCAAGCGTGAGTTAAAATGGCAGTGAGTGGCTGTAATGGATTAAAGAGGCCCGAGATGGATTAAACTGCCTCAGTATTCCGTGCTCGCACATTTAATTGCAGCAGCCGCATGTTTCAGAGGAGAGCTTTGGGCACTGGCACATTTGTATTTACAAATTAAGCACTGATATGAAGGGCCGTGAAAGAGAACTGTTAAAATTATATTGGGGCAGTATAGCCGAAAATAGTTTATTCTCAAACGTGTGCCATACATGATTAATAATAAATAGGTGTGGGATAAAGGGTGCATATTCGGATACCTAAGCAGATGAAAACAAAGGCATAGTGCCTACTGTAGCTCACCTATCTTTCCTTTTTGCACCTTGATAATATTGGAGAGGGAAAACAGAACATATAAACATTATAGACACTAAAGAGGTGGAAAAATAGTAGTCATCATATTATCTTTGTTTTAAAAGAATGGGCCATAACTCATTATTCCAATCCTATTCATAACTTTCCTGTTACATAGAAAGATCCACCTTCATTAATAGTCAGGTGCACTTCCTATGGTCTAGCGTATGACGTACCCAGAACGCTCATAGTTGTAGAATTTGCAGAAGCATTAAGCACCTTGGGCCAGATGTAGCAACCAGTTTACGACTCGCAAACGGCAAAAATCACAGTTTGCGAGTCGCAAACCGGAGTTTGCTATGCAGAAATGCATTTTGCGAGTCGGGACCGTCTCGCAAAATGCATTTCAGAGTCGCAAATAGGAAGGGGTGTTCCCTTCCTATTTGCGACTCGCAGTGGTATGCTATTCCATTTGCAATGGAGTCGCAGTTACCATCCACTTGAAGTGGATGGTAACCCACTCGTAAATTGGAAGGGGTCCCCATGGGACCCCTTCCCCTTTGTGAGTGGACCCACCAATATTTTTTCAGAGTAGGCAGTGGTCCAAGGGACCACTACCTGCCGTGAAAAAATCCAAAACTAAAGGTTTCGTTTTTTTTTTTAAGTGCAGCTCGTTTTCCTTTAAGGAAAACGGGCTACACTTGAAAAAAAAAAAAATGCTTTATTTCAAAGCAGTCACGGACATGGAGGTCTGCTGGTCCCAGCAGGCCTCCATACCCGTGAGTGCCCATAGTCGCTATGGGGTCACAAAATGCAACCCACCTCATTAATATTATTGAGGTGGGTCTTTGCGACCCCATAGCGACTCGCAGACGGTGTCTGAGACACCGTTCTGCATTGCAAATTGCAAGTTGCAATTTGCGAGTCGCTCGGACTCGCAAATTGCAACTCGCAATTTGCAAAATTGCTACATCTGGCCCCTTGTGCTTTACATTGTATCTTTGAGCGATGTGAACCTTTGCATCTTGGTGTGATACTACTGAATCCATAAACATTTAAATCGTTAAATCACACCTAATACAGTTTGGCGATTAAGCTGAGAACCTCTGATATTACATTTTTTTTTACTTTGCAGTCCATTATTGCAGCGTGAAAGTTAAGTCTAAGAAATTATCAAGATTATACAAAAGTTGTCTGTCCAAATGATATTAACCTAAAATCTCTCCAACGGTTTTAATAACAGATTGTAAACCACATTATGATCCTATTTATTTATTTGCTCATTTATGTATTTATTTATTCATTAACATATTTATGTAGTTGTTTATTTGTATTATTCATTTAGTTTTACATGCTATGTCCCAGAAGCTCTACTTAAAATAGCACTGTGGTTTACTTGGAAGAAATCTGTTCTCTTTACAATTAATTAACTAACGGAGAAATAGCTTATCAAACAAAGGCAAATGAGGTAACACAATGGTCCAATACAGTTTTGCAGTCTTTAGGGTGAATACATAGTGACTAGTAAAGACAGTGAAGGAGAAAAAGTATGAAAGATAACCAGTCTCTAATGGATGAAATTGGATGAAGACAGGCGCTTATAACAAGCATATATGGTGGGGATGCTTCACTTTCCTTAGATTTCCGTTTTCTTCACGACTCAGTAATACCCTTGATATCCCAGAACTAGGATTCTCTTTCTCTTTTTATTAAACGTCTGAATGATCAATGCGCCAACATCGAACAAGTGACACACTAAATGTGATTATAATGGGAAGATGGGTGTAATAGATAAGTGACGGCTTGTCTCTCATTAGCACAAAGAGACAATTAAGTAGTGATATTAGCATATTTAAAAAGCAGCTCATTATAAATAATCCTTAACAAACCTAACTTTAGTATTATTTTAATAACGATGCAAAAGCTTAGTTGGTAGAATTTCAAAAAGTACAATTTCTGAAAACATCTGTGAAAATGCACCAAAATCTGGGTCACAAATCAATGTATCAGGCTTTGTGAAAAGTTCTTTTAGTATGAAAGACCTTCCCTTTTAGTAGAACAGGAGAATCCTATATAGCAGAATAATTGGCAAAAAAATTGAAATTTCTGAAAAAAATCCAAAATGAAGAACAACAGCCTGAATGCATGCTAGGTAAACCCCATTGTGCTGGAATCCCAAAATGAGAGAAAACGTGAAGAAACTCTGATAAAGAAAACAAGAGAGAGATGAAAATGACACAAGGAAATATGTACAAGGAAAACTGACTTGATTAATGAAATGGATATACTGGGCGCAAGATATCAGGATATACGTAATTGTAGAGGTTCTAGAGTATAGGGGAAGGTTGAGATTTAAGAGTAAAACTAGTGTCAGAGTGCTAGACCTGGCATCCTTGGTGTGGTCTCCCCTAACGTTTTGCCTCTGCTTCCCAGGTTTTTGCTATGTGCTGGACACTGATATTGCTGTTTTGTTACTCTGGGCACTTAACCACTGCTGACCAGTGTAAAGTGCAAGTGCTCCCTATGTGAAATTGTATGTGTTATTGGCTTTTCCATGTTTGCATATTTGATTTACTAGTAAGTCCTAGTAAAGTGCACTAGAGGTCCCCAGGGCCTGCAAATCAAATGCTACTAGTGGTCCTGCAGCACTGATTGTGTCACCCACATGAGTAGCCCAGTAAACTTGGCTCAGACCTGCCACTGCAGGGTCTGTGTGTGCAGTTTTAAACTGCTGATTTGACTTGGCAAGTTTATCCACTTGCCAGGCCTAAACCTTCTGTTATCAATGGGGACTTTGGTTGGCAGTCAGGTTACTCTCTGTCCAAGCAATGGCCCTCACTCTAGTCAGGGTAAAGGAGAATCACCCTCAGTTAACCCCCGCTCACCCCCTTGGTAGCTTAGCAGGCAGGCTTAACTTCAGAGTCTAGGTGTAAAGTATTTGTACCAACACACACAGTAACTCAGAGAAAACACCACAAAATGACACAACACAGGGTTAGAAAAATAGGAAATATTTATCTAACAAAACAAGACCAAAACGTCAAAAATCCAACATACACAAGTCAAGTTATTAATTTTAAAAGCAAAAGAGTCTTAAATCATTGAGAAAACAGTAAAAACAGTGTTAGTGCCTGGGTACCTGTAAGCGAGACACTGTGTCGTTCTCCTCCTCCGGTCGGGTCGGCGTGCGTCGGTTTTCCTCTCCGCAGGAGAGCGATGCATTGATCTGGGTAAGCTCTTGGGTCCGGTCAGGCTTTGCGTCATTTTTCCACACCCAGCAAAGTTTGCGTTAAAAATCCTGCTGCATGGCATCAGCAAAACCGCGCTATGTGGATCCCGACGTTATCAGTCTCCATCAGCGGGTGTTGCACGTCGTTTCTCCATCTCCGTGCGTCAATCTTCCAGCTGCGATGCTGGTGGAGCCGGTGGTTTGTCGTTTTTCAGCTGCGTCTCGAATGTGCGTCGATATTTTCCCTGCACGGTAGTCTGTGTGTGGATTTTCAATCTTGGCCTTTCCTTTGTATGCATTTAAGGCACCTCTAAGATAGGTCCTAAGCAGCCCCATGGGCAGGGTGCAGTGTATGTTAAAGGTGGGACATATACTATTGTGTTTTACATGTCCTAACAGTGAAATACTGCCAAATTCGTTTTTCATAGTTGCAAGGCCTATCTCTCTAATAGGTTAACATGAGGGCTGCCTTTAAATATCTTTTAAATGTAGTTTCCCTTTGAGAGCAGATAGAGATGTGGAGTTTGGGGTCTCTGAACTCACAATTTAAAAATACATTTTTTAGTGGAGTTGGTTTTTGGATTGTTAGTTTGAAAATGCTACTTTTAGAAAATTGGCATTTTCTTGCTTTAACCATTCTGTAACTCTGCTTGTTTGTGGATTCCCTATCTTGGTCACACTGAGAGTTGGGCTGTTTGTGAATCTCCTCTAGGCAGTGACACAAAGGGAACCGGGATGTAGCCTGCATATCCTGATGAGCTATGTCAGCCAGAGTGGAGGGAGGAGTGGTCAAGTACACCTGAATGGGCTGTGCCTGCCCTCACACAATGCCAGGGGGCCCTGGTGTGTGTCTGGGGGCTGGTGTGGGCAAGACAGGATCCTGTAAACAACAGAGGCTTTTCTTTGAAGTTGGGCAACTTCAAAGGCAGAAAGGGGTATAGGTAGTGGACCCAAAACCTCAGACTTTAGATTTCTTCCGGATTTGCTACTGGAACCAAGAGGAACCTCTGCCAAGGAGAAGAGCTGAAGAACTGAGAAGAAGTGCTGCCCCTGCCTGTGACTGTGCTTTGTTGGGCTATCCTGCAGTTGCTGCTTCTGCCTGTTAAAGGGGACAAAGATAGGACTTTGTCGTATATTCGTGCTTGAGAAGAATCTCCAAGGGCTTGAACTGAGCTTGTCCCCTGTACTGAAGTCTGAGTGCCATCAAAGACTTCCTCTGTCAGCATTTGGACTCTCTGTTGAGACTCCTGCCCTGCCAAGTGGTATTAATCTGGTCCCTGGGTCCCTGAAAGGAAAAGCAGGTGGAAAAATCAAGAAAAACCAAGTAAACTGACTTCGGACGACTCCGGACCAACGCTGTTGCCGAATCCCCTGATGCCGCCTGCAACCAAAGCTGCGGTCCTCGCTATAGTGCGACGACCCCGCATGCCTGACAGCACTGCAGCCTTGCTGAAGTCCGCGGTCTCTGTGGAAGTCGCCGCACCACGTCATGACCACCGGATATCGACTCCACCGGAAGTGTGCAGATCCAACGCTTCGCACCGATGCCACCTCACCCTCACCGCTCCGCAGCAAATACCCGACGCCTCTTTTGTGATGCCTCCACTCCTTTGCTTTGCCGAACCGGAACCGATGCCGCCTCTAACCTAGCGATGCTGCGATCCCCGACTCTGTGCACCGGCTTTTTTCCTCATTTTCACTGGGGGTCCGTGTGACTCCGTGACCAGTGCCATTGGCGTTGAATTGTTGGAAATGACTCTGTCACGATGCCGTGATATCACCTAATTGAAGCATTTGTGTTTCTAAGCGCTATTTTGTGTTTAATCTTTGAAAATTCATAACTTTGCTTTTGTATGTTGGATTTTTGTTGTTTTGGTCTTGTTTTGTTTAGATAAATATTAACTATTTTTCTAAACTTGTGTTGAGTCATTTTGTGGTATTTTCACTGTATTACTGTGTGTGTTGGTACAAATACTTTACACATTGTCTCTGGGTTAAGCTTTTCTGCTCGTGCCAAGCTACCAAGGGGGTGAGCGGGGGTTAACCGGGTGTGTTTCTCCTTTGCCCTGACAAGTGTGAGGGTTCTTGCTTGGACCGGGGTCAACCTGACTGCCAACCAAAGACCCAGTTTCTAACACAGAGATACTGGGGTACAGCTAAGGGGAGCAGAATTAAGGTATTGGTAGAGGTACAAATATTAGGGTATAGGAGGAATCAGCAGACAAATGGTAGAAGTATAGATAAGGGTATTATGGTACAGATAGTGGTTGAGGTTTTACTGTATAGACAGGGGATTAGGTATTGTTTTATAGATAGGTATGTTTAGAGTAGTAGGGCATTAGAGGTAGCTAGGGGGTAGGAAAAGAGATATGAGGGAAAAGTTGGAGGTAAAGTTAGTAGAGTACTGGATTGGATAGCAGTAAAATGGAATAGGTTGGAGTAAGGATATTAGGAACTAGTTAGTGTTTGAGGTACTATTTATAGGTGAGGTAGATATATTATAGTTTTGGATGGGTCAAAGTTAGAGGTGGTAAGTATTGGTAAGAGTAGAGGTATGAGGTTATATGTAGAGATAGAAGTATAGAGAGGGGTAGAGGTACAAATATAAAGTAAGGGGGTAGAGAAACTAGGGTATTGGTAGGCGATGGGGTATAAGGACACGTGTTAGGATATGATCAGCAATAGAGGTATTATGATATAGAAGGAGTAGGGGACAGATATAAACATAAAACATATTTTAGAGAAAAGAGGCAGAGCTGGGATGTAGGAAGACCTACGAAGAGAGAATGTTTTCCAGAACACGCCTCATTGGATGTATTTTTCTGTACAATTACAGTTTGTAGTACTCACCACAGTGCTATTTGACAATCCAAGGAATGATAATGGAAAATTACCTTAGGAGCTAAGCTGTCACAATTGATCTTAATCACATTTATTTCCAGTTCCACCAGGAGACCTGCTGTGCAAGCTTTCATTGTCTGCAACATAGAATGAAGCAGAGTACCATTCAACATTAGCTGATCCAGTCCAGAATGTAGCCAGGTGGCACACATGAATGGAGGACATCAGTTGTACTGAGATGGAGCTACAAATAGCAAGCTTGTAGAACATTTGTACACTGTTAAACTTCAAACTTTAATACACATTCAAATGTTTGTTGATTGGTATAAAGTCATGGGATTCTTCCCGATGGCTTCGATATAACGAAATTAATTGATTGTAACAGTCTCAGTCACCACTCCATGCTTATACACATCTCATGATAACTGTAGAAATGAGAAGACCTTAGTAATAAAATAAAGATGTCGGATGTTCTACCAAATAAGGTGGGTCTGATTGGCCATTGGCTTTGAAGAGATGAAAGGTGGGGAAACGTTTAGTTCTGAGATGCGTACCATTTGATGGCAGAATGAGAAAGGAGGGAGGAGTGGCACTTATCCCCTCTTGCCTACAGTAGGAGATGGCATTATATTGATTTCTTTCACTATTATTTTGGCACTCCCTTTGGGAATCACTCATGCTGGGCCAATGCCTTGTACAGCATTTTTGAAGAGGGATATGGGTGGAGAGTCTGATGGAGAAAAGAGGAGAAAGTTTAGGTGAAGTGTTGCTAGCAGGCAACTCACATGGTTTAGGAATATTGTGGCATCAACCAAATTTCTTGTAGAAGCCAATACTCTGTAATTTCGATATTCAACCCACCAAAAAGTGTTCAGATTGGTACAAGTTGTTTACTTTTAAGGTCCACCTGCCAACAGCATTAGTAGTTTGCAATCGACAAATGTATTGAATCCAATATACTTTAATATATTTTTTTAGAGGGCTTTGGAGGGGTCCACTTCAACAAGTGACTTATTTTGTTCACTCGGTTTCTGCCACTTGCTTCATTATCACTCACAATTTAGATCATCCCACTGCTGACTCGATCTCTAACTTTAAGCATTCTGTGTCCCTTTGCCTTCTCTGTAGTGTGGTTGCATGGCAGTGCATGGAGGATGATTTCCTCTCCCTTTCTTTCTGTTTTCTCCCTCTCTTAGAAGCTTATAAATGTCTCCTGTCCGTCCCTTGCATTCCCTGTTCTCTTACGTTTCTCCTGTGCTCTTTTTGCTCACTTTATGCTAGAACTCCTTGCTGCCACTCTGATGTCCCCACTTTTGCACCCTGTTCCTCAGAGGCCTCCGCGTCTGCAACTGCCCTCCCGGCTTTGGCAGTTTTCTGCCACCTGCCACTTGCAGGTACTGAAAAAAATATTTCCAAAGGCAATAGAAGTAGTTGGCTATCTGTGAATGTTCCTTTCTGAACACTTGTAAAATTCATAGATGATTGCTGTATTGTGTGTAAACGCAGCAGAAGGCCACTTTGAAACAATATGTTTTAACCCTTGTCCCATTCACAGACATCCATCAAATTGAGTGTAAACGTGACATGTACACTCCATGTAACACCATCTTGGAATTGTACAAGATATAAAATACTTAACTAAAAAACAGCCTACGTTAATATTGAGAATCGATATTTCTCATTTACTTTTCAGTAAAGTATCTATTTTCATATCAAAGAAATCCTTTCGGTGATCTTCTTGTACACTTGATACAAGATGCAAACTTTTCCTGATCCATACAAATTGGCTGTGTGCTGGGGACTGTGCATGATTAATGAGAGGTGATCTGGGGCTAGTGATTTTGGCACTGCTCTAAGTGAGGCGGTCGTGGCCCAGTTTACTGCCTAGGAGCAGTCGTGGGCCAGTTTACTGCATGAGAGCTAGACCCTGCTTCCAAACTACTAAAGAAACAATGAGTCATACATACGCAGGACTCTGCCACCAATGCATATTTGTTGATGTATTTCATTGCATTTCCAACAAATATAAACCACATGATTCTGCAAATGTGCATTTCTACTTACCCCACAATTTTTAAAGTCACAGTCTTGTGTGTTTTTGTTCTTGGACCCTAGACACTGAGGGGGTCATTCCGACCCCGGCGGTCACGGACCGCCGGGGCCGGGGTCGGCGGGAGCACCGCCAACAGGCTGGCGGCGCCCCGCAGGGCATTCTGACCGCGGCGGTTTGGCCGCGGTCAGAACAGGAAAACCGGCGGTCTCCCGCCGGTTTTCCGCTGCCCTACGGAATCCTCCATGGCGGCGCAGCTTGCTGCGCCGCCATGGGGATTCCGACACCCCATACCGCCATCCTGTTCCTGGCGGTTCGCCCGCCAGGAACAGAAAGGCGGTTTGGGGTGTCGTGGGGCCCCTGGGGGCCCCTGCAGTGCCCATGCCAATGGCATGGGCACTGCAGTGGCCCCCGTAAGAGGGCCCCACAAAGAATTTCAGTGTCTGCTTTGCAGACACTGAAATTCGCGACGGGTGCAACTGCACCCGTCGCACCTTCCCACTCCGCCGGCTCCATTCTGAGCCGGCTTCCTCGTGGGAAGGGGTTTCCCGCTGGGCTGGCGGGCGGCCTTCTGGCGGTCGCCCGCCAGCCAAGCGGGAAAACCAGAATGGCCTCCGCGGTCTTTCGACCGCGGAGCGGCCATTTGGCGGTTCCCGCCAGGCAGGCGGCTACCGCCGCCCGCCAGCCTCAGAATGAGGCCCTGAGTCTCCATAATTGTAAACTGCATCTGATTAGGTCTTGTAGACTGGTCCCAAAGAACCTTTAAATGCAAAACAGGGTGATAAAGTCATGTTTTAGTATATAAAGTGTTGCCTAAAGTTATCACACAACTAAAACACACACTTGAAAAAAGGGATATGATGACTTGGGCTTTAAGGAGCTCCACGACTTGCAGACTGGCTAGAATGTTCTTGAACATGTAACCTCTTCTTGTAGAATTTCCAGTCATGACTTGACCGTGATTTGACCATAGATGGAATGGTTAGAAAGTGTCCAAATCTCTGATACTTATTTTTTCAGATTTGTTACTCAAGGGTCAAACAGGAACTGCCACATTTTCAGTGATGTTTGCCGAACTAATAAACACCAATTCACCAAAATGTCAGAAATGATGGAAGAGACGTAATCCACCCCTGGCTCCTACCAATGAAATCTATCAGCTCACTCATAACCGTTCCTCAGCCCCTTATTTGCTGCTGGGGACATTGTGTTCCTGCCATTGACTGCATGAACTGAAACCACCTCTAGCAAGGGCAGCATCAGGCTTACAAATGACAAGTCAGGGGCAGCATGTGCCAGTTCATGCAGCAATCAGAGCCTTCTTGATGTCGACCATTATACCCTAATGGGGATATCTTAGACTTTTGCTAACTCAGTGAATATACCTTTTTGATATATTTTCTTGGAGCTGTAAAAAGGAATTGCTAGATAACAGCCATTCTGTCCAAATGACAATACTGTTGTAGCCCCTGTTGAAAGGCACGTACCTATGCAAATCTATAGCTGTAAGTCTTAAGTCCCAAACTAACATGCCGCTGTCTCAGGGTGCAGAACAAATAGTGCAAACCTTTCTAACTTATCTGCAAAAAAACAAAAGCTCAATGTTTATTAAGGCATAGTAAGGCATACTGACAAGCCAATCAGATATGGGCTAAATTAGAAAACAGATTGTTTGGCTACATTTTTTTTAAATTGATGTACTAGTTGTCCAAATTCTTCTGGGCCTTAGACCTACATTCTATGATGAAGGGTATTCAGAAGAGTAAGAAGTTTCATAAACATGAAGGGCTGAATAAATAGTACGGGATATAAATTCCATTGCAGGTGTGAGTAGTGAATGACTGCATCTTCAAGCACAGGGATGTCTGAGGGGTCCATTGGACTCCTTTTGCCCACTACGAAGAGGTGCCTTCAGGGAGTGAACTGACTGTGTCACCTCTTTGTGGCACGCAATCAGTGTGCCCCTTACAGCTCCTTTGCATCTGGCCCACATGCATTATACTGAGCATGCGCACTGAAAAGTGTTCCCTTATTTTCATGGGTCCAAACACCCAAGCAAATGAGGGAACTCTTCGTTAGTTTCGTGCCAGGATGATCATTAATCAGGGGTCTTGAAAGCACCCGATGCCCATTCTGTAATTTCAAAGTGCCTTGAAGATGCAGAAATCATGCACAGATGGCCATTGCACCACTAGAGGCATTTTTGTTAATAGGGCCTTCAGGCCCATTTTTATATACATTGTGCACTGTCCTTGTCTGAGCCGTGACCCAACTTTAACTGTGTGCTCTGGACTCAGACTTGATCAGTGTGCCCTATCACAATCAGTCTGCTGCCCCAAGTGTAGCTGCAACCTCACGTTTACCATGGTGACGGCGCACTAATGAAAGAATGACCAGCTATTTGAACCAGTCAGTCCATCTTTCACTGAGCAGCTGGCAATGCTGCATGCTTTTGAGAGGGAGAGAAATCACATTGCAGGCAGGTGTAGTGAACGACTGAACCCACCTACAGGGAGATATCTGGGGGGGTTCTATATAACCCTTTTCCACACTTGCAAGGATCACCCTCGGGAGCACCAAGACAGTGCACTGCCTCTTTGTGGCACATAGGCCCTCATTATGACCCTGGCGGACGGGGAAGAAGTGGCGGTAATACCGGCAACAGGCTGTCGGAAAAAAAATGGAATTATGACCATGGCGGTTACAGCCATGGTCATCCGCCACTTCTCCACTCCGTCCGCAAGGGTGGTGACGACCGCTGGGCTGGAGACTTCTGTCTTCAGCCCTGCGGCCGTCACCAGACCGCCGGCGGTATCAGGACCCTGCATACCGCCATGGACTGCGTGTGGCTTGGAACCGCCACGAAATCCATGGCAGTAGGCACTATCAGTGCCAGGGAATTCCTTCCCTAGCACTGATAGGGGTCTCCCCACCCCCCTCCCCACCCCTGAGTCCTCCCCCCACACCCCTGACTCCCCACCACCCCCCAAAGGTGGTAGTACCCCACTCCCCACACCCCCCACATTGACACACACACACCTTCACGCACACCGACACAACCACCACACATACCCGCACACATACTAACAAACATTCCAGCAGACACACACAGTTATACACACACACATACATACAGACATACACGCACACATTCTCACAGTCAAACATACAGACAGACATGCACACATTTCCAAACACACAACACCCCCGCATGCACACATGCACTCACACACCCCCTCTACACACTCACACCCCCATGCATGCACACACCACACAACACCCCCCACTCTCCTCCCCTAACGGACGATCACCTTATGTGTTCCAGTGATCCTCTGGGAGGGAATGGGATCCATGGGGGCTGCTCCGCTGCCAGCACCCCGTCACCAGAACACCGCCACACCGAATCATGGGATGTGATTCAGTGGGCGGTGTTCTGATGACGGGGCGGGGCGGTGGAGGTGAAGCAGCCTCCACTTCCCCGCCAACCGCCAGTATGGCTGCTGGCGGCTCTCCGTCCGAAAAAGGAAGGAGGGCTGCAAGCAGTCATAATACGCTGCGCGGAAAACAGCGTGGCGGCACCCAAGGTCGAAATGAGGGCCATAGTGCCTTCCCTTTCAGATCCTGTGCCTTTGCCCCCAGATTTACAATGCGGTGCATGGGCAGAGGCAGGATGTTCACTCATTTCTATGGGGCCATGCCCGACATTCAAATAAGGGAATGCCCTGGCAAGATTGCACCAGCATTAGATATGCTCTGCTGCGATCTGCTGCGATCTTTCTGATAGACGTGGCTGTGTAAGGGTCTACTGCACCTTTTGTAATACCAAAGTGCTCATGAATGCAGAAAGCAAGTGTATATGCTCACGGAAGGGGAACTTTGTTTAATGAGGTCCCTTTATACCTATAGTCAGGTTATCTTGTAATATACATGTTGGCACCACTGAAATGCTCGAACGGGACCAAAAAGAAATACATATGTGGCTCTTTTTAAAGTGTGGTGGACAAAAGCATGAGTCCCATATTTAAAAAAAGAAAAGAAAAATCATGACGTACTTTTAAGAAAGCGATCATTGATAGAGTGGAAAGGGATACCACCCACAATGCGGGGAGTTGTCGATTGTCTTATTGCCTTAAATAAACCTTACTAACAGAAATGTTTTCTGATTTAAGGGTCTGGACTTTACTTTAGCAGATATGTATCGAGACGACCCCTTATTATTGGCCCCTTGAATGGCATGTGTATATGGTTCTAATACATCTGGTTGTGGCGCTGATTCATCGACAAATACAACTTCTGTAAGATGTTCATAAACATGTGGAGAAAAATGAATGGTAAAATAACAGTCGAATTGGTCTCCTGTAGGCTGCAGAAAAAAGATACGCTAAGGTCTTGCACTGTCACATTCTGTATTGAATGTAAGAATATAATATAAAAACTAACGTCAAAATTAGTCTTATGAAACTTGTGGATCAAATCGATATTTGATACCTCATGCATATGTGTACCCTTGAAATGAACTCTTAATAATTTAAAAAACGTATTTTAACTGTGAAGCGTTCACGTGGTCAGCTGGTCACTGCCTCTTTTATGTACTATGTGATAATCTCAGCACAATACTTGAGCTGATTTGAGAGA